>NC_141877.1:170165422-170468452 GCF_056163025.1 Triticum urartu | reverse complement strand
TCGATGGGTCGAGATGATTTAAGAATATAATCCGAGTATTGAGTATACTCCAGGCAAGGCCAATGTGATTGCTGACGCTTTGAGCAGAAAGGCCTACTGCAACAGTCTGATTCTCAAGCCTTATCAACCCGAGCTTTGTGAAGCTTTCCGCAAGCTGAATCTGCAAGTTGTTCCTCAAGGTTTCCTCGCCAACCTTCAAGTCTCTCCTACCTTAGAAGACCAGATTCGCCAAGCCCAACTTCTTGATGCTATGGTGAAAAAGGTGAAGATTGGGATTGCCAAGAGTCAGTCCAAGTACAAGTGCTACCGCCTTGATGACAAGGGCACTCTCTTCTTCGAGGATCGTATTGTTGTGCCCAAAGGTGAACTTCGTAAAGTGATCATGAACGAGGCTCACAATTCTCTCCTCTCCATCCACCCTGGGAGCACGAAGATGTATCAGGACCTCAAGCAAGCTTATTGGTGGACTCGAATGAAGTGCGAGATCGCTCAATTCGTGAATGAATGTGATGTCTGCAGAAGAGTGAAGACAGAACACCAAAGGCCAGCTGGTCTCCTCCAACCTCTTGCCATTCCAGAATGGAAGTTTGACCACATTGAAATGGACTTCGTGACTGGGTTTCCAAAGTCCAAGCGTGGCAATGATGCTATATTTGTTGTCATCGACAAGCTCACTAAAGTGGCTCACTTTCTGCCTATCAAAGAGTCGATCACTGCAGCTCAATTGGCGGAACTCTATACCTCTCGCATTGTCTCTCTGCACGGTATTCCTCAAGTGATATCTTCAGACCGTGGCAGCATCTTTACCTCCAAGTTTTGGGATTCTTTTCAGAAGGCCATGGGCACCAACATTCGCTTCAGCACTGCTTTCCATCCTCAAACGAGCGGTCAAGTCGAGCGTGTCAACCAGATTCTTGAGGATATGCTCAGGGCTTGTGTGATCTCTTTCGGCTTGAAGTGGGAGGATTGTCTTCCTTATGCTGAATTCTCATACAACAACAGTTTTCAAGCAAGTTCGAGCAAGGCCCCATTTGAAATTCTGTATGGCAGGAAGTGCCGTACCCCTCTCAACTGGTCTGAAACCGGTGAACGTCAGCTGCTGGGTAATGACTTAATCACAGAAGCAGAAGAAATGTGCAAAGTCATTCGTGATAACCTCAAAGCAGCCCAATCCCGCCAAAGAGCTACTATGATAGTAAGCACCGTGATTTGGCTTTCGAGATCGGAGATCATGTTTACCTCCGTGTCTCTCCTATGAAAGGTACTCGTCGCTTCGGTATCAATGGGAAGCTTGCCCCTAGATACGTGGGACCTTTCAAGATTGTCAGCAAGAGAGGCGACCTGGCCTATCAACTTGAGCTTCCTTCAAACTTTGCAAATGTTCATGATGTGTTCCATGTCTCTCAGCTTCGAAAGTGCTTCAAGACTCCTGACCGCACCGTCAACTTCGAGGACATTGAGCTCCA
Source organism: Triticum urartu (assembly GCF_056163025.1). Lineage (NCBI taxonomy): Eukaryota > Viridiplantae > Streptophyta > Magnoliopsida > Poales > Poaceae > Triticum > Triticum urartu. Next base: position 170,466,986 of record NC_141877.1, on the reverse strand, counting down.
AGATGATCTCTCCTATCGTGAGCACCCAGTTGCTATTCTTGAAGAGACTGAACGCAAGACTCGCAACAAGTCAATCAAATTTCTCAAAGTCAAGTGGTCTCACCATTCCGACCGTGAAGCTACCTGGGAACGCGAGGATCACCTCCGTTCTAAGTACCTGGAGTTCTTTCAGTCCTAGATCTCGGGACGAGATCTTTTCGTAGTGGTGGAGTGTTGTAACGCCCCAGATACGACTTTCCCTATTTGTACTCCAACTCTTGCCGTTTCCAGTGTTAAGTTATATTTATTTCCTCGGGTTCGGGTTCTGTCTCCGTGTGTTGTTTTCGTTTTCATGCATCTCATATCATGTCATCATGTGCATTGCATTCGCATACGTGTTCGTCTCATGCATTCGAGCATTTTTCCCGTTGTCCGTTCTGCATTCCGGCGCTTCGTTCTCCTCCGGTGGTCATTTCTAGCTTTCTTTCATGTGTGGGGATTAAACATTTCCGGATTGGACCGAGACTTGCCATGCGGCCTTGGTTTACTACCGGTAGACCGCCTGTCAAGTTTCGTATCAATTGGACTTCGTTTGATGCTCCAACGGTTAACCGAGGGACCGAAAAGGCCTCGTGTGTGTTGCAGCCCAACATCCCCCAAATTTGGCCCAAAACCCACCAAACTCTGCTCCATGTCCTAGAGCGTTCGATCACGATCGCGTGGCCGAAAACCGCACCTCATTTGGACTCTCCTAGCTCCCTCTATGTCTATAAATACCCCCTCCATTCGGATCTCTTCTTCCCCCGTCCGAAACCCTAGTTAAAAAAAACAGATCAACCCCCGCCACCGACGGACGTGTCCGGATCGGACCGGACAGCGTCCGCCGCCGCCCCTTGTCCACTCACGCGCCGCCACGTGGGCCGCGTCCACATCCCCGCCGCCGGCCCGGGAGGCCCAGGAGGGGCCCCCGCGAGCCCGATCCGCCGCCGCCCTTCGTCCCGCGCCCCGCCGCCGTCCTCTTCCCGGCCGGCCGCCGCCGCCGCCGCGGGCACCGCCGCCGCCCCAGCCGGAGGTCGCCGCCGCCCGTGAAGACCGGCGCCGCCACGCCCGGCCCCGCCTCGGGCGCCGCTGCCGTCGCCGTCCCGGTCCGGCCGGCCCCCCTCCTCCTCCGCGGCGCCTCCTCCTCTCCGGCGAGACTCCGGCGAGATCCCGGCCATCCTCGGTTCGCGCGCCTGTGAACAGTGCCGAAACCCTAGATCTGGGTTGACTTCCCTCTTCTCCCTCCTAATTTTTATGCCTACTTTGACCGCCCGTAACTTTGCATCCGTAGCTTCGATTTGGGCATATGATATATCAAAATGTTCGTCTAGACGAGTACATCATTTCATTCCATTGCATCATTTTCATTTGAGTTCATCTTGGTGCCCAAAATTCTGTTAGAAGGAGGCTTCGTGAGTTAATTGTCAGATCTGCTAGTTCATCTTAGACTTTTGTCATTTTTGCCATGATTAATGTGTGCATGCTATGCCTATGAGTCCTTCATATGTTTTGTTAAGCATTTTGTCTTCTTTCCAGAGGTGCAACCCATAAATTTTTAGGATGTGTGTGGTGACTTGTGCAAGCTCGCAAAGAGAGGCACCCGGGAAATCTGTTTTCAGGGACTTAGTTGTTTTCACTAAGTCTGGGATATTTTAGTTCATGATGCCATATGTTCAGCTTGTTTCCTAGTGGTCCGTGCCTCTTTTGAGGATGATCAGTAAAGGAGTTTTGTTAATCATGTTATGATCTATCCATCCATGTCTTTGTTTGCAATTATGGAGCACCATAGCTTGAGTCAATCGAGCCCTACTTTTGCTTCGTGGTGAATCTGGGCAGATCGTCAACTCGTTTGCGATTTTGCCGGCGTTGTCGTAGTTGATCCGTGTATGCTATGCCATTGTTATTGCCATGTCTAGCTTGTATTTTGTGCCTTATTAATGTCTGTATGATTTCCTTGCCATGAATTGCACCGTGGTGAGTGCATCGAGCTCGTTTACATGCCTTCGTGAGTTATATTTCAGCATGTCTCAGTTTTCACCAAGTCTGAAAACTGATTGTGTTTTAGCTATGTTCGTGTGCCCGTTAACATATTTTGTGATCCCTTTTGGCCCCAGGTCGCTTTGGGACTTTTGTTAAGCTTGTTGAGTAGCTCCATGCCATGTTCTTACTTGTCATGTTCAGGTCATTTATCATGTTGTTTTGCTGCTCCGAAGAGAGCATCGTGATCTGAAATTTCAGACAAGTGTTAATTTCACTAAGTCCGGTATCTGTTTTGCATTTGCGTTTTTGCCATGCTTGTTTGAACCTCTTAATGGATGATTTGGCCGTGGCTCAGTGCTAGTCTTTTGTTAAGCATCTTGTGGGCATCCCTTCCATATATTTTGTTGTCATGTTTGGTGGCTGTAACATGTTCATTTCGTTGCATTTAGATGCCTACTTGCTGTAAATCGCAGACCGGTGTCATATCTTAAAACGCTTGCCATTTCCAAACCGTAACTCCGATTCCAATGATCTTTATATCGTTTTCAAGCGATTTCATCCCCTCTATCCAGTGGCACCCTTGGAATTCCAAGTTGAGGCCAGGTTCATGCATTTCCTGTCATATCTTGCATTTTGCATCCCGCATCGCATCCCGCATAGCATATCATCTTTTCATCATATTGCTTGGTCTTGCACGTGGTTGATTGTATCCTTGTTGCTTGTTTGTCTTCTTGGGTAGAGCCGGGAGACGAGTTCGCTTCCTAGGAGCCCGTTGAGTTTGCTTGTGAGGATCCAGTCAACTCTGACAACTGTGCAGGCAAGATGATCATACCCTCGAAATCACTACTATCTTTGCTATGCTAGTTTGCTCGCTCTTGCTTTGCCAATGCTACGATGCCTACCTTTTGCTTGTCAGCCTCCCAATTGCCATGTCAAACCTCTAACCCACCTTGACCTAGCAAACCGTTGTTTGGCTATGTTACCGCTTTGCTCAGCCCTTCTTATAGCGTTGCTAGTTGTAGGTGAAGATTGGAGCCGTTCCTTGTTGGAACATCATTTATTTACTTGTTGGGGGTATCATTATATTGCCATGTTATCTTAATGCATCTATATACTTGGTAAAGGGTGGAAGGCTCGGCCTCTCGCCTAGTGTTTTGTTCCACTCTTGCCGCCATAGTTTTCCGTCATATCGGTGTTATGTTCCCGGATTTTTGCGTTCCTTACGCGGTTGGGTTATAATGGGAACCCCTTGATATTTCGCCTTGATTAAAGCTTGTCCAGCAATGCCCAACCTTGGTTTTACCATTTGCCACCTAGCCTTTTCTTTCCCTTGGGTTCTGCAGACTCAAGGGTCATCTTATTTTAACCCCCCCGGGCCAGTGCTCCTCTGAGTGTTGGTCCAACCGAGCGATGTCCGGGGCTACCAGGGGCAACTCTGGGCTGGCCTACCCGTTGTCTTGCTCATCTGAGTGTGCCCTGAGAAAGAGATATGTGCAGCTCCTATCAGGATTTTTTGGCACATTCGGGCGGTGTTGCTGGTCTTGTTTTAACCTGTCGAATTGTCTTGTTGTACCGGGTTACCGAGTCTGATCGGTGTGTCTCGGGTGGAGGTCTATTCCTTCGTTGACCGTGAGAGCTTGTCATGGGCTAAGTTGGGACTCCCCTGCAGGGATTGAACTTTCGAAATCCGTGCCCGCGGTTATGGGCAGATGGGAATTTGTTAATGTCCGGTTGTAGATAACTAAAACCTTAATTAATTAAAATGAATCAACTGAGTGTGTTGCCGTGATGGCCTCTTCTCGGCGGAGTCCGGGAAGTGGACACGGTGTTGGAGTTATGCTTGCGCAGGTTGCTCTTCTAGATTCTCGCTCGTGCTTTGCCTCCTCTTCTCGCTCTCTCTTGCGAATAAGATAGCCACCATATATGCTAGTCGCTTGCGGCAGCTCCACATATATTTGCCTTATCCATTCCTATAAGCTTAAATAGTTTTGATCGCGAGGGTGCGAGATTGCTGAGTCCCTGTGGCTCACAGATACTATAATTCCAGATGCAGGTCCAGGTGATTCCGCTCCAGGTGACGAGTACGAGCTCAAGTGGGAGTTCGACGAGGACTCTCAGCGTTATTATGTTTCCTTTCCCGATGATCAGTAGTGGTGCCTAGTTGGGGTTTGATTCAGGGCCTTGTCGCATGTTGGGTTCTTTTCCATTTTGGCGCCGTAGTCGGGCCATGAGTGATTGTTTGATGGATGTTATTTATGTACTCTGATGTGACGTGGCGAGTGTAAGCCAACTATGTCATCTCCCCCTTTTATTATGTATTACATGGGATGTTGTAATGATTGCCTGACTTGCGACATTGCTTTCAATGCGGTTATGTCTCTAAGTCGTGCCTCGACACGTGGGAGCTATAGCCGCATCGAGGGCGTTACAGCCGACTGGCCTGAAGACAGCGCCGAGGGAGAAGTTGCCCCTCGCCATCGGCCAGGAGCCAGCCAGCCTGGCGCGGGCTCTTCTGCCGTGCCGGGCTCTCCAGGCGGCGGGAAGAAGCGCAGGGCCGTGCCGACCTTGTTCGGCAGTCGGCCGAAGAAGCCCAAGGGCTCGGCAGCGGCGACCTGGCAGGACGAGGCAGCCGCGAAGGCCATCCGCTTCCGTAAGGAAGTGAAGAAGCCGCCGTTGGTCTCCGCGTAAGTATTCTATCTTCAAAGTTTTATTCTTTCTTCGTGATTTCTCTGAGTCTCTGCTTGCCCCTCTTTCTTCAGGGCTCCCCTCTCCCTTGAGCGGGTCGCCGCCGCCTCCGTCATGGGGTCAGCGGAGACGTCCGCCACCACTTGGCGGATTGACCCCGCGGCTGACCTCCGGGAGGCGACGGAGCGGAATGCGCAGGAGAGGCGCAACGAAGAAGAGGCCCTCCGCCTGGAGAAGGCGGAGGCCGACAGGGCGGAGGCCTCCGCTAAGAAAAAACTAGCGGAGGCCGAAGCCGCTGCCGCGGCGAAGCAGCAGGCTGAGGAAGCCACACGCCGCCAGTCGGACTTGCTCGTCACCCCGCTGAACTCCGCGCCGCCGCCTCCCGAGCTCACGGGGCCAACTGGAGAAGCCGGCGGGGAGAACCTCGTCGAGGAGAGGGAAGGCGGCGATCCCTCTACTCCGGTTGCGAACGTTCCGCCGCCGCCTCCGCCGCCGTCTGAAGGCGCGCAAGGCGAGCAGCCAGCGGACCCTCCGATGCCGCCGACCGAAGACGAGGCTGTGGCGAGGCTACTCCTCCAGGTCGGCTCGCCAACGCGCCGTCGTCTGGAGAAGGCGACTTCGACACCCCGCCCCCTGGAAGCCGGCACCGCCAGCTCGGCGGCCCCAGACACCGAGGCGACGAGCGCCGCACCTGTTGGGTGGGTGCGAGGAGGCGGCACGGGGCCGTTGAACCGGGCGCTCCTAGACATCCAGGCGAAGCTCCGTGCTGAGGGAGACGCTCTCTAGAGTTGCAGCAAGGCGTTCCTAGCGTCGCGGGCAGCCTTCCGGGTATGTCTTTTTCTTTGGTCTTTGTTTTCTTGCTCCTCTCTATGGGGGCGCGCCAGCGCACCCACTGGGTGTAGTCCCCGAGTTTCGGGCCGGCTGCTGAGCAGGCGGCTCGGAACTCCAATTGATGAACTTCTAGGTACTAACTTTGTCTGAAATGCTTGTCACAGGATTACCACAACCTCCGCGTCACTGCCTTCAACCGTAACGTTGAAGAGCTGGGCAAGCGGACTGCCGACTTGGGGGAGAGCCGGAGTAAGTCCTTTTTTCCTCTCTGCGAGGGCCGTAGTCCCTGAGATTCGGGCCGACTGCTGAGCAGTCGGGCCAGATCTCCCCGGCGACCTACTTTATTGACGACTGTTATCTTTCTTCCTTTCCTTCAGGGGCCAACGCTGCTTTTCAACAGCAGCTGAGCGAAGCCAACTCCGCCCTGCGCGCCAAAGGGGAGGAGTGCAGCAAGCTCGCCACAGAGCGCGATCTGCTGGCCACTCAGTTGGCCGAGCAGAAGGAGCTGCTTGTGAAGTCGCAGAGGGAGGCGGAGGAGACGGAAACCACCCTCTTGGCCGAGTTTGCGAGCAAGCGCTCCTCCTGGTCTGACAAGGAGGCGCTGCTGTCCTCCGGCTTCCACGAGATTGAAAACATCGTTGATGGTGAGTCTCTTTATTTTCTTTCCTCGAGCTGCTGATTTAAATTGTGGCGACTCCTCGTTTTTGACTTGCTTCTTCGTTTCTTCGTGTCTGTGCAGACTTCTTCCCTGGGCAGTCGTAGGCCGCCATCCAAGCCATCGAGGCTGATCGTGAGAGTCGGAGGGCGCAGAGATCACCGCCGATGCCCCACGAACTCTTGACGAGCACATCCTGAGCATCGAGGCTCGCCTCCGGCCGGCTCACCGGATGCTACGCTGGCTCCAGCGCGTCGGTGCCCAGGCGATTGCCGCACTTTGGCCGGATATGCAGGCTCCGCGCACCCCAGCCTGACGGCCAACTGGCTGGAGGTCGCGGCTGGTCATCTTGAGGCCTGGAAGGGCTCTTTGGCCCGGGTTGGAGCGCGCCGGGCCTTGGAGTTCGTCAAGGCATGGTACCCGGGGCTAGATCTAGACCGGTTGGCCACGCTTCGGTCGGAGGCCCAGCCGGAGCTGGCGACTGCGGAAGACGCCCTCGTCAAATGTGCTGCGGCGATCGCCGAGTACATTGACACCAGCATCTTCGTCCCCGAGTGGTCTGAAGACGGCGAGGAGGTACCGCCAGAGTGGTTTGGGATGAACCCAGACTACGGCGAAGACTCGGCGGAGGTGATTGGCTCCAGCGTCGAGGAGGAGGACGAAGCGGAGGATGCAGGCGAGGCGGAGGCACCAGAAGACGGAGCAAACGGCCAGCCTCAGCCCGACCGCGCCGCCAGCAACAAGCCGCGTGCGACTGGGCCGACTGCCGCCGGAGGTGATCAAGCCGAGACTAGCCAGCCGGCTGCCCCGACGCCTCCTCCGACCCTCCGAATCCGTCTGCCGCCTCCTAAGCTGCCACTGTATCTTTTATTTTATTTGCTTCAGTAGTCTTTGAAGAACTTATTAATTCGCACAATTCCACCCGCGGGGTGTATTTTGAACCTCTACTCGACAATTCGGCCAAGGGCCTATGTTATGTAAATATACATATCTATCTTTTCTTGCTCATTGTTCTTTTGGCTTTTTTCCTTTGCCGCTTTCTCTTAGTTGCCTGCCTTGCCAATCGGACAGCCGTTCTGCGGATTGTTGCTGGATCAAGTGCTAGGCTACTTTGGGAAAGCAAGTACTTAGCCGATTTCAAGATTGTTTGAGCAAGTTGGATAGAAAGCGACAATCCGACTATCCGAGAGTCGGTTTGCGAGAAACGCTAGAAGCCGTCTTGAGCTATGTTTTACGCTTTGAGTCCTTAGCCATTTTTGTGTGAACACCCAATCTACCTTACCTCTGTCCACCGTACAGTCGCTCTGCGAGCTGCGGCTTCTGACAGAAGACGGCTTAGGTGTTACACACTACTTGTCCGGCTGCAGGAAGCATTTCATAGTGCAAGGCGGCAAGTCCCCGGGCTGACTTGTCGATCCCGGTGCCAAGCGACGTGACAAAGAGTGACATACTTGTAGGCATAATTTTTATCATACAGACAAAAGAGGGCAGTCCCCGAGCTCGTCTCGGGGCCCCTGAAATCTTGGTACTTTAATACAAAAGGTAGCGTGGTACATACTGCATCAACTGTAAAATCTTCGGAGGAGATTTGCGTTCCATGGCCGCTCTGTCTCCTTGCCGGAGTCGTCCCTCTTGCGTGCTCGGGGCTTCTGAGCGTCGATCAGGTAATAGGAATCGTTGCCCAGTACTTTGCTGATGATGAAAGGGCCTTCCCAAGGCGCCGACAGCTTGTGCTGGCCGGCTGTTCGCTGGATCAGCCGGAGCACAAGGTCGCCTTCTTGGAAAGATCTTGGCCTGACCTTCTTGTTGTGGTATCGGCGCAGGCTCTGCTGGTAGATGCTGGACCGGCTGAGTGCCGACAGCCGGCCCTCTTCCAGCAGATCGATGCCGTCTTGTCGTGCTTCTTCTGCTTCCTCCTCGGTGTACATGGTGACTCGCGGGGAGTCAAACTCTATGTCCGTTGGGATGATGGCTTCGGCACCATAGACGAGGAAGAAGGGCGTGAAGCCGGTTGACTTGTTTGGAGTCGTGCGTAGACTCCAGAGGACGGCTGGCAGCTCGTCGAGCCAGCAGCCAGCCGAGCGCTCCAGAGGCTCGATCAACCGAGGCTTGATGCCGGACAGGATGAGGCCGTTTTCCCGCTCCACTTGGCCGTTTGACTGCGGATGGGCGACGGACGCTAGGTCCAGTCGGATGCCCTGTGTTGCGCAGAAACGGGCCAAGGCGCCTTTGGCAAAGTTTGTGCCGTTGTCGGTGATGATGCTGTGTGGTATGCCGTACCAAATTGTGATATCGGTGATGAAGGTCACGGCAGTCGGACCGTTCAGTTTCTTAATTGGCTTCACTTCCACCCACTTGGTGAACTTGTCCACTGCGACAAGTAGGTGAGTTAAACCACCTCGTGCTGTCTTGAATGGTCCCACCCTGTCTAGACCCCAAACTGCGAAAGGCCAGGCAATGGGGATGGTCTTGAGCGCGGAAGCTGGCTGGTGCGGCTTGGAGCTGAACTTCTGGCACCCTTTGCATTTTTGGACCAACTCCTTGGCCTCTTCCAAGGCAGTCGGCCAGAAGAAACCGTGCCGAAAGGCTTTGGCGACGAGTGCTCTTGAAGCCGCATGGTGGCCGCATTCGCCTTGCTGGATGTCTTTGTGGATCGCCTGGCCTTGCTCTGGCTCTATGCAGCGCTGGTAGACACCAGTGATGCTGCGCCTGACCAGCTCTCTGTTGATTATGGTATAGGCTGCCACCCGACGTTGTACTTGCCGAGCTGAGGTCTCATCAATTGGTAGCTCTTTGTTCACCAGGAATTTGAGGATGGGCTGGGCCCATGAGGGTGCTGCTATTTCTTCGACTACCAGAACTGCGACTTGGACGAGGGCGGCTGGGCTGGGAGGCGGCGGGCTGGAGTCAACAGCCACTTGCTGGGTTGATGAAGTCCCCAGGCCTACTGTCGCGGTCCTTGGGCCGAGTTCTGGAATCTTCGAGTCCGCCACCGCAGTCCCCGGGCCGGGCTCGACTGTGGCAGCTTTGGAGTCGCCCGCCAAAGTCCCCGTTCCGTCTGCCGGAGCTCTGGAGTCGGATCCGCCGTCTTCGGGAGGAGCCGGCACAAAAATGGAGTCTGATTCTGGTGAAGGCTTGACAGACGGCTTGAGGAGGCGTTGAAGGGCGACGCCAGATGGTATTGCTTGGCGGGTAGAGCCGATTCGTGCCAAGGCGTCTGCTTGGTCGTTGTCGTTACTTGGCACATGGAGGAACTCGCACCCTTCGAAATACCCACTGAGTTGCTGTACGAGGAAACGGTAGCTCGCCATGTTTGCGTCTTTCGCGTCCCAGTCGCCAGATGACTGCTGGACCACTAAGTCTGAGTCGCCATAACACAAGATCCGGTGGATGCCAAGTTCTTTGGCAAGCCGGAGCCCGTGAATGAGTGCCTCGTACTCGGCCACGTTGTTGGAGGCGGCAAAATGGATTTGCAGTGTATATTTGAGCTTGTCGCCTTTGGGAGAGGTGAGGACGACGCCGGCTCCCAAGCCGGTGCGCATCTTGGAGCCGTCGAAGTGCATCCGCCAATGGGTGGAGTCAGGCGCTGGAGGCAGGTACTGGGTCTCGGCCCAGTCGACGAGGAAGTCGGCCAGTGCTTGTGATTTGATAGCAGTGCGGGGCTGGTAGTAGATGGTGTAAGGATCTAGCTCTATGGCCCACTTGGCCACTCGACTAGAGGCATCTCGACTACCGATGATCTCGGCAAGTGGAGCCGTGCAGACCACTGTGATTGGATGCTCTTGAAAGTAAGGCTTCAATTTCTTGGCGGCAAAGTGCACGCCATATCACATCTTCTGGTAGTGGGGGTAGTTCTGCTTGGAGGTCGACAGTACCTCGCTTAGGTAATATTCTAGTCTCTGGACAGGTAGCGCCTTGCCTTCCTCCTTGCGCTCTACTACAATGACTGTGTTGACTACTCGGCTGGTGGCGGCGATGTACAACATCTTCTTCAACTGGTGGAAAGCTTCGTCCACCTTATGGTTCCACTCGAAAAAAGTGGTCTTCTTCATGAGTTGGTATAAGGGGAGAGCTTTCTCGCCCAGCCGACTGATGAATCGGCTGATGGACGCCAAGCAGCCGGTGAACTTCTGCACATCCAGCAGTCGGCTGGGTACCTCCATTCTCTCGATGGCCTTGATTTTTACTGGGTTGCATTCTATGCCGCGTTCAGAGACCAGAAAACCTAGCAGCTGGCCGGCTGGTACTCCAAAGACACACTTCTCGGGGTTGAGCTTGATCTGGAACCGGCACAGGTTCTCAAAGGTCTCCTTGAGGTCTTCCAGCAGTGTTCCTCGCTTTTCCGTCTTCACCACCACGTCATCCACGTAAACGTGGGTGTTCCTGCCGAGCTGCTTGAGGAGGCACTTCTGCATGCAACGCTGAAAGGTGGCGCCGACATTCCTTAAGCCGAACGTCATGGTGAGGTAGCAGAATGCTCCAAACGGCGTGATGAAGGCGGTCTTCAATCTGTCAGCCGGATTCAGCTTGATCTGGTGATATCCTGAGTATGCATCCAAGAAGCTCAACAACTCGCATCCAGCTGTGGAGTCTATCACCTGGTCAATTCTTGGTAGAGCAAATGGGTCCTTGGGGCAGGCCTTGTTGAGGCTCGTGTAGTCAATACACATTCGCCATTGCTTGTTCTTCTTTAGCACCAGGACCGGATTTGCCAGCCACTCCAGGAAGAAAACTTCCATAATGAAGCCGGCTGCTAGGAGTCGGGCTATCTCTTCTCCGACAACTCTTCTCTTCTCTTCTGATAAGCGGCGGAGGGGCTACCTGACTGGCTTTGCATCAGATCGGACGTGTAACTTGTGCTCGGCGGAATCCGTCGGTACACCTGGCATGTCCTTGGGAGACCATGTAAAAATGTCCCGATTCTCACGGAGGAAATCGACGAGCTCGCCTTCCTATTTGCTGTCGAGGTTTGCACCTACGACAGCGTACCTCTCTGGGTGCTCCGGATCCAAGGGTATCTTCTTTGTCTCTTTGGCCGGCTTGAACGAACCTTCGGCTTCCGACTCCTTTGGGTCGGGCGATATCTCCGGCTGCTTGCCGGCCATCGCCACAACTCGTTCAAGGAGTCGCTTCTCGGCTGCGATCACCAGGGACTCGGCCAGCCGACTGCTCTCGGCCGCGCAAGCGGACGACTTTCGGTAGTCGCTGGCTACAGTCAGAATTCCCCTGGAACTGGGCATCTTCATCTTGAGGTAGGCGTAGTGGGGGACCGCCATGAACTTGGCCAAGGCGGGTCGGCCAAGTAGCGCATGGTATGGGCTCTCAAGGTCCACCACCTCAAACCAAACAGACTCTCTTCGGAAGTGATCTTTGTCCCCAAAGAGGACGTCAATCAGGATCTTGCCGATTGGTGAGTAGGAAAGCCCAGGAACAATGCCGTGGAACACAGTCCGGCTATTCTGAAGCTGTCTCTGCTTGATTCCTAACTTCTCCATGGTGTCCTTGTACAGGATATTGATGCTGCTGCCCCCATCTATCAGAACTCGTGAGAAACGTGCGGCCCATTTGTCCGTGGCAAAGGTGGCGTCCAGGACCAAGGCGTAGGAGCCCGGACTCGGCATCACTTCTGGGTGGTCAGCCCTGCTCCAGCTGATGGGCCTCTCAGACCAGTGCATGAACTCTGGCGTCTTTGAGGCTACTGCGTTCACCTCTTGTTGCTGCAGCCGCCTGCTACGTCGATCATCAGCCACACTGGTGAACACCACATAGGCTCCATGCTCCTCAGGGTATTCGTCTTGTACTGCGCCGACTGGCCTGACTGCCGGCTGCTGGGGTGCAGGCGGAGGCGGCTGCCCAGCAGGCGGGGGTGGTAGGAGGCCGTCTCCCTTGGCGATCCTGGTGAGCCAGTGGCACTTCCGGATGGTGTGATTCGACGGCTTTGCGCCGCTGTGGAATTTGCAAGGTCCATCCAAGGTCTGCTCATAGGAGAAGGCCGGCAACAGTTCAGCTTGCCGCCTTTCTATCGCTTGGGCGGAGGCTGCTCTTCTGGCTGCTGGGCTTCAATGGTCGCAACCTGCCGGCTGCTGGAAGCCGGCTGCGGGGCGTTACGCTTGTTGTCGCCCTGCTGTTGTCGCCGGCCGGTGTCTGCCACCGGAGTTCTTGGAGCCTGAGGAGCTACTTTGCCAGTCGTGCTGATTTCAATTTCCGCCTTCATGGAGGAGTTGGCTGTAGTGTACTTGTCCGCTATGATCAGCAGCTCGTCGAGGGTTTCTGGCTGGTCGCAGAGGAGCTTGTGCTTGAGGAGGGTACCTTCTCGGCACCCGGCTGTGAAGTACTCGATGGCCTGCACCTCGTGCACGCCCTCGCAGGAGTTCCGGAGCTCAGCCCAACGCGTGAGGTAGTCGCGAGTCGACTCGTCAGGACCTTGCACGCACAAGGAGAGCTGACACAGCTTGGGAGGACGCTTGTACGTGCTGGTGAAGTTGCGGACGAATGCTTCAGTGAAGTCGACCCAGCTGTTGATGCTGCGGGGCTTTACGCTGTTCAGCCATGTCCGGGCTGTTCCCTGGAGCATGAGCGGAACGTACTTTACGACGACACGCTTGTTGCCGTTTACTATGCTGACAGCCGTGTAGTTGACTAGCTAGTCTTCTGTCTTCACGGAGCCGGTATACTTGGGCGTGTCTCTTGGGAGCATGAACCCTTTGGGAAAGGGCTCGTCCCGAATGCGGGGCCCGAAACAAGGCGGACCCAGCTCGTCTTCTTCTTCCAGCGCCAGGGACCGGTGAAGTCGGTCGATCCGGTGGCGGGCGTCATTCTCTCCAACTCCCTCTCGGCGGCCAAGGCAGTCACCGAGAGTCGGATGGTCAACAGGCGGCGGGGAGACTCGCCTCTCCTTGCGGGGAGGGGGAGGTGGACAGTCGTCCCATCGTTCCACTGCTCTCGGGCGGCCATCTCGGTCGCGCTCTATGGTAATGTGAGTCCAACTGTGGCTGACAGCCGGCTCCTTGTCCTTTCTTCCTCGGGCGCCGCCAGTCGGCGTCCGAGACGTCGCGCCTTGATCTCGGTGCGGGTCATCGTTTGGCCGCTGGACTCGCTCCATCATGAGGCGGCGTTCTTCGCCCTCGAAATTGTCCAGCTCATCCGCCGCTGCCTGGGCGGCTCGGATGTTCTCCGCCGGTGTAGCATACACGGGGCGGCTAGCCCCAAACAGGCTGGCGATGGCTACGCCGCGCTGCTGGACTGCGCCAAGGCGGCTGGGCCCTGCCGGGGCCGGCGAGCCGCCAACGGCGCGATCCATCTCCCGCTGGTAAGCTTCTGACAGGCGTCTCATGCTGGCCAGCTTCTTCGCGCCTTCGACGAGCTGAAGGCGGCGCGCTTCCAACGTCTCTGCGTCAGCATCTTCCAGAATGGGCGCAGCTAGGTCTTGCAGCGCCGCGCCGAGTGAGTCGGGCGCCCCTCCGCCAGGGAACTCGTCATGACTGATGACCAACACCTCAGTGACGGTGCTTCCATCGCTCTTTGCGTGGGGGAGAGGTTCATCGTAGACCACCACGTTGGTGGGGAACGCGTCGACCGACGCGGTGTCGGAGTCGACCAACATCGGGTCGGTGGAGCCTATGGACTCCAAGTCTACGGCAGGCTCGCCGGAAACGTGGAGTTGATCGAGGAGGCCTGTGAGGAGGTTTTCGGGGCCGCCTGCGCCTGCGTCGGACGCAGGTTCGTCGGAGAGGCAGACCTCATCGACAAGTTCGGCCAAGGAGCTGGCTGCGCAGGCGATCTCAATGCTGCGCAGCGCGTCGATGCAAACTTCGTCTGGCGTGCCTGGCTGGCTGCGGTCGCCAGGGTGGAAAAGGGTTCCCGTCCAGAACAGATCTCCGGACGGCGGTGCACCATGCCCCACAGTGGGCGCCAAATGTCGGGGTTTTGGTGCGACATATGCCAACGGATGGCTTATCATGGTGGGGGCGAGTAGAATGTCGCCGGTGCTTGGAAACGGGATGAGGCGAAGACATGCACGCCGGCGAATCTTACCTAGCTTCGGGGCTCTCCGGGGAGATAATACCCCTACTGGTGCTCTGCGGGGTCTCCGCATGATCACTATGGTCAAGTGTTTACACGGTTGCTCCTTGAGTTATGTCTGGTGGTACGAGAGGGCAAGGCTAGCTCTCTCCTTCTATCTGGTATGGTATAGAACTACTGGGATCCAACCCTTTGCATGGGTGCCCTGGGGGGGTTTATATAGGCCTACCCCCAGGGGTACAATGGTAATTCGACTGGGCACGGGCCCAGCCGTCAGCGCCTCTGGCCTCCGACTTCTCCGCTGACTAGTGGGCCCCGCCGATTGGTCTGGTACGGAGCCAACAGGCCGCGTCCGCCGCGGGCGGGTCTTGCCGGCCGCTGATTACTGTAGCCGTGCTTCTGATGACGCAGGCTTGGTCATGGGGTCGTGGCAACAGCCCCGCCGCCTGGCGGGCGATCACTGTGGCCACTCCCCATCTCATTTTGATTAATGGCGCGTGGGCCCCGGGGGAGGGCTCTGCCGACTCCCTCGGGCCGACTCCCGACGGGTCCGACTGGTGGTTCTCCCGCCGTCTCCCGAGGTCTCGCTGACTGGTGGGCCCCGCTGCCTCCGGGCCGTACAGACAAGCCGTCGTGGGCGCAAGACTTGGTACTGTGGTGCTGATGTCAGGGCCGGCCGGGCAACAGTGCTACGCCGCACGGAGATCTTCCCGGGTACGGCGTGCTGTGGCCATGCCTGCCCTTGGTAAGGGGCGGAGTGGGCTTCACTGTAGCCACGCCTCTGCCCCGTCCCCCTCGATGGGGTCATGGTTCGTCGGAGTCGCCGGCCGACTCCCCAAAGCCGGCTTCTCTGGAAGTCGTCCCTGGGACTCGGCCGTGAGCGGGCAGTCGGCCGCCCTGCCGTCGACTCCTCAGGAGACGGCTCTTCGCCCTGGGGTGTTGAGGGGCGCAGCCTGCCCCGATGTCTTGAAAGGTTATGGGACTCGGGTTGGCCTACCCGTGGACCATTACTCTGACACCACACAATTTCAAACAACATCCATAGATGCTTAACTAATAATTGTAAAACATTTCAAATTGAAAATTTGGGATGTTACAAACCTACCAACCTTAAGATGAATCTCGCCCTCGAGATTCGGGTTGGCTAGCAAATAGGTGCGGGTGGTCTCGGCGGAGATCTTCTTCTCGCTCCCAGGTGGCTTCCTCCTCGGAGTGGTGGCTCCATAGAACCTTGCAAAACTTGATGATCTTGCTGCGGGTAACTCTGTTCGCAGTCTCGAGAATTCTGACGGGTTTCTCCTCATAAGTCAGATCACTGTCAGGCTGTATGGCTTCTTGGGGCACTGTGTCTCTCAAAGGAATATCGGCCATCTCGGCATGGCATTTCTTCAGCTGGGATACGTGAAAGACATCGTGAAATCCTGACAATCCTTCTGGCAATTCTAGCTTATATGCAACTTGTCCTCTGCGTTTGAGGATTTTGTAGGGACCAATGAACCTGGGTGCTAATTTTCCTTTAACACCAACCCTCTTGATTCCTCAAAGTGGGGACACACGGAGATATGCCCGGTCTCCAACTTCATACGTTGTCTCCTTGCGTTTACTGTCAGCATAACTCTTCTGTCTCGATTGGGCTATCTTAAGTCAGTCTCGAATCAGCTTGACCTTCTCTTCAGAATCTCTGATAAGATCGGGACCAAAAAGTTTTCAATCTCCAACACCATCCCACAACAATGGTGTTCTGCACCTCCTTCCGTATAGAGCTTCGAAAGGGGCCATCTTCAGACTGGTTTGATAGCTGTTGTTGTACGGGAACTCTACGTATGGCAAATTGTCATCCCAGCTAGACCCATAGTCTAGCGCACAGGCTCTCAACATGTCCTCCAGAATCTGGTTGACTCTTTCGGTCTGTCCATCTGTTTGCAGATGAAAAGTTGTACTGAACTCCAGCCTCGTACCCAAAGTTTCATGCAACTGATTCCAAAACTTTGAGGTAAATTGTGTTCCTCTATCTGACACGATACTCCTCAGAACTCCATGCAGACATACGATCCTGGTCATGTATATCTTGGCTAACTTAGCGCTGGTATATGTAGTCTTCACGGGAATGAAATGAGCTACCTTGGTCAAGCGATCAACTACTACCCAGATGGAGTCATAACCTGAACGGGTCCTGGGTAATCCTGTGTTAAAGTCCATTCCAAGTTTTTCCCATTTCCACTCAGGAATCGGCAGTGGTCGAAGTAACCCTACCGGCTTTTGATGTTCTGCCTTTACTCGCTGACAAACATCACATACTGCTACATACTCGGCAATATCCTTCTTCATACCTGCCCACCAGAAACTTTCTTTCAAATCCAGATACATCTTGGTGTTGCCTGGGTGAATCGAGTACGGTGAATCATGGGCCTCCTGAAGAATTAACTTCCTGACCTCTGGGTCATTGGGCACATAGATATGATCCTCAAACCATAAAGTTCCATGTTCATCCTCACGAAAACCTTTAGCCTTTCCGTTACTCATCTTTTCCTTTATCTCTGCAATTTCCTTGTCCGTCTTCCGTGCTTCACGGATTCTTTCGGTCAGAGTGGACTGTATATCCAAGGTGGCAACAAATCCTCTTGGTACCATCTCCAGTCGGAGCTCTCTGAGATTGTCGGCTAATTCCTGAGGTAATCCTCCAGCTATGAGGGTGTTCACATAGCTTTTATGGCTCAAGGCATCTGCTACAACATTTGCCTTCCCTGGGTGATAGTGCAATCTCATGTCATAGTCCTTGATCAATTCAAGCCATCTCCTCTGTCTGAGATTCAACTCCTTCTGCGTGAAAATGTACTTCAAGCTCTTATGATCCGTGTAAACATCACAACTATTTTCGACAAGAAAATGTCTCCATGTCTTGAGTGCGTGCACTACGGCTGCTAACTCCAAATCGTGTGGGGCATAATTCATCTCATGAGGTCGTAGCTGTCTGGAGGTATAAGCTACAACTCTTCCTTCCTGCATGAGCACTCCTCCGAGTCCTTGACGAGAAGCATCACAATATACCTGGTAATCCTTGTGTATGTCCGGCAAAATGAGCACTGGGGATGTAACCAGATGTTCCTTCAACTCCTGAAAACTGGCTTCACAATCCTCGGTCCAAACGTACTTAGTTTCCTTCTTCAACAGCTCCGTCATGGGCTTAGCAATCTTGGAGAAATTCTCAATAAATATCCGATAATATCCTGCAAGTCCGAGAAAACTGCGGATCTCCTTGACTAAGGTGGGGGACTGCCAGTTGGTGACCGATTCAACCTTGGTGGGGTCGACTGCTATTCCTTCTCCTAAAATAACATGTCCGAGGAATCCGACTTCCTTCAACCAGAATTCACATTTGCTAAACTTGGCATAGAACTGATGTTCTCGGAGTTTCTCCAGAACTAGACGCAGATGTTCCTTATGCTCTTCCTCACTCTTGGAGAAAACCAATATGTCATCGATGAACACCACGACAAACTTGTCTAGATATTCCATAAGTACCTTGTTCATCATGCTCATGAAATACGCAGGGGCATTAGTCAATCCGAATGACATGACGGTATACTCATATAAACCATACCTGGTGGTGAAAGCTGTTTTGGGTATATCCTGTTCACGAATCTTCAACTGATGATACCCTGATCGAAGATCGATCTTGGAAAATACTTTGGCTCCGACTAGCTGATCAAATAAATCATTAATCATCGGCAAAGGGTACTTATTCTTGATGGTCACGTCGTTCAATGAATGATAATCTACAACCATTCTCATGGTTCCATCCTTCTTCTCTACCAAAAGAACTGGGGCTCCCCAAGGTGACGAACTTGGGCGAATATATCCTTTCTCCAATAATTCCTTGATCTGCTGCTTGATCTCTTCCAAATCATTCGGGGGCATCCGATAAGGTCTCTTGGATATTGGGGCTGTGCCAGGTAATAACTCGATCAAAAATTCTATTTCTCTGTCTGGTGGCATCCCTGGTAATTCCTCCTGAAATACATCCGAAAATCTTGTACTACAGGCACTTCCTCCTGAACAACTCCCGTGAGGGAATTCACCCGATTCTTCATCGGTGTGCGTCTGGATACATACTTGATCCTCTTCTGCTCCGGGGTGGTGAGCAAAATCGTCTTGCGGGCACAGTCGATGTTCCCTTCAAACTTCGTCAACCAGTCCATGCCTAGTATCACGTCCAATCCCTGGGATTCTAAGACTATGAGGTCTACGGGAAAATCATGATTTCCGATGTTGAGGGTTGAATGACAGCCTAAGCCTGCCATCATCTCTCCTCCTGGGGAAGTGAACTGGAGCGGGGTTCTAAGGGTCCTAGTGGGCAACCCGTACTTTTCCACAACTACCCTTGATATGAATGAATGCGTTGCATCGGAATCAAAGAGTACCAATACTGGACGTGAATTTAATAAAAACTTACCAACCATAGTGTCTGGCTGATCATAGACATCCTCCACGTCAATGTGATTCACCTGAGCACGAGGAAAAGGGTTGGGCTTCTTTGCTGAGCTTCCATTGTCGTTGCCGTTTCCATTCCTCTGCTTGGCCTCCGGACAATCGGTGGCATAGTGTCATGTCTTCTGGCACTTGAAACTGGTGATATGACTCAGATCTTTCTGAGCCGGAGCAGGACGGTGCTGGTTGCCATTGCCTCCACTGCCTGACTTGGAGTTGTTGTCGTGGTTGCGATTCTTCCCATTCCCTCCATGGTTATGTCCTCCATGGGTGTGATGGGTATGTCCTCCTGAGTATGGGGCATAGGGGGCTTCTGCTGAGCTCCGAAGTTGTACTTCCCCTGGCTATACTTCCTATTGCGTCCATGAATCTAATGTTGCTTGCCTTCAAGTATGGTGGCCTTGTCTACCAGCTCCTGGTAGTTGTTGAAGGTAGCCAACATTAGCTGCATTCCCAGCTCATCATTGAGTCCCTCGAGAAACTTCTCCTGTTTAGCGGCATCTGTGGCCACATCATCTGGGGCATAGCGATAAAATTTGCTGAACTCATCCACATACTGCCCTAATGTACGGTTCCCTTGGCGTAAGTTGCGTAACTCACACTTCTTCAGACTCATGGCTCCAGCTGAGACATGAGCGGTGCGGAAAGCCTGCTGGAACTGATCCCATGTCATAGTGGCGACCAAATAAGTGGCGGTGTAGTCCACCAAGAGGCTGCGGGTCCATTCAGTTGATGTGCGGCAAAGCGCACCTTCTCAACATCTATGCATCTAGCAGTTGCTAGATCCCTTCCGATCTTGCGGAGCCAATCATCAGCTACAATCGGCTCGGTGCTACTAGAGAACACCGGTAGATTCAGCCTTAGGAACCGGGTTAGGTTATCGACAGGGGGTGGTGGCGGTGGATTGTTGTCATTGTTGCCTTGGTTTTGGATGAGCATTTGCATTAAGGCATTCTACTGTTGAATCAGCTGGGTGAGCTCCGGCAGGAAAGTGAAACCGGGGTCACGTCTCGGAGGCGTCTGGTGTTTTGGAGTGGATGAGAAATTAGAATAGAACAAGGGTCTAATGAGAAAATAGCACTACCCAAATGAATGCACAAACATAATCACACCAATCATTTATTTATTCATCTCAAATAGGGTTCAATCTTGGATTACAAAATCTCACGAGTAATAAAAAATAACGGCCTAACTGATCACCGAAAAATAAAATAATATGGCGGTCGACTAAATGTCTTCATAAATTATCCTTGCGTCCTCTGGTGCGGCGCCTCCTCTTAAGGCTTCCTTTGGTGGAGCTCTCCTCATAATCCTGGTCATTGCTCATGAGGGGTCCATCATCTCCACTCGGAAAAAGGTCTTCTCCTAGAACCATCTTCTCCTCCAGTGTGGCAATATATTTCTCCCGGTCCTCGAGTCTATCCATAAAATCCTTGACTTCTTCTTCATGCTCATAGTGGGCTTCATGTTTGTAAGCTGAGGTGAGGCGAGGCGCTGTACCCTCGCCTCACCTTTTAAGCTCTTGTAGCATAAGGCGAGGCGACGCCTTAGACACATAAATATATTATAAATATGGCAGCCAATTAGGAGATTTAACAACTAGCATTAATGTAAATGCTCCACAAGTTGCATAAGATGATAACTTTTACCAAAGCATAGGCCTCATATCATGTTGTGAGCTAATATATGACAGGAAGGCGCCTTTGAACATCAGCTTCATCCTCCTCATCTGTATATCGCTCCATAGCTTAAACTTTATTGTGTTCTAATGAATTGCGCATCTCTTTCCTAATCTCGATGGATGCCATGGAACACTTATCTGCATCACTTGAACCCCCAGAAAGGTGCCGCTTCAGCCTTCTCACTCCAGCATGGACTAACTTGCCATACAATGTACACTGGAATAAATCTTTCCTTTCTAAATCTGGCCAAAACCATACTTCCAAGCTGGATTGTTGGATGTAGCTCTTCTCCTAGGATCATTGGATAGATCAAAAGCATTACCAGCCACAGGATCCATCAGAGCAGGTACACCTGGCTACTACAGCAACACTGAGAGAAGGCCGAACCAGTCGTTAAAGAAAAAGAGAGAAGAGCCAAATCACTAGAGCAACCAGATCAAGCATGGGGAAGGAGAGAAGCAGTGGTGGGGCTGCTGCCTTATTGGTGGATAAGCAGATTTGGGAGGAAACTGATGTGCAGGAGGAGGAGAGGAAGCAAGTAGCCAGGTACATCTACCTTATGCTCTTGGGAGAAACAAAGCACTAGGAGAGGGGGGATAGAAGAAAGAGCAGAGGGTGGGGAAGTGAGATGAGCGCGGGAGTCATACCTTGCTGATGCACCCAGAGGAGG
The DNA here is from genome assembly GCF_056163025.1 of Triticum urartu. Lineage (NCBI taxonomy): Eukaryota > Viridiplantae > Streptophyta > Magnoliopsida > Poales > Poaceae > Triticum > Triticum urartu. The sequence continues at coordinate 170,445,955 of NC_141877.1, read as the reverse complement.
AGGGGCACAGGTCGAGCCATGGATGAAGGTGCCACCGCCAAAGGTCCAGAGAGGAGAGGAGGAATCCCTTGACGATTGGTTCGATCCTCCGTCCTCCCCCCTCCTCGCACCTGTTCGTGCGTGAGCCAGTTTTTCCCATGAAATTTTCTTGCACGGGCCACTCTCAGGCGCCCATGCCGTCTGATCTGGGACAAGGCATCGCCCTGCGCCCCTAGGTGGACGATTCAGACATCCTACTGTCCTAGGCGGACGCCTTACGGAGCTGTCAAAGGTGAGCCCGATGCCCTGCCGTACCTTAGGTGTGCCTTAAAAACAATGTGTGGTACTATACGGACATGCAGAATTCGTTCATCAAAACCATGTTTGGCCTACAGACATGGCATGTTGACGGTCACTATCGAAATCATATTTGACCTTTCATTCTCACTCGCGGTCCCTCCTTTCTATTCCCCACACACAAGTTCACGGCGGCAGACGGTGGAGCGACTACATCCTGGAACAGGTGAACCTTAAGCATATGAGTGAACGGAGTCGTCATCAATGGTGTGGATCAGCTCTCCATCTGCAGTCCTGCGAGAAATCATGGTGTGGTCTGATCCAATGAGCTCGGCCCTGTATTCCTCCTGGATGCGTCCAAGTGCAGTATGAATTGCTATGTCTCTCCCAAGGATCCAAGTGGGAGCAGTGAACCTGAAGTCAACGGGCGCCGAGAGACTTCCGAAAGTCCTCCCTGGTATGTGTACCTTAATCCTATAGCGAGGGTCTTCTGGAAATGCCATAATAGGGGTCCCGGTGATAGACGGTAGAGCAATCTTCAATTCCTTGATGATCTGGACTAGCCTCCTGCCGAAAAGCATTGTCTCATCTGGCTGGCAAAACTCCGGGAGCAGAACTGGGATGAACTTGACGACCATCTAGAATGTTGAAATCAGAGAGAAGTCATAAATGAACAGGGGAGAATTACGAAATGATAAGGACATAAAATAAACTAGTTTCTTCCTATGGCTTTCTGATCCTAGGGGTTACGTCCTACGGTCAGCGTGTGCTCTGAATACCATCTCTGTAACGACCTGACCGAAAATCGGTCAAGTCTCTATGTAGCTGTACCATCCCAAGATCATGCTGGCACACACAGTACATTGATGAAAATATTCAAAGTTTAATCACACCTGAATTTATTACATGATTCTCATATCGAGTCATTATTACATCATAATAAATTTGGCCGAAGGCCAACTCATGAGAAATAAACTAAATAAAGCCGCAGAAGCATAGACGAATAGCGAGTCCATCCGACTCCATAGGGCAATCGCCAAGCATAGATCGTAGCCTCACTCCTGGTCGGAAAACTCCTCTGCAACATGAGACGTTGCAGCCATGTAGGTCAGCATTTTGAATATGCCGGCAAGTCATAGAGAAGACAACAAATAATAATACTAACACTATATGCAATTTGGCTGTGGGGCTCTAAGTTTTATATTTTTGCGAAAAGGCAGTTTTTTCCCTACAACAAAGGTTTTGCTTGCAATTACTACAAAATGTTGGTAGTTATTGAGATGGTTCCACCAACCAATGTCTCATTCCCAATTATTAATTAACCCCTCAATTAATTTATTTGTTCGGTGTTGAGATTTCCGAAATACTCCAATTCCAGAGGCTCAAATGTCCGTAACCGGGGACACGGCTAATCGATTAGGTTGTTACTCTGCAGAGTCTTGTGCACTTTACCCGCAAGATTCGTTCCCTCTTTTATGTCCTCGCACTGCCTGGTGTTTGAAGACGGGACGAACGAAACAGGGTCTTCCGTAGAGTTTCTCGAGGCACTGCCGGTGCCCATCCATGTCCTACCGTTATTCTACATTTGCTGGCACCGTTCATCCAGAGTCACGCCTAAGGTCAACCCAGCCAGAGCCCATAATGGCTTGCGGCTGCATAGGTAAGCTTCCGGTCAAGGGGTATCCATCCGTCTCTTCGTGGCTGGGTGAAGCTTTCCGCAAGATGTCATGGCGCTTCTCCATGTATCCCGGCCATCCGCTGGTTCCTCCAGGGTTCCCGTCAACCGTCCTCCACCCAATAGTGAATTTGAAGTCCATCTTGAGCTTGAAGTCATGGGGTTGTCATCATCTTGACTCTCACATATTCCTTATGAATCTCCCAACCAACCCCGTCTACGAGCATAGCAAAATAAACTACATCATCCCGGGCAATAATAACAAGGGGAATTGGGTTCATCCTACCTCATGATACTACTCAAGATATAACTTAAAAATTCTCCTACTGCATGCATGGTGGGAAGGAATAATTCTAATGCAACAAAATCATAGGTATTGTAAAACATGATCAAATGACTTGCCTGGCTGACGGTCTTCAAACACTAGTGACTCGAGATAGCAAGCTTCGCACTCCGAAAATTCTATCGAGTCAAACAATAGCACAAATAAATATTCCACTAAATATCATAACAGCAAGCTAAAGGAAATCACACAAGCACTCAAACCAAAACCAAAGAAAACTCGAAGAACTCCAAACCAACAACTAGCAAGAAAAAACATTTTATTTTTTTGTAAATAAAAGTTCACCCTTTGTAACTACAGAATCTAATCTAAAATAAAATATAACAGAGGTGAAATAAAATCCTAAATTAATTAGAACAACAGAAAACAGCAGCTAGCTAAAAAAATAGAAAAGCTTGATTTCGAGTAAAACTATTTTTAATAAAGACTAAAAATACAAAAATAAATTCCTACTGTTAGGCAAGGTCAAAAAAAAGTAGTGACAAAAAGAATCACTAAAAAAGAATAATCCTAACTCAAATTATAGCAGAAATGCTAATCTGACTAAAACTAATATAAAACTATTTTTATAAACTTAAACATGGCCGAATCTATTTTCTACAGAAACTATAGGAAATTTGTAAACTAACAAAAAAAGAATCAACTAAAAATAATAAATAACCTAAAAGATATATATATTACAAAAACAGAACTATTCTGCTAAAAACAGAAACTGAAATAAAACTAAAATAAACTAATGCGCTAACGGGCCGAAATAGTGAGCGCTCTAAAACTATCTAACGCACGAGCGATCTTTAACTGAAACGTATACGGGCTAAGTAAAGAAACCGGTGCGGCCGGTCTAACTAAACTCAAACCAAAACCAAAGAAAACTCGAAGAACTCCAAACCAACAACTAGCAAGAAAAAACATTTTATTTTTTTGTAAATAAAAGTTCACCCTTTGTAACTACAGAATCTAATCTAAAATAAAATATAACAAAGGTGAAATAAAATCCTAAATTAATTAGAACAACAGAAAACAGCAGCCAGCTAAAAAAATAGAAAAGCTTGATTTCGAGTAAAACTATTTTTAATAAAGACTAAAAATACAAAAATAAATTCCTACTGTTAGGCAAGGTCAAAAAAAAGTAGTGACAAAAAGAATCACTAAAAAAGAATAATCCTAACTCAAATTATAGCAGAAATGCTAATCTGACTAAAACTAATATAAAACTATTTTTATAAACTTAAACATGGCCGATTCTATTTTCTACAGAAACTATAGGAAATTTTTAAACTAACAAAAAAAGAATCAACTAAAAATAATAAATAACCTAAAAGATATATATATTACAAAAACAGAACTATTCTGCTAAAAACAGAAACTGAAATAAAACTAAAATAAACTAATGCGCTAACGGGCTGAAACAGTGAGCGCTCTAAAACTATCTAACGCGCGAGCGATCTTTAACTGAAACGTATACGGGCTAAGTAAAGAAACCGGTCCGGCCGGTCTAACTAAACCAGGAACTAAACCGGAAAATAAACCGATCTATTGAAAATAACCTAACCCTTCGTGGATCTAATCTAAGCCGTACATGTGAGATCTAACGGTGGAGGGGAGCTCAGGCTTACAGTGGACAGAGGTGACGGACGGAGACGATAACGATGACTCGGGCGTCTGTGGCGGAGGGCTCCGGTGGTCCGGGGTGACGACGGTTATGTCGGGGAGATGCGGCGGAGCGAGGCGGAGGTGGTGGTGGAGTTATTGGAGCTCGGGGACGACGGTGGCGGTCAGGGCGACGACGACTGCTCCCTGGTGAGCTACAGCTCCGGCGAGCGGTGGTCGAGCTCAGGGCGACGGCTTCAACGGTTCCTGAGCGATGATAGGATGTCAAAGAGGTGCGGAACGAGAAGGGATTCAGGTGGTGTAGCTTGGAAGAAAGGGGAATGCTCATCGGTGGCAGAAACGGCAGCGACCTGAGGCGGCGGTGACGAGATGCGTTTGGAGGTGGCGCGAGCTATGGTGGGTGTTGGGGTAGGGTTTTTGGGGGGTTCGGAAGAGAAGGGGCAGGGATTTATATAGGGCATGATCGTGGGCGAGGGGGCAACGCAGGATCGCGATCCCGAGAAGATCGCGGCAATGGGCGGCGGCGTCGTGCTCTGGCGCGGCATGATGTGGGTGAGGGGTTAGGGATAGGGTGGACCCGCAGGTCAGCGGGAGAGAGAGGGGAGGAGGCGAGCAGGCGACCGAAGCGGAGGTGGCTCGGGCGTGCGGTGCGCTGCACTGGGCTGGCGGCTCGGCGCTGGTGGGCTGCGGCCTTGGCGACTGGGCCTGCTGGCCTGGCGCCTGGCGCACCTAGTTTTTTTTCCTATTTGTTTTTTTGAATAACCACACAGAGAGAAAACTAAATATAGAGAAAACTATAGTATTTTTATATATGACATATATATATATATATATATATATATATATATATCAAAATTCTTAGGGGAAATAATCCTACGATGTGGACATTTTTCCAGAGGCAAAACACAAACTAAAAAAACATTTTCTGGAAATCCCAAATAAAATTCAAATTTGAATTCAAACTTTTGGGCGATATTTTTCATCTGACATTTTTGGAGTGTCATGTTAGATCCTCTTATACTTTTGATCAAGTATTTGTCAGGGATATTTGAAGTAAATTTTCAAATGCCAAGTTGAATCCAATTCAAACAAAACTCAAATGCCTCTGAAAATTCCAAATGCCACACAATTTCAAACAATATGCATAGATGCTTAACTAATAATTGTAAAACATTCCAAATTGAAAATTTGGGATGTTACAAATGCGTTACTCTGTACTTATAAACTTAATACTGTAGATGCATGCTGGATAGCGGTCGATGTGTGGAGTAATAGTAGTAGATGCAGAATCGTTTCGGTCTACTTGTCGTGGACGTGATGCCTATATACATGATCACGCCTAGATATTCTCATAATTATGCACTTTTCTATCAATTGCTCAACAGTAATTTGTTCACCCACCGTAATACTTATTCTATCTTGAGAGAAGCCACTAGTGAAACCTATGGCCCCTGGGTCTATTCTCCTTTATATTAATCTTCAGTCAACAAGCTATTTCTATTACCTTTTATTTTGCAATCTTTATTTTCCAATCTATATCATAAAAATACCAAAAATATTTATCTTATTATCATTATCTCTATCAGATCTCACTCTTGTAAGTGACCGTGAAGGGATTGACAACCCCTTTATCGTGTTGGTTGCGAGATTCTTATTTGTTTGTGTAGGTACGAGGGACTTGCGTGTAGTCTCCTACTGGATTGATACCTTGGTTCTCAAAAACCGAGGGAAATACTTACGCTACTTTGCTGCATCACCCTTTCCTCTTTAAGGGAAAACCAACACAATGCTCAAGAGGTAGCAAGAAGGATTTCTGGCACCATTGCCGGGGAGATCTATTCACAAGTCAAGACATACCAAGTACTCATCACAAACTCTTATCACTCGCATTACATTATTTTCCATTTGCCTCTCATGTTCCTCTCCCCCACTTCACCCTTGCCGTTTTATTCACCCTTATTCTATTCGTCTTTTCGTTTGCTTTGATGTCTTACTTGGCCCATTTGCTCATTTGGTTGGAACAGTTGTTTATTTATTGTCAAATAGAGAATCTAAGATCTATGGATCCTCATCCGCTTTCTAATCTTTTTAAGAGATCCAATTATGATGAACCAATTGCTAGTGAGTTTTGTGCACTAGATTATCTTTATGATGTTTTGCTTGAAATTCGTGAATCTAAAAATTGTGAGTGATTCATGATGGATCTTTGGATAGAAAGCATGATTGCAATGATGATAGTATAAATTCTATTAATGTCAATTGTGCTTATAATATGCAAAACCCTAAGCTTGGGGATGCTAGTTTTGCTATGTCTTCTACTTGTTGCAATGATCATGATTGGGGTGATTCTTTTGATGATCTTGAAAATTTATTTAAGCCCCGTGATGAATATAAGATTGATTATAATGTTTCCAATAATATTAAAAGTGGGTTTGGAAGAGTGTCAACTTTAGATCCCACATATTTGGAGAATGTTCAATCCTGTGAAGTTTTTGATAAAAGTGGGTTTGAAGAGGTCATGACTTTAGTTAATGATAATCCCACTATTTTGGAAGAGTCTCAACTTTGCATACATGTGGATCATGTTAAGAATATGTTTTGTGATAGCTATATTGTTGAATTTTCTTATGGTCCTACATGTAATTATTATTAGAGAGGAAAATATGGTTGTAGAAATTTTCATGATACTAAATTACCTCTCGTTATGTTGAGATTGCTATTGTTTCTTTCCGCATCCTTGCATATGCTAGTTTTTGCTTGCCTTGATAATTTGTTTGCCTATAAGATGCCTATGGATAGGAAGTATGTTAGATTTAGATGTGTTTGTCATGTGTTTTATGATGCTCTCTTTGTGCTTCAATTCTTGTCTTTCATGTGAGCATCGTTGAAATCTTATGCCTAGCTAAAAGGCTTTAAAGAAAAGCGCTTGTTGGGAGACAACCCAATATTTTTCCTTGCTGTTATTCAATAAACAATTCATCTAGACTATGTTTAGATGTGGTTTTATGCTTTTAATTAGTGTTTGTGCCAAGTAGAACCTTTGGGAAGACTTGGGGGAAGTCTTTGCGATCTTGCTGTAAAAAACATAAACTTTAGCACTCACGAGATTTGCTGCCATTTTTTTACTGGAGAGTGCGATTAAGTTGATTCTTTTTGAAGATGATTAATAGATGAATTACTCACGTCCAGAAATTTATTTTAGAATTTTTGGGGTTACAGAAGTATTCTAAACCTACAGATTACTACAGAGTGTTCTGTTTTTGACAGATTCTGTTTTTCGTGTGTTGTTTGCTTATTTTGATGAATCTATGGCTAGTATCGGAGGTTATGAACCATAGAGAAGTTGGAATACAGTAGTTTTAACACCAAAATAAATAAATAATGAGTTCATTACAGTACCTTAAGTGGTGTTTTTTCTTATACTAACGGAGCTCATGAGATTTTCTCTTTAAGTTTTGTGTTGTGAAGTTTTCAAGTTTTGGGTAAAGATTTGATGGATTATGGAACAAGGAGTGGCAAGAGCATAAGCTTGGGGATTCCCAAGGCACCCCAAGGTAAAATTCAAGGACAACCAAAAGCCTAAGCTTGGGGATTCCCCGGAAGGCATCCCCTCCTTCGTCTTCTTCTATCGGTAACTGTACTTGAGGCTATATTTTTATTCACCACATGATATGTGTTTTGCTTGCAGCGTCTTGTATGATTTGATTCTTTTCTTTTTAGTTTACCACAATCATCCTTTCTGTACACACATTTTGGTAGAGACACACATTAAATGGAATTTATTAGAACACTATATGTGCTTCACTTATATCTTTTGAGCTAGATAATTTTGCTCTAATGCTTCACTTATATCTTTTAGAGCACGGTGGTGGTTTTATTTTATAGAAATTATTGATCTCTCATGCTTCACTTATATCATTTTGAGAGTCCCTTATAACAGCATGGTAATTTGCTTTGGTTATGAAACTAGTCCTAATATGATAGGCATCCAAGATGGGTATAATAAAAACTATCATAGAAAGTGCATTGAATACTATGAGAAGTTTGATACTTGATAATTGTTTTGAGATATAAAGGTGGTGATATTAGAGTGTGCTAGTTGAGTAATTGTGAATTTGAGAAACACTTGTGTTGAAGTTCCCGTAGCATGCATGTATGGTAACCGTTGTGTAACAAATTTGAAACATGAGGTGTTCTTTGATTGTCTTCCTTATGAGTGGCGGTCGAGGACGAGTGATGGTCTTTTCCTACCAATCTATCCCCCTAGGAGCATGCGCGTAGTGCTTGGTTTTTGATGACTTGTAGATCTTTGCAATAAGTATGTGAGTTCTTTATGACTAATGTTGAGTCCATGGATTATACGCACTCTCACCCTTCCATCATTGCTAGCCTCTTTGGTACCGTGCATTGCCCTTTCTCACCTTGAGAGTTGGTGCAAACCTCGCCGGTGCATCCAAACCCCGTGATATGATACGCTCTATCACACATAAACCTCTTTATATCTTCCTCAAAACAGCCACCATACCTACCTATTATTGCATTTCCATAGCCATTCCGAGATATATTGCCATGCAACTTTCCACCATTTCATTCATGACACGCTTCATCATTGTCATATTGCTTTGCATGATCATGTAGTTGACATCGTATTTGTGGCAAAGCCACCATGCATAATTTATCATAAATGTCACTCTTGATTCATTGCCCTTCCCGGTACACCGCTGGAGGCATTCATATAGAGTCATATTTTTTTCTAGTATCGAGTTGTAATCATTGAGTTGTAAATTAGTAGTGTGATAATCATCATTAATAGAGCATTGTCCCAAATAAAAAAAGAGAAAGGCCAAATAAAAAAAGGAAGGCCCAAAAAAAAGAAATAAAAAGGGGCAATGCTACTATCCTTTTTTCCACACTTGTGCTTCAAAGTAGAACCATGTTCTTTATGATAGAGAGTCTCTTGTTTTGTCACTTTCATATACTAGTGGGAATTTTTCATTATATAACTTGGATTGTATATTCCAACGATGGGCTTCCTCAAATGCCATAGGTCTTCGTGAGCAAGCAAGTTGGATGCACACCCACTTAGTTTCTTTTGTTGAGCTTTCATACATTTATAGCTCTAGTGCATCCGTTGCATGGCAATCCCTACTCCTTGCATTGAAATCAATTGATGGGCATCTCCCTAGCCCATTGATTAGCCTCGTCGATGTGAGACTTTCTCCTTTTTTATCTTCTACACATAACCCCCTATCATTATTCTATTCCACCCATAGTGCTATATCCATGGCTCACGCTCATGTATTGCATGAAAGTTGAAAAAAGTTAGAGATTACTAAAGTATGAAACAATTGCTTGGCTTGCCATCGGGGTTGTGCATGATGAGAGCATTCTTGTGTGACGAAAATGGAGCATGACCAAACTATATGATTTTGTAGGGATGAACTTTCTTTGCCATGTTATTTTGAGAAGACATGATTGCTTAGTTAGTATGCTTGAAGTATTATTATTTTTATGTCAATATTAAAGTTTTGTCTTGAATCTCTCGGATCTGAACATTCATGCCACAATAAAGAAAATTACATTGAGAATTATGCTAGGTAGCATTCCACATAAAAAATTCTATTTTTATCATTTACCTAGTCGAGGACGAGCAGGAATTAAGCTTGGGGATGCTTGATACGTCTCCAATGTATCTATAATTTTTGATTGTTCCATGCTATTATATTATCTGTTTTGGATGTTAATGGGCTTATTTATACACTTTTATATTATTTTTGGGACTAACCTACTAACCCAAGGCCCAGTGCAAATTGCTGTTTTTTCTTTCCTATTTCAGTGTTTCACAGAAAAGGAATATGAAACGGAATCCAAATGGAATAAAACCTTCGGGAGAGTTTGTTTCGTGATCCAGGGGACTTGGAGTGGACGTCAAGCAACCAACGAGGAGGCCACCAGGCAGGGGGGCGCGCCTTCCCCCTAGGCGTGCCCTCCACCCTCATGGGCCCCTCGTGGCTCCACCAACCTACTTCTTCCTCCTATATATATATACATATACCCCGAAAACATCCAGGAGCACCATGAAACACTATTTCCACCACCGCAACCTTCTGTACCCAAGGGGTCCCATCTTGGAGCCTTTTCTTGAGCTCCACCGGAAGGGAAATAGATCACGGAGGGCCTCTACGTCAGCTCCATGGCCCCTCCGATGATGTGTGAGTAGTTTACTTCAGACCTTCGGGTCCATAGTTATTAGCTAGATGGCTTCTTCTCTCTCTTTAGATCTCAATACAATGTTCTCCTCGATCTTCGTGCAGATCTATTTGATGTAACTCTTTTTGCGGTGTGTTTGTTGAGATCCGATGAATTGTGGGTTTTTGATCAAGTTTATCTATGAACAATATTTGATTCTTCTCTAAAATCTTTTATGTATGATTGGTTATCTTTGCAAGTCTCTTCGAATTATCAGTTTGGTTTGGCCTACTAGACTGATCTTCCTTGCAATGGGAGAAGTGCTTAGCTTTGGGTTCAATCTTGCGGCGTCCTTTCCCCGTGACAGCAGGGGCAGAAAGGCACGTATTGTATTATTGCCATCGAGGATAAAAATATGGGGTTTATATCATATTGCTTGAGTTTATCCCTCTACATCATGTCATCTTGCCTAATGCGTTACTCTGTTCTTATGAACTTAATACTCTAGACGCATGCTGGATAGCGGTCGATGTGTGGAGTAATAGTAGTAGATGCAGAATTGTTTCGGTCTACTTGTCGCGGACGTGATGCCTATATACATGATCATGCCTAGATATTCTCATAATTATGCACTTTTCTATCAATTGCTCAACAGTAATTTGTTCACCCACCGTAATACTTATGCTATCTTGAGAGAAGCCACTAGTGAAACCTATGGCCCCCGGGTCTATTCTCCTTTTATATTTATCTTCAGTCAACAAGCTATTTCTATTACCTTTTATTTTGCAATCTTTATTTTCCAATCTATATCATAAAAATACCAATTTTTTTAATCTTATTATCATTATCTCTATCAGATCTCACTCTCGTAAGTGACCATGAAGGGATTGACAACCCCTTTATAAGGTTGGTTGCGAGGTTCTTATTTGTTTGTGTAGGTACGAGGGACTTGGGTGTAGTCTCCTACTGGATTGATACCTTGGTTCTCAAAAACTGAGGGAAATACTTACGCTACTTTGCTGCATCACCCTTTCCTCTTCATGGGAAAACCAACGCAGTGCTCAAGAGGTAGCACAAAGAAACCACCTGAATGCGCAGTCGTCGCCTCAGTGGTGGCCTTCATGGGACACAAGTGGCGGTGGCCTCCCGTGTTCTACTTCTCCTCAATGATGGCGGCGGACACGGAGACGCTGGCCACCGACTCGTTGCTCTCCACGCACCCGGCTTTTGCCTCTGCCTACATGGTGTTTCCTTAGGCACGGGGCGCGGCCGCAGGCATGGGAGGCACGCCCATAGACACGGGAGGCGTGGCCACCGCAGACACTAGTGGCGTGGTACGACGCGGCAGCGACGACGCCCGTTGAGGGAGTCCTGGATTAGGGGGTCTCCGGACAGCCGGACTATATCCCTTGGCCGGACTGTTGGACTATGAAGATACAAAATTGAAGACTTCGTCCCGTGTCCAGATGGGACTCTACTTGGCGTGGAAGGCAAGCTAGGCAGTACGGATATGGATATCTCCTCCTTTGTAACCGACCTTGTGTAACCCTAGCCCCCTCCAGTGTCTATATAAACCGGAGGGTTTTAGTACGTAGGACAACATACAATCATACCATAGGCTAGCTTCTAGGGTTTAGCCTCCCCGTTCTCGTGGTAGATCAACTCTTATAATACCCATATCATCAAGAATAAATCGAGCAGGATGTAGGGTTTTACCTCCATCAAGAGGGCCCGAACCTGGGTAACACATTGTGTCCCCTACCTCTTGTTACCATCCGCCTTAGACGCACAGTTCAGGACCCCCTACACGAGATCCGCCGGTTTTGACACCGATATTGGTGCTTTCATTGAGAGTTCCTCTGTGTCATCGCCGCTAGGCTTGATTGCTCCTACTATCATCGATAGCGATGTAGTCCAGGGTGAGACTTTTTTCCCCGGACAGATCTTTGTGTTCGGCGGCTTCGCACTGCAGGCCAACTCGCTTGGCCATCTGGAGCAGATCGAAAGTTATGCCCCTGGCCACCAGGTCAGGTTTGGAAGCTTAAACTACACGGCCGATATCCACGGAGACTTGATCTTCGACAGATTCGAGCCCCTGCCTTGTGCGCCATCGGAAAGTGTTCAATAAATCGCACCGGCAGCCGTTTCGACCCTTAATTCGGAGCCAGTTGCGCCTCCCATGGACGGGTGGATAGACCCCGCCATGGAGGCCATATCCTCAGCGGCGATCGAGCCGAATATCGACCTTACCCTTCATGAGAGCCGTGTTGCTAAACTACCGGATCCTTCTCCGGCCACGGACTCCGAACGCCAGCGCCCGTTCCTATCGAATCCGATTGGGCGCCGATCATGGAGTTTACCTCCATGGATATTTTTCAGCACTCGCCCTTCGGCGATATACTGAACTCATTAAGGTCTCTCTCCTTGTCAGGAGGATCCTGGCTGAACTATGTCCGACAGGATTGGGATGCGGATGACAAAGAAATTCGCCGCCCACCCACCACCCACTTAGTAGCCACTATCGACAACTTAACCGACATGCTCGACTTCGACTCCAAAGACATCGACGGTATGGACGACGACGCGGGAGATGAAGAGGAACCACTGCCCACAGGGCACTAGACATCCACCTCATCATACGATATATACATGGTGGACACACGCAAAGAAGGCAATGGCGACGAGACAACGGAGGATGACCCCTCCAAGAAGCAACCCAAGCGCCGGCGTCAGCGGCACCGCTCTAAGTCCCGCCAAGGCAAAAGTGGCGATACCGGCACAGGAGATAATAGCACTCCGGACAGTGCCGAAGATGGCAACAATCCCCTCTAGCAAAATTTAGGGCAGGAGGATGGAGAAGCCAGCCCTCCTGAGAGAGTGGCAGATGGAGAAGCGGAGGATGATAATTACATGCCTCCCTCCAAAGACGAGGCAAGCCTCGAGGATGTCGAATTCTTCGTTCCAGAGGATCCCGTCGAACAAGAGCGCTTCAAGCGCCGGCTTATAGCCACGGCAAATAGCCTTAAGAAAAAGCAGCAACAGCTTCAAGCTGATCAAGATCTGCTAGCTGATAGATGGACCGAAGTCCTGGCGGCCGAGGAGTATAAACTCGAACGCCCCTCCAAGAGTTACCCAAAGTGCAGGTTGCTACCCCGACTGGAGGAGGAAGCACCGAAACCTACATCCCCGGCGTATGACGCGGCTGACCGGCCACCTCGTGGCCGTGACAGAGAAATATTCCAGCCAAAAGCTCAGCCCGCACCCCGATGCCATTCAAATAAAAAGGCATGGGGAAATACGCCAGACCTGCGGGATGTATTGGAGGACAAAGCAAAACATGAAAGATCAATCTACGGATCACGAGGGCGCGCCACTATGCGAGACGATAATCGTCACGCCAGATACGGTAAAAGTAAGTCCGGCCGGGCCGAACACAGCGGGCAAGACTCATTCGAGCTGTGTCGCGACATAGTCTAGTATAGAGGCGCCGCACACCCCCTATGCTTCACAGACGAAGTAATGCATCATCAAATCCCAGAGGGTTTCAAACCCATAAATATAGAATCATACGACGGCACAACAGATCCTGCGGTATGGATCGAGGATTTCCTCCTGCATATCCACATGCCCCGCGGTGATGATCTACACGCAATCAAATACCTCCCACTCAAACTCAAAGGACCAGCTCGGCATTGTCTCAACAGCTTGCCAGCAGAATCCATTGGCTGTTGGAAAGATCTGGAAGCCGCATTCCTCGACAACTTTCAGGGCACTTATGTGCGACCACCAGATGCCGATGACTTGAGCCACATAATTCAGCAGCCAGAGGAATCAGCCAGGCAATTCTGGACACAGTTCCTAACAAAGAAAAATCAAATCATCGACTGTCCGGATGCAGAGGCCCTAGCAGCTTTTAAGCACAACATCCACGATGAATGGCTCGCCCGACACCTTGGCCAAGAAAAGCCGAAATCTATGGAAGCCCTCACGACACTCATGACCCGCTTTTGTGCGGGAGAAGACAGCTGGCTGGCTCGCAGCAATAACATATCAAAGAACCATGGTACTTCAGATAACAAGGATGGCAATGGCAGGTCACGTCGCAACAAACATAAGCGCCGCATTAACAGCGACAATACCGAGGATACGGCAGTCAATGCCGGATTCAAAGGCTCTAAACCCGGTCAACGGAAAAAGCCATTCAAAAGAAGCACTCCGAGCCTGTCCAGTTTGGACCGTGTACTCGATCGCTCGTGTCAAATACACGGCACCCCCGACAAGCCAGCCAACCACACCAACAGGGATTGTTGGGTGTTCAAGCAGGCCAGCAAGTTAAATGCCGAAAACTAAGATAAGGGGTCACATAGCGATGACGAGGAGGATCCCCGGCAGCCGAACACCGGAGGACAGAAGAGGTTTCCCCCACAAGTGCGGACGGTGAACATGATATACGCAACCCACATCCCCACGAGGGAGCGGAAGCGTGCGCTCAGGGACGTATATGCGTTGGAGCCAGTCGCCCCAAAGTTCAACCCATGGTCCTCCTGTCCGATCACCTTCGATCGCAGGGACCACCCCACTAGTATCCGTCATGGCGGATTCGCCGCATTGGTCCTAGACCCAATCATTGACGGATTTCACCTCACTTGAGTCCTTATGGATGGCGGCAGTAGCCTGAACCTGCTTTATCAGGACACAGTGCGCAAAATGGCTAAAGACCCCTCAAGGATCAAACCCACAAAAACGACCTTTAAAGGCGTCATACCAGGAGTAGAGGACCATTGCACAGGCTCAGTCACACTGGAAGTGGTCTTCGGATCCTCGGATAACTTCTGAAGCGAAGAGTTAATCTTCGACATAGTCCCGTTCCGCAGTGGCTACCATGCACTGCTCGGGCGAACCGCATTCGCAAGATTCAATGCGGTACCGCACTATGCATACCTCAAGCTCAAGATGCCAGGACCTTGGGGGGTCATCACAGTCAATGGAAACACAGAGCGCTCTCTCCGCACGGAGGAGCACACTGCGGCCCTTGCAGCAAAAGCACAAAAGCAGCCTCTTAAGGCAATACACTAGTTCGGCGATTAAGGACCCGGACAACTTCAAGCGCGCCTGGAGTAATTGGCAACTAGACCGCCTGGCACGTCCCGAGCTCGCATAGTAATGCGGCCCCCACCCCGGCCCCAGCCAAACGGCGAAATCCGTGCCACGCGTACATAATTACGCATTAAAAAATACCATGGGCATAGGTGGGGAGGGGGGCACGACTGCGACACGCTCCAAGACGCGGCTTAAACCACAGTAGGGGCTCCCCGCTTTGTTATTTTTCTCTTTCAGGACTTTGATCTCTGGAAACCCTGTTCGGCAGCATGATTGCCGGACACATGATGCAGCAACCAAGGAGGCAGAAAGCTACGTCACACCACGGGACTCCCAGGTGGATTACAATAACGAGTGAAATACTTTCTTTAATACTATTCCTCAGCTTGCCCTTGGAGGGGACATGTCAAATAGTCCTACTTTTTGCTTATCGCACTACCTGTATCATTCTGCTTTAACGCACCTTTTTGAATAAACAATGCATAGCATTAAGACTATTATTGCATTCTTCTTTATTATATATATATATATATATATGTTCATTCATGACATCCATCACCCGTACACTCTGGTACGGCCAATACGCTAGGGGCTTACGCATACCCCATAATACGGCGTGAGAAGTCCGAACACTTTCGACAGTGCGGCACCCCGAACTTATAGCATTATATGCATCAACTCCGGATCATGTCTTGGGTCAATAGTTGGGTTTGCCCAGCTCCCATGTTTTGGTGCCTTAAGTTCCGCTATATCGGCTAAGGTAGCACTGGGAGAACTACTGTGATTGTGCCCCGGTTCTGCTGGTCTAAGCACCTCAGTAGAGAAAGCTAAAACTGACTGTCATGATAAGGCGAGAGACTGGTCGCTGTTCGAGAGGTTTCGAGTCCCTAAAGACTTATGCCGCTTAGAGCGAGGAGTCGGCTCTATCCGGCTTAAGGCGTGTATAGCGCCCCGAATTCGGTCTTCCGAATACTAGGGGCTTCGCCAAAATTTAAAATTATAGAATTCTGTGGCTAAGTGAGAGTGATAACGCATTATAGTCCGATTGCCTTGTTCGTTGTGCTGAGCACCTCCCTCGAAGGACCCAAAAATGGGAACAAGAGTGCTCAGGTTTATCCCGAACACCCCAACACTCGTGGCATGGGGGCAGAAGCCGACGACTAGCCATCTCTCAGATTTGATAAACTGCCGAACAGAAGGTAATATTTTAAATTCAAACAAGCGTTGCATAGAACAAGTTTTCATCATACAGGATCACTCAAGTAAGTTCATTCAAATATTACATCTTTTGCACACTCGTCCGCTACAAGATGGGAACCCTTCAGAACACCCTCATAGTACATCTCGGGGTTGCGATGCTCCTTGCCCTGCGGCGGCCCCTCCTTCACCAGCTTCACGGTGTCCATCTTGGCCTAGTGCACCTTCGCACGGGCGAAAGCCCGGCGTGCACCTTCGATGTAGACGGACCGCTTGATGACTTCGAGCTGTTGGCAGGCATCCACAAGCCGCCTCACAAGGCCGAAGTAGCTGTTGGGAAGGGCCTCGCCAGGCCACATCCGGACTATAAAGCCCTTCATGGCCTGTTCGGCCGCCTTGTGCAGCTCGACCAGTTGCTTCAGCTGGTCGCTTAGAGGCATCGGGTGTTCGGTCCTAGTATATTGAGACTAGAACAACTTCTCCGTTGAGCTTCCCTCCTCGGCCTGGCAAAACTATGCGGCATCCGACACGCTGCGGGGCAAATCTGCGAATGCTCCTAGAGAGCTCCGGATTCGGGTAAGTAACAAGTAATTTACCTTCACATACTTGCTTTGCATATAAAATGCCTTACCCGCCACTATCTTCTTCATCGCATCAATCTCCTGAAGGGCCTTTTGGGCTTCGGCCTTGGCACTCTTTGCACTCTCAAGGGATGCGGCAAGCTCGGACTCTCGCGTCTTCAAGTCAAGCTCCAACGCCTCGTACTTCGTCACAAGAGCGTGGAGCTCTTGCTACACCTCGCCCACCCGAGCCTCTTGCCTTTCCCGCTCGGTGCACTCCTTGGCCGCTTTGTTTTCGGCCACGGACAGCTCTTGCTTTAGGGTCGTCACTTCGGTCGTGACCCCTGGCACATTCATGATGATCCTGTCATTTTGCAATCGCATTTTCTTTTTTTATATATATCTATAGACTAGGTATTACTTACCTTTGTTCTCCTCGAGCTGCCTCTTGGCAAGGCCGAGCTCTTTCTTGGACCCTTCGAGGTCCTACTTCAGTACGGCGACCTCCGCAGTTAGTGCGGCAGAGGTCAGCAGCGAAACCTACATACGCATATAGACATACTTATATTAGACTCCTGGAGATATTAGTTGATCCTCTATTCGGCTTTTCTTTTTGAACACCAAATAGAGCATCAGGGGCTACTATCTATGCGGTAATATTTTTCCTATATTTCAAATACTTACCTCAAAGCCTGTTAGAAGGCTGGCATAGGCTTCAGTCAGTCCGCTCTTGGCGGACTGAACCTTCTGGATCACCGCACTCATAATAGTGCAGTGCTCTTCATCGATGGAAGCGCTGTGAAGTGCTCCCAGCAGATTGTCCTGTGCCTCTGGATGGACAGAGGTCACCGGCACATGCGTCTTGCCCCTTTTGGAAGGAGGCCGCCTGCCCGAGTCCGGAACCACTGGAGGTTCCAGCGCGGTGTTCGGCTGAGGGCCGAACTCGGAGCCCTCGGGAGCCTTTCTCCCTCTGCTCCCGGAGTCCGGAAGGTCGCCTTGAGGCGCCTCCGGGACTGTCTCCCCTCGACCCAGTGCCTCTCGAGACAGTACCTCGGCATTGTCCGTTGGGCAAGGGGAGGTGGTGGTCGGAAGTGGATCGCTATCCATATCCGACGAGTCCAGGGAGCCGTCCGAGGAGGATACGTCGATATGGGCTCGGGGCGGTCTGCATAATCATAATTCGGCGTTAGGAGAAGCAGTGCGACAAAGGTATGCTATGAGTTACCCTGGTATCCGAATACTTACGACTTCGCCAAGGGCTTGGCCCTGAGTAGCCACTTGTCTTCGCCTTCAGCGGCGGTGGTGGAACTGCCCAGAAGGAGAGTCTTTCCCTTCTTGGACCCTTCGCCCCCCCAGTTGGGGCGGCCTTCCTTTTCTTGTCTCCCCCGACTGGAGGGGGAGTGTCTTCATCTTCCTCCTCGTCTTCGTGGGAGGAGTGCACCGAGGAGTCATCGGACGATGAGTCCGATACCACATGGCGCCGGGAACTCTTTCGGGTTCCTTTGGCCTTCTTGGTCTTCTCCGGCACCTTGTAAGGAGCCAGAGTCAGCATCTCCATCAGGAGAGCATCCGCAGTGTCTTCGGGCAGAGGGGCCGGACAGTTGATCTGCTCCGATGCCTCCACCCAGTCCTGTCAAAGGCATGGGAGCTCAGACCCTGCACGTAGTTAAGCAATGGGAAGTAAATATCCTACCAGATGGACAAAACTTACCGGATTTGCAGGGCGCTTCGCGCTTAGTCCGCAGTCCTCGGTGAGAGAGGGAGGGACCTCGGCGCCCTTGAACAGCACCCTCCAGACGTCCTTGTGTGTCGTGTCGGAGAGCTCGCTGAGAGTCTGGTGCCGGGCCGGGTCGAAATCCCATAAATTGAAATCTTGTTGTTGGCACGGGAGGATCTGGCGGAAGAGCATTACTTGGACTATGTTGACGAGCTTAAGCTTCTTGCTTTCCATATTCCGGATACATTTCTGGAGTCCGTCCAGCTCCACCGATGCACCCTAGGACAGGCCCTTCTCTTTCCAGGAGGTGAGTCGCATGGGGATTCCGGATCGAAACTCGGGGGCTGCCGCCCAGTTGGCGTCGCGCGGCTCGATGATGTAGAACCAGGCCGATTGCCACCCCTTTATGGTCTCCACGAAGGAGCCCTCAAGCCATGTAACATTGGGCATATTGCCCACCATGGCTCCACTGCATTCCGCTCGTTGGCCTCCCACCACCTTCGGCTTGATATTGAAGGTCTTCAGCCACAGGCCAAAGTGGGGCCGGATGCGGAGGAAAGCCTCACACACGATGATGAACGCCAAAATGTTGAGCATAAAGTTCGGGGCCAGATCATGAAAGTCCAGACCGTAGTAGAACATAAGATCACTGCTGAATGGATGGAGGGGAAACCCCAGTCCGCGGAGGAAGTGGTGGAGGAAAACTACCCTCTCGTGAGGTTTCGGGGTGGGGACGATCTGCTCCGCAGCGGGCAGCCGATGCGCGATATTCGCGGATAAGTATCCGGCTCTGCGCAACTTTTTGATGTGTCCCTCAGTGAAGGAGGAAGCCATCCACTTGCCTCCCGCTCCGGACATGTTTGGAGAAGGTTGAGGAGAAGGATGTGGACTTGGGCATTGGGGATCGAGTGCGCGAGAATGGATGAGCAAGGAGGAAGAAGGCGTGGGTAGAAAAAGGTAAAACCTTATCCCTTTATAAGGGCGGACGAAACTATGCGCCCCCACTAGCCTGGTAAAACTCGCTTATCCCCCAAGCGTCGTAATTGATGGCGCGGTTGGGTTACCCACGCCCGTATTGATGAGAATCCCGTAATAAGAGGGACACGATCTCTGCTTTGACAAGACGTGTCGAGAAACCGCCTCGCGTTATGTGCGGTGCTGGTTAAAGAAAAATGGTTCGAATAATCGCCGAGCCCTGACATGATGTCATGTTGCCAAAACATGTCAGCAGATTGGATTTTTGGAAATATTATTCTCTCTACGGTGGTATGTGGAACTTATTTTGCAGGGTCGGACACTATCCTTTCATTCAAACTCTTCTGTGGTGTATCCAGAGGAGGAACCCGCCTTGCAATGCCGAAGACAACAATGCACGCCGGACTCATCGTCATTGAAGCCTGGTTCAGGGGCTACTGAGGGAGTCCTGGATTAGGGGGTCTCCGAACAGCCGGACTATATCCCTTGGCCGGACTGTTGGACTATGAAGATACAAGATTGAAGACTTCATCCCATGTACGGATGGGACTCTACTTGGCGTGGAAGGCAAGCTAGGCAGTACGGATATGGATATCTCCTCCTTTGTAACCGACCTTGTGTAACCCTAGCCCCCTCCGGTGTCTATATAAACCGGAGGGTTTTAGTCCGTAGGACAACATACAATCATACCATAGGCTAGCTTCTAGGGTTTAGCTCTCCGATCTCGTGGTAGATCAACTCTTGTAATACCCATATCATCAAGAATAAATCGAGCAGGACATAGGGTTTTACCTCCATCAAGATGGCCCGAACCTGGGTAAAACATTGTGTCCCCTGCCTCCTGTTACCATCCGCCTTAGACGCACAGTTCGGGACCCCCTACCCGAGATTCGCTGGTTTTGACACCGACACCCGTACCGGCGTGCTCGCCACCATGCTGGCCTGGAGCAACTCGCCACTCCTCATCGAGATGAACTGGAGTGGCGAGTTGCCGAACCACGCGCCGGATTGGGGTGGCAACTGGCTCCGTCAGGCCAAGAGAGGTTGGTGAAACACCAAGCGGCCTCACCCATATCCGAAGGGCTCGTCAGGCCACCCAGCCGGGTAGTATGCCAGAGAACGGCTCCTCGGAAGCCATCGGAAGAGTGGAGAAAATGGTCAAGGAGGAGATGGGGGAGCGGCGGAGGGGTGTGATTGTTGCCTGATGTCTGTCTGGCCTCGTTTAAATAGAGGGCGGACGGTAGGAGCTTGGCTGGCGTCTGGCCTCATTTAAACTAAGGGCAGACGGGAGGATCCCGACCGGTGTTGCGTTTAATTACGGCCCGCTCATGAACGGACATGTGGCCGGAGTAGGTTTCTCGGTTTGCATGCGGGTTTAACGGAGGGGTTTGATGGAGGCGAGGAGGCATGTTCAGCCGGGCGTGTAGCGGGCAGCGCAGTACTATTCGATTTGACAGCGGGCGGTGCAGTTCCTGATACGGCTTTAATGCAGTCGAGGGAGGGGTAGCGGTTCCCAATGAATGACCAATGATGCATCCTCCTTTAATTAGCATCGTGAATTCATGACGGAAGTAATGGGAGCAGGACCGGGAAAAGAGGTTGCACGATGTGAATGCAGCAAAGTGTGCACTCATATGAAGGCGCCCTCCATTCCAATGCATCTACCACATCGTACGCACCTAAGCATTTTCCTAAGCACCTACACTAAGCGCAAAAGTGCTCACTCCAGACCCATGGCAGTGATGTGCGCGAGTGGCCAGCGGCTGTGCCAGATGGTCAACGATGCCGGCCTGCGGTATGGCGTCGAGGATCGTCTCCAGACGGTGTTGATGGCCGCCGTCTACACCAACTACGACTCTCAGTTCGACCAGATGATCGTTGCCACCACCAACAAGTTCACCGTCCTCAAGAAGCTCACGGATGACATCACCGTACTCCTCCAGCCCGCGTGCCTGGGCTCCTCATTGCCTGGCACCCTAATCAGCATCCATGGCTGGAACCTCTTTCAAGCACTGGTGGCCCTGCGACTTCCCGCCGACACCACGAAGAATGTCCACCTGGAGGTCGCGCTCGCCGCGAGGGCCTCGCCCTGCAAGAATTCGTCGACCTACACATCCACATGTATGAGAAAATTGTGTACATAGGTATCTACAAGGCCATTGAGGACGCTACAACGTTGTCCTTCCTCAACCGGCTGGAAGCCTTGGATGCCTTTGCTGAGAAGCACCTTGACCTCGCCACAAAAGCCACCGCTCCTTAGCCGCCGGTCGGTGGACTGGCACACTAAGTTGAGGAGGAGGAGGAGGTCGTACATTGATGGATGCATCTTTCTTCTTTCCTCCTGTAACCACCACTGTGATCGCATCATCGTGGCCTTAATTCTTAGTATTGTGCTATTGCATTCTTGTTCCAGTCAATACCGACATGTGTGATCCCTTTGCTTAATTATGTGCATCACTGTAACTAGTAATCCATCCGTCAATTTATAAGTTGTGCCTACCTTTTCCATCAACTTCGTACAACACACGGTCATCTTGCTAGAAACACTAGAACATGTTGAACCGCATGTGACCAAACCGATGATGCGCCAACCTAGCTACTACGTACCCTGCTTATCTGGCGGAAATAGCCCCGCCCTAGCGTTTCCAATCGTTATTTCTATCTATCGATCGTGCCAAGGAGCAGAACCAAATGTTACAATTTATACATTTTTCTCTACTCCTACTCCTATAAAAGACTCAGTTGGTGATGGTGGTGTGACTACCATCCGTCGTTTCTGGCCATTAGATCTGCATCTAACGGCTGTGAGGTAAGTTGTGGCATTTTTGCAACAATAGCCCACTTCTCGGCTCCAATTTGCAGAAACCCCCTTATTATCTTGAAAGCAACCACATTCCTCCCTCACCTCATCAAAACAGCCTGAGAAATATATTTTGAGTGAAAAGCAATATATTAGGAGTATTTCAAAACAAGAGTGATTTCTTTCAAGTTTGTGAACAAGTACTACTATTCTACTACTTTGGATCCGTCGCAACGCATGGGCACATTGCCAGTAAAAGGAAAAGGCATGCCACGTTCGCGTCACACCCCCACACGCCCGGGAATCGGGAGTACTCCACGACCCGTCCGGCACACCACATAGCTAGGGAAGGCGTGTTGCCTAGCATTTTCACTTTCATGTGGGACCACGGTTGAGAAAACTGACTATTGGCAAAGGCAGAGGAGCGGTGGGGCCGAGAGGGACGAGGCGCACGTCGGGGGACGTCGTGCCGTGGGTTGGAGCGGCGTCGTGCAAATCACGTGTGGGTGTGCCAGTGGTAGAAACAATAAACGTGATGGTCGTCGTGGTTCAACTTCCATGGACAAGCTGTCATGTCTGCTGACACACGCATTACATACCGCTCACTTCAAGGAGCAGTAGTAGAGAAAACTTGTTCCAAAGATACCATTTTTCCGATAAAATTCTCGAGATATCATTAGTTTTTACACATGGGATTACTCTTGCAAGGGTCAATCACAACAGGTCCTTTGTAAAAAAATGCATCTTGATGTTCCCTGCAATGCACGGGAATCTTTCTAGTTATAGAAGAAGCCCACACGGGCATCTTGCCGCAGGGTGTGTCACCGACCCAAACTAAAAAAAATTAGACGCTTAGGTGCACCGGATGCCGTGCCATGCTACAAAATGTAAAAAAAACAGCTCCAATTTTTAAAAAAACTTGTTATCTTCAAACCATCAAAACAGCCCGAGGAATATATTTTGAGTGAAGCATGATTCACTTTTACTGATATATGTATATCAAAACTAGAGTTTTTATATTTCAAGCCCGTGAACAAGTATTATTCTACTACTTTGGATCCATTGCAACGCACGAGCCAGCACATTGGTAGTAGTAGTCTCTATCTCTATCTCTATCTCTACTCTACTCTTATAAAAAAATAGAGTTGTTGATGATGGTGTGCCTGCCATCCTACAGTATAGGCCGTCCGATTTATATCTGACAGATAGGAAGGAAACTATGGCAATTTTGCAGAAAAATACCTGCACCCCTCTTCACATTTGCAAATAAGGCCTTCCCCCATTGATCCTTTTCTCCCACAAGATACTCATACAAATGCATCTTGATGTTCCGTGCAACACACAGGCATCTTGCTAGTCTACTACTCTCTTATAATAGCAAGATGCCCATGCGTTGCACAGAACATCAAGATGCATTTGTATGAGTAGTTTATCTTGTAGGAGAAAAGGATGACCGAGGGAAGGCCTTATTTGCAAATGTCGAGAGGGGTGTGGGTATCTTTTTGCAAAATTGCCATAGTTTCCTTCCTATCTGTCGGATATAGATCGGGCGACCTATATTGCAGGATGGCAGGCACACCATCATCACCAACTCTGCGGTATAAATCGGATGGCCTATATTGCAGGATGGCAGGCACACCATTATCACCAACTCTACTTTTTATAGGAAGATAAAAGCAGATAAAAGCAGAGCTGGTGTGCCTGCCATCCTGCAATATAGGCTGTTCGATCTATATCTAACGGATAGGAAGGAAACTATGACAATTTACCCGCACTCCTCTCCACATTTACAGATAAGGCCTTCCCTCGTTCATCCTTTTCTCCCACAAGATCTCGCACGGGCATCTTGCTAGTCCCTACTCTTATAAGAAATAGAGTTGGTGATGATGGTGTGCCTGCCACCCTGCAATATAGGCCGTCCGATTTATATCTGATGGATAGGAAGAAAACTGTGGCAATTTTGCAAAAAGAAACCTACACCCCTCTCCACATTTGCAAATAAGGCCTTCCCTCGTTCATCCTTTTCTCTCACAAGATAAACTACTCATACAAATGCATCCTGACGTTCTATGCAATGCACGAGGATGTTTCCTTGGGGGTCTCTCCAGCGTGGCGTGGCCGTAGTTGCAAGTTGTCGCCGCTTGAGATGCCGACGTTGAGGGGCACTCAGATTTTGTCCGATGAGCAGGTAAGATGAGTTTGATCACGTAGTAAATGCATTCTAAAGACTACTTTCGTGTCCATTTCCTAATTCACCCCTTGCCCACTTTTCACAGGTTAGGCTCGGTGCGAGTGGAGATTGGCTTGCATATGTACGGAAGGGTACCAACATCAATTTGCACAACATTTACAATGGTCAAACTGTTCCAGTATAACCTTTGTCCAACATTGGGATCAGCCATGCAACGGAGCACCGCCTGAATTGGTATGATGAAACCACGGTGAGATTGAAGAAGATAGCACGGACCTTGCACATGGCGGTCAAAGGTGGGCGATGCTATCTGCGGCCGATTTGTTGTTGTACGAGTATGAAGACGTTCTGCTCCTTTATAACCGCATCTTCGCGGTGACAAACCAGGGGACTTGTTTCGTATGGGACACATCCTACGATATACTCCCTCTATCATAGTTTATTTGTTTTGAATTTTTTCATTTTATAAGTTTCAAATTCAAAGAGATCCCCATCACATGTTGAGATTACAATGTCCATTAAATCGTTGCATGCATGTATAGTAAAGAAACAAATCTCGAGTTTGGCATGAGTTTGTGCAGCGGTAGCACCACAAGGCCTGGCGCAGGAGTTACATTTACCTCTCGGGGCCCTCGGGTCTGAGCTTCGGCGCCTTATGACACCTGCCTTTGAGTCAATAACATGTGGACCTGATAGGTGGCTGGTCCACAGGTAATGCTCCCAAAGGCAGAGGGGCAGTGGGGACGAGAGGGGTGAGCCGCAGGTCAGGGGACATGTGGTGTCATGGGTTCGAGTGACTTCGTGGGAAGCGCATGTGGCTGTGGTAGAAACTTGATGCTCGCCGCATTTTAGTTGGCCCACATGTCATGCACACAAAGGCGGAGGGGCAGTGCGGCCGAGAGGGGTGAGGCACAGTCACAGCCCTAGAATTGGTTGTAACTAGTTGCACAAGCATTCATGCATCATGTATATATTTATGAAAGTTGAATTGGGGAAAGTGGGAAGCCTCAGAAGTCTTTTACAAAAATGAGCAACATTAAAAAAATGTTTCAAATAAACCCAAGAAAATGTTCCTGTCAAGCTATAAAAATATTGGCAAGAGGTAAAACTCAAACCAATATTTTTGGAGTCTCAGAAATATTTATTTTGGGCCTTTGAATTAATTCAATAACTATTTGAATTGGATATATATTCTTTATATAATTAATATATGTCCAATAATTCTGGAACATTTTATGTGGTTTTGTATATTTTAGTTCTAGCCACATAATTATTTTCAGGATTTTATAAAATGGTTTGGTGTTAAAACTAAACCCAAAACAAATTGCAGAAAAGAGAAAAGAGAAAACAGAGAAGAGAGAGAGAGTTTTACTTGGGCTTACCTGGTCGGCCCACTGGACAGCCCAGCCCACTGGCCTGGTGCCAGTCATCCCTAACCTCTGCCAGTAGGCAGAGGCGGGACAGTGCACGCGCGCGCGAGGCGCCATGCCTCCTCCCTGCTCGCCCGCCTCACCGGACGCCCCGAAGACCCTCCTCGACGCCATGCGACCCCTGGACCCTCTCTCACTCTCCCTCGAGCTCTCTCCCTCTCCCGTGCCTTCTCCCCCTCCTCTGGCTCCTCTCTCCCCCCACCGAGCGGAGCTCGTCGCCGCCGCTCATCGTTGTCATAGCCGCCGCCTCTCCCTCGCCTCTCTGAGCTGTCCCCGAGCTCTACCATGACGTCTTCATCCTCTCCACGGGGTCAAGCGGCGCCAGGAGCTCTGCTTCGTCCCCAATGCCGCCGTCTTCCTCCTCGGCCGTCCGAGATCTCCGGCAACGCCACGGCACCATCCGGCCACCCCCGAGCCAGCTGACCTGTTCATCTTCCCCGCCGTGAGCTTCTGACCCGAACCCCCCTCTCTGTTTTCTCTGCTACAAGCTGTAGCTGACACACCTCGCCTGCCCGCACGCGCCTCCGCCTGAGCTCCTCACCGTCATGGCCACCTACACCAGAGCTCAAAACCGAGCGCATCACTGCGCGTAGCGCGTCACCACGGGGCCGTAGCAACCACCCGTTGCTCCTGCCGAGGCTTGCGGCGTCGAGTCCGTCGACGTCCGAACTCCGGCGCCGCTCCGCTCGTCGGTGCTGTCGACTCCGGCCATCCCCGCTGCTGCCGCATGCCGCCCTGGATGCGGGCGAGCCCCAGCTCCTCGTGCGTGCCCTCCGCTGCTCGATTGGGCGCCGGAGGAGCAATCCCGCGCCCTCCGCCACGTCTGCTGCCGCCGGTGGCTAAACGCCGGCGCGTTAGCCCCAGTTGACCAAGGGGTTTGACCTCCCCTGGCTCAATGACAGGTGGGGCCGCCCTGCTAACTAACCTAGATTAGGATTAACTAACCTTGCTAATTTAGCTTAGCTACTGACATGCGGGCCCCGCCCGGCTAACTAAGTTAGTTAGGGCTAACCCTATTTTGGTTAGTTAGGTTAGCCGCTGACATGTGGGCCCCGGCCCCACTGACATTTTAGTTAGGCTTAATTTAAGGTTAATTAACTATATTAATTAGCTGAGTCAATGACATATGGGTCCCACTGTCAGGTTTGACTCTGGTTAGGCGCTGTTGACCAGCTGACGTCATAGTGACGCAGTGCTGACACAATAACTCATTTTCTGGATTTATTCTTTTTCAGGAAATTCCAGAAAATGTTCTAAACTTCAAAAAATCATAGAAAATAAACCGTTACTCCAAATGAAATAAATTATATATGAAAAATTATCAGAAAAATTCAATCTATCCATCTGTACCATTTTCATGCATGTTAGAACAACTTAAGGCCACTGTTTAGGACAAATCAAATGAATGGTATTTAAATAACCACATGTGGAGTTTGAATTTGAACTTTGGGTTCAAACCAACTTCACTTAATTGTGTTTCTAGTTGCATTAGCTCAATTAACAACATATTGCCATGTCATTATCATGCATCATGTTGTGCATTGCATTGATTGTGTTCCTTCTCTGTTGCCGGTGGTTGTCCCCTCTTGATAGACATTGTACTGACGCTGTGATCGTTGACACTGATGAAGACCCAATGATATCTTCAGAAGTGCCAGGCAAGAAAAACCCCCTTGTTCATTCCGATACAATCCCACTCTCTCGCCCCTGCTCTCTTTTACTGCATTAGGACAACAACGATTCAAGTGTTACATGTTGCGGTAGTTGAACCCCTTTCCTCTGCATGACCTTTCATTGCCACAGTAAATAGATGAAACCCACTAGAATGAGTAGGAGTTGTTTGAGCCCTGATGTGCCTACTCATTCATGATTGTTTGTCATGCCTGCTACTGCTTAGAGTTGAGTCAGGTCTGATTCATCGGGGATGAATCGGAGGTGTGTGAACATGCCCTACTGTTGAGAGCTAAGTGTGTGAACACGATTTGGTAAAGGTGGCGGTGAGAGGCCATGTAGGAGTACATTGTGGGTTGTCTCATTGAAACCATTCTCAGGAACTGAGTTCTGTGTTTGTGATCCGTGAACAACTACTACCACGCATTGGGCCTGAAACCAATGGACCCTGTCGACTTATTAACTGCCCTCGCCCTCTGTCCAGGAGTTGCAACTGGTTTCTGGTGTTTGTCGGATATGTGTTGGCGGCCGTGCGTAGCACTGACCCTAGGGGTGGGCTATGATGCGGTAGATACACCGTGGCACGGTGTACCGGGCGCCCGTTTGGTGTCTCGGGAACCCTGCACACATCGTTTGGGGCTGTGAGCGAAACTCCGAGTGGATCTCCTCGCGGATGGAACCCGAATACGCGATAAACCTGGACTAGAGACTTGTGTGGTTAGTCAGGTCGTGGCCGACTCCCTCGCCAGGCTTCCGCTTGAAGGTTGCCGAGATACACGACGTGTACATGGTGGTAAGTGACGAGAGCGTGTGTGATGAAGTACACCCCTGCAGGGTTAACATCATCTATTCGATTAGCCGTGTCCGCGGTAAAGGACTTCTGGGTTGCCTATAACAGTTCATAGACAAGTGAAAGTGGATACTCTAAAACTCGCAAGATAAGTGTGAGTGCTATGGATGGCCTTCTCGTAGGGAGACGGGAGCGGATCCATAGTGGTGTATTGAATGGTGAATATGTGGACTCGTGTGCGCCACCTCAAAAGAGTTGTTTGCAGTCATAGTTCAGGTTAGCCACTGAGTCAAAGCTGGCTTGCTGCAGTTAAACTCCACCACCCCCTTTATTGATACCGATCCATATGTAGATAGTTCTGATGTCAGACTTGTTGGGTACATTTGTACTCATGTTTGCCTATTTTATGTTTTGCAGAGAGACGTCAGTCTCGCTAGTAGTTCCATGTGGACTTCGATGTTTAGCTTGATACCTCAGCTACGATCTTGTGCCCTCGGCAGGATCTGGTAGATAGTCAGGCTTCTCAGCCCTCTTCATTTGTAGTTGTCTGTACTCAGACAAGTTAAGCTTCCGCATGTGTTTTGATTTTTATGCTTTGAATGATGGGTCATGAGACCCATGTTTGTAATATCTCGCTCCTCGGAGCCTATTGAATAAATACTTGAGTCGTAGAGTCTTGTTGTGATGCCATGTTGTATTTACACATATCGAGCATATTGTGTGTATGATTGAAATGCTTGGTATGTGTGGGATCCGACAATCTAGTTGTTTATCCTTGGCAGCCTCTCTTATGGGGAAATGTAGTCTAGTGCTTCCTTGAGCCATAGTAGTCTGCTACAGCCCGGTTCACCGGAGTCCTGCTAGCCCAGCACTACTGCTCAGGACACTTGACTGGCCGGCATGTGTTTCACTTCATTCCTGTGTCTGTTCCTTCGGGGAAATGTTACGCGGTGACATCCGGAGTCCTGCCTAGCCTGCTACAGCCTGGTTTACCGGAGTCCTGTTAGCCCAGTGCTACAGCCCGGATTCACACACTGCTGACCGACGTGCTCGAAGTTGATTCATGTATGCCTGTCTCCATGGGTTAGTGCCGCTTCAGGTTCATGACTAGCCATGTCGGCCCGGGTTCTCTGTCATATGGATGCTAGCGACACTATCATATACGTGAGCCAAAAGGCGCAAACGATCCCGGGCCATGGTAAGGCGACACCCGTGGGAATACCGTGCATGAGGCCGCAAGGTGATATGAGGTGTTACCAGCTAGATCGATGTGACTTGGAATCGGGGTCCTGGCAGCTTTGGTATCAGAGCCTGACTGCTTGTAGGATTACCAAGCCAAACTGGTCGAAGTTGAGTCTAGAAATGCTTTAGTTATATAAGGGAATTGAATGTGGAGGGGAATGTAAGGCTCTTTTTACTCCTTTACCCTATGCCCTTCTGATCTGAGTCAACCTCTTCTTTTCTACGGGGATTTAGAACTAGGCCTTCTCATCTATCTATCAGGATGACGTGTTACTAATCCTTAGACTTATAGAATTGATAGTTTCAAGCCTCAGTTCAGTTCCTACTACTTCCATATGTCATAGCTGGCCTCAGAACTTTGATATTGTGATGTTGAGTGGTTATGCCACCATTTCGCAGGATGTCTCAAATCATTTTGAGCATTTACAGCCGTTATGCTGTCCGAGTCATCCTAGGTTTCTAAATAGTCTGATGCACTTGCAAATCTTTCCTCCATGTTTCCGTTGTATTTTCGGCCCAGGTTAAGCACACTAATCGGTGTGTTGAGGTACTCCGTTGCCTTGATGTGTATGTTGGAGTTATTATTATGACCTTAGGTGTTTAAGGGAGTCACCTAGTGATCTAGCCATGTTTTGTATCCCCAGTGTGTGATTCTGGCCATTATTCTCGAAAGCATCCCGTGATGCCATGTAGTGGTAGGTATTCTGTTCCTGGGTTTTTGAACCTGAGATTCACCCTACTTACTTCATGTT
Source organism: Triticum urartu (assembly GCF_056163025.1). NCBI lineage: Eukaryota > Viridiplantae > Streptophyta > Magnoliopsida > Poales > Poaceae > Triticum > Triticum urartu. The sequence continues at coordinate 170,415,436 of NC_141877.1, read as the reverse complement.
GTTAGTGTTTGCTCGTTCCTTTAGGTTATTAGTAACCTTTGCATCAGTCCTCGAGGTCCGTGGTATTTCCTTCTTCCAAATACTATGAACCACTTATGGCAGAAGTTTGTTGGATCAAAAGATCACAACCAGGGTTCTCTTGAGGAGTACTCCATTCATATTGTGACTGCCAATCCTACCTTTCTGCATGGGTTATCCGGAAGAAACATGTTGAGTTTATTCAACATGCTCACCGATGGATCTACAACTTAGATAAAGTTATATGTTCCCTGAGTTGTTCTCTTTAGTTGTATTCTGACCCCCGTCTATCATTTGATAGTCAAGAGTATGCATGCATTCGTTGTCGATGCCTAATATTCTTGTGGTCTGTCAAGCCATTCTACTCCGGAATGACTAGGAGAAACGAACTCCAGTACCTCATCCATTTCTTGGACTGGTCAAAGTAGTTGTATTCTGCAGATCAAAATGCCAATCCAGCTTTTGTTCTATTCTACCTTGGAGTGTCACCCTCTTTCACATCAAGAATGACGTGAGAATTACACAATCTCTCATAAATTCTTGATGCAGTGATACTTCTTGCCATCATTTTTCATTTCTCGGCCGTGTTGTCGCAGCCGGAATGCCGACAAGTGAGTCGTGATGTGTGAAATCAATACTCCTAGCAACTCCGTTGCTTGTAGTTAATGGACAATATTCTCATTCTTAGCGTGTTGGTTATTAAATCATCATCCTAAGATGGATCGTGCTATCTAGTCCTTATTTCTAGTGCACTCCTCGATCAATGAGTTAGGATTATGTCAATCCCTCACTCTTTTGATCATATCGTCTTTCCCTGAAAAGAAAGATTGCTCTCGAGCTTAGTAACATATCGGTGGTTCGTGATTTTTCGAAGGTCTTCTCGGAAGTATTACCTGGTTGTCACCTGACCGGTATGTTGAGTTTGTGATTAAATGGGTTTTCTTATAAATCACCCCTTCTCCAAGAATCTGTGTTGGATATCCCTGAGCTAGTTGGTTGAGCTAAACAACAACTTGGAGAGTTGGAAGGTAAAAGCTTGTCTGACTTAGTTCATGTTAAGGGATATCTTTTGTGTGTGTGTGTGTGTGTGATTGTTGAAGAAAGATGATATCTCCATTGATTGGTCCTCGTGATCAGTTGTTGGATCTATTGCCTTGTCAAAACTTTGACTTGAGTATGGGCTATCGTCAAGTCAAATCAGAACCAACGATGTTCGCAATGTTGTCTTACTCGTGGTTCATCCCTCGAGCATACACCATTACATCCTTTGGTCTGACCAATTCTATCACCGTGTTCACATGATGGTGGAAGTCCAGTGATATGGAAATTCCGATGAGTTGCTGTTGAGCCCATCAGCAACATTTTGTCTCCCCCATGATTCATGTTGAACATTACACTAGTGTTGGAAACTTTATAAGCATTGCCCTCATGTCCCGTTCATGAAGCATATGTCCGGTTGAAAGATGTGACTTCCTCTAATTCATGTGCATCTGATGCAAGTTGCTGCCGTGGATTCGAGAAATCTTGTCCCAAGTTAGTCATGCACGTGCGAAGTATTCTGTGGTCTGTAGACTTACAACCTTCATTCTATATGAATCCCTAGCACACCAAGCCACTGATTGATTTGTTCAAGGAGAAGAAGTTTCTTCTTAAGAGTCAGACTTACGCAAGGACTTCGATATCCTTGATGATGGTTCCCCATCTGGACTCGGTAGTGTTTTATTATAAGACTACTATGTGGTCATGCTTGTCTGGGACAGCGTGTTCACAGGTTTGTAGCAAAACCAGCTCATGTTTTGGAGCTTGCTACCATAGTCCATTTCCCGAGAATCTCGCAATGCCATCTCATTGAATTGTGTTGAAACTTTCTGTTGCAGACATGTTGAGTCTGAAGTATCATGTTACTAACCAGATCTGAATCTCAGGTAGATATGATGGTTGGAACATTCCAACATTTGCATTTTGTTCCTAGCTTGCACCGTCTTTTTGCCATTTCACTATGGGCTGCCTCCTTAGTAATTATCATTCAGGATCATCTTCAAAAGTGGAACTACCATGGGTCCCACCAATTTCTGATGATAAGCAAAATCATCCGTTGCGTTGTCTTCAACAAGGTAGTCCACATCATCCATCCTAGTCCGAGTATACCATTTCTTCGAGCTCTTTCAAACGATCAATTGTAAATTGCCTTAAGCTGGTATGAAGAGTTTCAATGATCTATGGATCAAAAGTAATTCTTTTGCCACTTAAGGGAACAATCCAATGAGTCACCTTTCCCAAGGTGACCCGTTACGGATCATGGCGATTATCTCATCGCTACGTTGAAACCATGCACCATCTTCTAAGCATGGAATTGTTGCCTCTAATCTGAACCTTCGTCCCCTGCTTCTTTCCATCGCTCCTCATATGTGTTTTTGTCCCTCAGCTCAAGAGATGTTTCTACGTCTCGTTCCGTGAGTTGATCCTGTGATCATTAAGATGATCCATCCATGTAGAGTTATCTCGCTCTTCTGTCCTCGTGTTGGGTGAAGATCTCGCAAGCAAAGACGTCAAGATCAATATGATGCAATGAAGCTACTTCTTCGAGAAGTGCAGTTGGATCGAGAAGACCGTGATAGTTTGTGACCTCCTTTCTTCTTACCTCACGTCCTGAATCTCGGGATGAGATTCCTGTTTAGTGGGGGTGAGTTGTCACAGCCCTAGAATTGGTTGTAACTAGTTGCACAAGCATTCATGCATCATGTATATATTTATGAAAGTTGAATTGGGGAAAGTGGGAAGCCTCAGAAGTCTTTTACAAAAATGATCAACATTAAAAAAATGTTTCAAATAAACCCAAGAAAATGTTCCTGTCAAGCTATAAAAATATTGGCAAGAGGTAAAACTCAAACCAATATTTTTGGAGTCTCAGAAATATTTATTTTGGGCCTTTGAATTAATTCAATAACTATTTGAATTGGATATATATTCTTTATATAATTAATATATGTCCAATAATTCTGGAACATTTTATGTGGTTTTGTATATTTTAGTTCTAGCCACATAATTATTTTCAGGATTTTATAAAATGGTTTGGTGTTAAAACTAAACCCAAAACAAATTGCAGAAAAGAGAAAAGAGAAAACAGAGAAGAGAGAGAGAGTTTTACTTGGGCTTACCTGGTCGGCCCACTGGACAGCCCAGCCCACTGGCCTGGTGCCAGTCATCCCTAACCTCTGCCAGTAGGCAGAGGCGGGACAGTGCACGCGCGCGCGAGGCGCCATGCCTCCTCCCTGCTCGCCCGCCTCACCGGACGCCCCGAAGCCCCTCCTCGACGCCATGCGACCCCTGGACCCTCTCTCACTCTCCCTCGAGCTCTCTCCCTCTCCCGTGCCTTCTCCCCCTCCTCTGGCTCCCTCTCTCCCCCCCACCGAGCGGAGCTCGTCGCCGCCGCTCATCGTTGCCGTAGCCGCCGCCTCTCCCTCGCCTCTCTGAGCTGTCCCCGAGCTTTGCCACGACGTCTTCGTCCTCTCCACGGGGTCAAGCGGCGCCAGGAGCTCTGCTTCATCCCCAACACCGCCGTCTTCCTCCTCGGCCGTGCGAGATCGCCGGCAACGCCACGACACCGTCTGGCCACCCCCGAGCCAGCTGACCTGTTCATCTTCCCCGCCGTGAGCTTCTGACCGGAACCCCCCTCTCTGTTTTCTCTACTGCAAGCCGTAGCTGACACACCTCGCCTGCCCGCACGCGCCGCCGCCTGAGCTCCTCGCCGCCGTGGCCACCTACACCGGAGCTCAAAACCGAGCGCATCACCGTGCGTAGCGCGTCACCACGGGGCCGTAGCAACCACCCGTTGCTCCTGCCGTGCCCTGCAGCGTCGAGTCCGTCGATGTCCGAACTCCGGCGCCGCTCCGTTCGTTGGTGCCGTCAACTCCGACCATCCCCACTGCTGCCACATGCCGCCCTGGATGTGGGCGAGCCCCAGCTCCCCGCGCGTGCCCTCCGATGCTCGATTGGGCGCCGGAGGAGCAATCCCGTGCCCTCCGCCGCGTCTGGTGCCGCCGGCGGCTAAACGCCGGCGCGTTAGCCCCAGCTGACCAAGGGGTTTGACCTCCCCTGGCTTAATGACAGGTGGGGCCGCCCTGCTAAATAACCTAGATTAGGATTAACTAACCTAGCTAATTTAGCTTAGCTACTGACATGCGGTCCCCGCCCGGCTAACTAAGTTAGTTAGGGCTAACCCTATTTAGGTTAGTTAAGTTAGCCGCTGACATGTGGGCCCCGGCCCCACTGACATTTTAGTTAGGCTTAATTTAAGGTTAATTAAATATATTAATTAGCTGAGTCAATGACATATGGGTCCCACTATCAGGTTTGACTCTGGTTAGGCGCTGTTGACTAGCTGACGTCACAGTGACGCAGTGCTGAGCAATAACTCATTTTCTGGATTTATTCTTTTTCAGGAAATTCCAGAAAATGTTCTGAACTTCAAAAAATCATAGAAAATAAACCGTAACTCTAAATGAAATAAATTATATATGAAAAATTATCAGAAAAATCCAATCTATCCATCTGTACCATTTTCATGCATGTTAGAACAACTTAAGGCCACTTTTTAGGACAAATCAAATGAATGGTATTTAAATAACCACATGTGGAGTTTGAATTTGAACTTTGGGTTCAAACCAACTTCATTTAATTGTGTTGCTAGTTGCATTAGCTCAACTAACAACATATTGCCATGTCATTATCATGCATCATGTTGTGCATTGCATTGATTGTGTTCCTTCTCTGTTACCGGTGGTTGTCCCCTCTCGATAGACGTTGTACCGACGCTGTGATCGTTGACACTGATGAAGACCCAATGATATCTTCAGAAGTGCCAGGCAAGCAAAACCCCCTTTTTCATTCCGATACAATCCCACTCTCTCGCCCCTGCTCTCTTTTACTGCATTAGGACAACAACGATTCAACTGTTACATGTTGCGGTAGTTGAACCCCTTTCCTCTGCATGACTTGTCATTGCCACAATAAATAGATGAAACCCACTAGCATGAGTAGGAGTTGTTTGAGCCCTGATGTGCCTACTCATTCATGCTTGTTTGTCATGCCTGCTACTGCTTAGAGTTGAGTCAGGTCTGATTCATCGGGGATGAATCAGAGGTGTGTGAACACGCCCTACTGTTGAGAGCTAAGTGTGTGAACACAATTTGGTAAAGGTAGCGGTGAGAGGCCATGTAGGAGTACATGGTGGGTTGTCTCATTGAAACCGTTCTCAGAAACTGAGTTCTGTGTTTGTGATCCATGAACAGATACTACCACGCATTGGGCCCAAAACCAATGGACCCTCTCAACTTATTAACTGCCCTTGCCCTCTGTCCAGGAGTTGCAACTAGTTTCTAGTGTTTGTAGGATATGTGTTGGCGGCCGTGCGTAGCGCTGACCCTAGGGGTGGGTTATGATGCGGTAGATACACCGTGGCACGATGTACCGGGCGCCCGTTTGGTGTCTCGGGAACCCTGCACACATCGTTTGGGGCTGTGAGCGAAACTCCGGCCGGATCAACTCGCGGATGGAACCCGAATAGGCGATAAACCTGTACTAGAAACTTGTGTGGTTAGTCAGGTCGTGGCCGACTCCCTCGTGAGGCTTCCGCTTGAAGGTTGCCGAGATACACGACGTGTACATGGTGGTAAGTGGCGAGAGCGTGTGTGAAGAAGTACAACCCTGCAGGGTTAACATCATCTATTCGAATAGCCGTGTCCGCGGTAAAGGACTTCTGGGTTTCCTATAACGGTTCATAGACAAGTGAAAGTGGATACTCTAAAACTCGCAAGATAAGTGTGAGTGCTATGGATGGCCTTCTCGTTGGGAGACGGGACCAGATCCATAGTGGTGTATTGAATGGTGAATATGTGGACTCCTGTTCCCCACCTCAAAAGAGTTGCTTGCAGTCGTAGTTCAGGTTAGCCACTGAGTCGAAGCTGGCTTGCTACAGTTAAACCCCACCACCCCCTTTATTGATACCAATGCATATGTAGATAGTTCTGATGTAAGTCTTGTTGGGTACATTTGTACTCACGTTTGCCTATTTTATGTTTTGCAGAGAGACGTCAGTCGCGCTAGTAGTTCCGTGTGGACTTCGACGTTTAGCTTGATACCTCAGCTACGATCGTGTGCCCTCGGCAGGATCTGGTAGATAGTCAGGCTTGTCAGCCCTCTTCATTTGTAGTTGTCTGTACTCAGACAAGTTAAGCTTCCACATGTGTTTTGATTTGTATGCTTTGAATGATGGGTGATGAGACCCATGTTTGTAATATCTCGCTCCTCAGAGCCTATTGAATAAACACTTGAGTCGTAGAGTCTTGTTGTGATGCCATGTTGTATTTACACATATCGAGCATATTGTGTGTATGATTGAAATGCTTGGTATGTGTGGGATCCGACAATCTAGTTGTTTATCCTTGGCAGCCTCTCTTATGGGGAAATGTAGTCTAGTGCTTCCTTGAGCCATAGTAGTCCGCTACAGCCCGGTTCACCGGAGTCCTGCTAGCCCAGCACTATTGCTCAGGACACTTGACTGGCCGGCATGTGTTTCACTTTGTTCCTGTGTCTGTTCCTTCGGGGAAATGTCACACGGTGACATCCGGAGTCCTGCCTAGCCTGCTACAGCCCGGTTTACCGGAGTCCTGTTAGCCCAGTGCTACAGCCCGGATTCACACGCTGCTGACCGACATGCTCGAAGTTGATTCATGTATGCCTGTCTCCATGGGTTAGTGCCGCTTTAGGTTCACGACTAGCCATGTCGGCCCGGGTTCTCTGTCATATGGATGCTAGCAACACTATCATATACATGAGCCAAAAGGCGCAAATGGTCCCGGGCCATGGTAAGGCAACACCCATGGGAATACTGTGCGTGAGGCCGCAAGGTGATATGAGGTGTTACAAGCTAGATCGATGTGACATGGAATCGGGGTCCTGACAGGCACACGTCAGGGTCGTGGTGCCGTGGGTTGGAGCGACGTCGTGGGAATCGCGAGTGGCAGTGGATGAAACGCGATGGTCGCCGTAGTTGAACTTCCATGGACAAGCTGTCATGTCTATGGACACATGCATTGCATATTGATCACTGAAAGGAGTAGTATAGAAAGCTAGGCGGATAAATGGTTCCTTATAGTCAAGCGGACCCACGCTACTACTTGTTCCAAAGACATGCACACCATCGAAATAGTCCATCTATATCAATATACACAGGGAGGGAATATTTTTTTACAAGAGGGGAAATAGTTCATCCATCAATAATGCCCTGCTGCTGGTGCAGCATCTTCTGTGGGAGACGGCTTCACAACAAGCTCTCTGGACCTTGCAACTATCTCAAAACTCACACGAGCATCGAGGGCAGCTAATTTTATCCCCTCATACAACAAGGGATAATTCTCCCATCCAGACGACCTTAATGCCAGCACCTCGTCACCCGTCTGAAGATTTGTTCTGAGCACAAAATTTTCTACATCAAATAGGGATGGTGTCGGTTTATCACAATCTTCTACATGAATTTTTACTTTGGTTTGTACATCAGCGATGCTTTTCAAATCAAGGTTGTACGGCTCCAACTTCTGTTTGTCCCCTGCGATGGCTGCCCCACAGAAGTATATGTCCTCCCAAGACAAGAAATCGTGATGATCACCTGGTATGGAGGGCGCGTGTATGATGTGGTACACCAAAACATCATATTCGAGGCACAACTAAAGGACGGCGGTGCGTTGGATCTTCCCAGTGACACGCTCTGTGTACTCTGCGTCGAGACCGATGACCTTCATCTCCACCTTTTGGAGGGAGTTGGATACATTGTTGATCCACTTCCGAACAACCCTTGGGTGGTCAGTGACTGTGGCAACTATGCTCAACGAGCCTTTGACGAGGACATGTTGGACACTAAAAACCTGCATCTCGATCTCTTTCGCGATTTGGAACCGCTGGACCGGAAGGCTGTGGTTTGGAGAATTTGGATTAGATGGCTAGTCTAAATGAAGAAGATGAGTATTTATAGGGGCTTCATAATTACTCCAGGAGGATGTGAAGAGGTTAAAACAATGTGAATGCTGTGTTGTTTGGATGCAAATGAAGATGAAGGAGTAGTGAAGAAGCTGAGGAAAATCGGTTCCCGATGGAGAAGTAAGTAGGAGAAGTGGCCTGCACGCAGTTGATTAGATGGCTAGTGTAACGCCCTCGATGCGGCTATATCTCCCACGTGTCGAAGCACGACTTAGAGGCATAACCGCATTGAAAGCAATGTCGCAAGTGAGGTAATCTTCACAACATCCCATGTAAATAAATAAAGGGTAAAGGACACATAGTTGGCTTACACTCGCCACGTCACACAAATACATAATCAACATTAAATGCATCCAAATACACTCAAGGTCCAAATACGGAACCAAAATGAAGATAAACCCCAAATGCAACATAGTCCATGATCGCCCCAACTGGGCACCACTACTGATCATCTGGGAAAGACATGTAGTAACGTTCTGAGTCCTCATCGAACTCCCACTTGAGCTCCGTCGAATCACCTGGAATGGCATCATCGGTCCCTGCATCTGGTTTGGGAAGTAATCTATGAGTCACGGGGACTCAGCAATCTCACACCCTCGCGATCAAGACTATTTAAGCTTATAGGAAGGGTAAAAGTATGATGTGGAGCTGCAGCAAGCGACTAGCATATTTGGTGGCTAACATATTCGCAAAAGAGAGCGAGAAGAGAAGACAAAGGCACGGTCGATGAACTATGATCAAGAAGTGATCCTAGAACAACCTACGTCAAGCATTACTACAACACCGTTTCACTTCCCGGACTCCGCTGAGAAGAGACCATCACGGTAACACACTCAGTTGATTCATTTTAATTAAGTTAACTTCAAGTCTTCTACAACCGGACATTAACAAATTCCCATCTGCCCGTTTACCGCGGGCATGGCTTTCAAAAGTTCAAATCCCTGCAGGGGAGTCCCAACTTAGCCCATCACAAGCTCTCACGGTCAACGAAGGATATTCCTTCTCCCAAGACAATCCGATCAGGCTCGGCATCCCGGTTACAAGACATCCTCGAGAATGGTAAAATAAGTCCAGCAACACCGCCCAAATGTGCCGACAAATCCCGATAGGAGCTGCACATATCTCGTTCTCAGGCCACACTCAAATGAGACATCCTACGAGTAAAACCAACCCTCAAGTTGCCCCGAGGTGGCCCCGCAGTCTACTCGGTCAGACCAACACTCAAAGGAGCACTGGCCCAGGAGGGTTTAAATAAAGATGACCCTTGGGCTGCGGAAACCCAAGGGAAAAAGAGGCTAGGTAGCAAATGGTAAAACCAAGGTTGGGCATTGCTGGAAGAGTTTTATTCAAGGCGAACTGTCAAGGGGTTCCCATTATAACCCAACCGTGTCGGAACGCAAAAACCGGGAACATAACACCGATATGACGGAAACTAGGGCGGCAAGAGTGGAACAAAACACTAGGCATAAGGCCGAGCCTTCAACCCTTTACCAAGTATATAGGTCCATTAAGATAAACAAGATAATATGGTGATATCCCAACAATAAACAAGTTCCAACAAGGAACGATCTCCAATCTTCACCTGCAACTAGCAATGCTATAAGAGGGGCCGAGCAAAGCGGTAACATAGCCAAACAACGGTTTGCTAGGACAAGGTGGGTTAGAGGCTTGACATGGCAATATGGGAGGCATGATAAGCAAGTGGTAGATATCGTAGCATAGGCATAGCAAAAGAGCGAGCATCTAGAAAGCAAAGATATAAGTGATTTCGAGGGTATGGTCATCTTGCCTGCAAAGTTCTCAGAGTTGCCTTGATCCTCGTAAGCGTACTCAACGGGCTCCTCGATAATGTACTCGTCTCCCGGCTCTACCCAAGCAAGAACAACAAGCAAAAGGAACACAATCAACCACGTGCAATGCTCAAACAACATGATGCAAACATGGTATTATATGCGGGATACGGTATGTGATGCATATGCATGATTTGGAAAGGAATGAATGAAACTGACATCAACTTGGAAATCCAAGAGCGCCACTGGAAAGAGGAGATGATTTCGGTCGAAATCGATATAAAGATCACCGGAATCGGATGCACGGTTTGGAAATGGCAAGCAAAACAAATATGGCACCGGTCTGCGATAAACAACAGTTAGCCATCTGAATGCATCAAGATAAATATGCTACAGCACTCAAACATGGCAACAAAATACATGGAAGGGATCCACTCATGATGCTTGACAAAAGATGAACACTGAGCTATGGCTAATTCACTCATTACCAGGTTCAAACAAGCATGGCAAAAGTGCAAAAGATAACAGGTTACAGACTTAGAAAAAATAACACAAGTCAGGAATTTATCATCAGGAAGCAATCTTTAGAGCATCAAAACTACATGCTAAAGGAACATATCATGGAAAAGCAAGGCATGTAATGAAGCTACTCAAGGCATACAACAAAAGCCCCTTAGTGACCATGAGCCAAAAGGGATCAGAAAATACAATTGCAACCATGTGAACTTAGCAAAAACATAAACAGATTTAGAATTAGTGAAAAACTGGAGCATGCAAAACAGTTAACAAGTAGGCATGTTTACGAGCTCGATGCACTCACTACGAGGCATTGCATGACAAACTAAGCATACACCCAGCAAGTAGACATGGCATAGAAGCTAGACATGGCAAGAACAACAACATAGCATGCACGGATCAACAACAACAAGCTCAGCAAAATTGCTAAACATGTTAACAATCTGCTAGGAACATTTTATAGCAAAAGTAGAGCTCGATTGAATCAAGCTAGGATGCTCCATAATTGCAAACAAAGACATGGATGGATAGAGCACCACAATATCTACAAAACATCCTTACTGATCATGCCCAAAAGATGCACGGATCACTAGGAAACAACATGAACATATGGCATAAAAACAATAACAGGACAAGGACTTAGTGAAATTCTAAGTCCCTGAAATCAGCATCATTGAGTAAGCTACTTTGCATGCTTGTGCTAGTCACCAAAAATATCACAAAAATACATGGCATACACCCCTGTAAAGATGGCATGACATTCTTCAAAACATATGTAGAGCTCAGGATCATAGCATGCACACATTAATCATGGCAAAAATGACAAAAGTGCATTTGCTGAAACAGATCTGAAACTATCCTCACATAGCCCTCTTCCAACAGCATTTCGGGCATCAAGATGAGCTCAAATGAAAATGATGCAGTGAGATGAAATGATGTACTCGTCGAGACGAACATTTTGATATGCTACACGCACGAATCGGAGCTACGATGAGGAAGTTATGGTATGTCAAAGTATGCACAAAAGTTAGGGTTAGGGACGAAAAAGTCAACCGAGAGGGGATCTAGATCTAGATCCAGCCGGCTGCACTGTAGCACGCACGCAGCCCGAGGTTCACCAGAGAAGAGGGGGTTCGCCGGAGTAGTCGCGGGCTTGACGGGGCGAGGAGGTGAGGAAGGAGTCGCCGGGGCCGTCCGGACGGCGAGGGCGCCGCGGTGGTGGCCTTGGCGACAAGGGGCGTCACCACCGGCGTCGGGCGGCGAGGATGGACGCGGCGGCCGGTCGGGGCGGCGCGCCAGAGTAGCGGCTTGCCGGCGCGGCGAAGGGGAGACGGCGGGCGGCGGAGGCGCGACCTCGGGCGGCTCCTGCTCCCAGGCGGCGGGGCGCGGGCGATGGGCCTGGAGGGCCGGTGACGGGCCCCGCGGGCCCTGGCGGATCCGGCGAAGTGGGGCGCCGTGGTGGCTGATGTGGTGGCGTTTGGTTGGTCGGCGGCGGCGGGCGGACGTGTCCGACCCAATTCGGACACGTCCGGCGGCGAGGGGAGCAGATTTTTAGGGTTAGGGGTGGAGGAGACCCGGGATTTTCGTGCAGGGACCTATATATAGAGGTAGGAGGAGCTAGGAAGCTCCAAATGAGGTGCGGTTTTCGGCCACGCGATCGTGATCGGACGCTCTAGATGATGGAGGAGGTTTAGGTGGGTTTTGGGCCACTTTGGAGGGGTGTTGGGCTGCAACGCACTCGATGCATTTTCGGTCCCTCGGTTAACCGTTGGAGTATCAAACGAAGTCCAAATGGCACGAAACTTGACAGGCGGTCTACCGGTAGTAAACCAAGGCCGCATGACAAGTCTCGGTCCAATCCGAAAACGTTTAATGCCCACACACGAAAAGAGGTAGAAAGGGACACTAGAGGACATAGGAGCGCCGGAATGCAAAACGGACAACGGGGAAAATGTTCGGATGCATGAGACGCACATGTATGCTAATGCAATGCACATGATGACATGATATGAGATGCATGACAAAGACAAAACACACAGAGGAAAAAACCCGACAACAAAGAAATAAAATAACTTAGTGCCGGAAACGGCAAGAGTTGGAATACAAATAAGGTAAATTACATCCGTGGTGTTACAACACTCCACCACTACAAAAGGATCTCGTCCCGAGATCTAGGACTGGAAAAACTCTGGGTACTCAGAATGGAGGTGATCCTCGTGTTCCCAGGTGGCTTCACGGTCGGAATGATGTGACCACTTGACTTTGAGGAATTTGATAGACTTGTTGCAAGTCTTGCGCTCAGTTTGTTCAAGAATAGCAACGGGGTGCTCACGATAAGACAGGTCTTCTTGGAGATCAATGTCTTCGAAGTTGACGGTGCGGTCAGGAGTCTTGAAGCACTTGCGGAGTTGAGACACGTGAAACACGTCGTGCACGTTTGCAAAGTTGGAGGGAAGCTCAAGTTGATAGGCGAGATCGCCTCTCTTGCTGATGATCTTGAAAGGACCCACGTATCTAGGGGCAAGCTTCCCTTTGATACCGAAGCGATGAGTACCTTCCATTGGAGAGACGCGGAGGTAGACATGGTCTCCGATCTCGAAAGCCAAGTCACGATGCTTGCTACCATAGTAACTCTTCTTGCGCGATTGCGCGGCTTTGAGATTATCACGAATGACTTTGCACATTTCTTCTGCCTCTATGATCAAGTCATTTCCAAGAAGTTGACGTTCACCAGTCTCTGACCAGTTAAGAGGAGTATGGAACTTCCTGCCATAGAGAATCTCGAATGGGGCCTTGCTCGAACTCGCTTGGAAGCTGTTGTTGTAGGAGAACTCAGCATATGGAAGACAACCTTCCCACTTCATACCGAAAGAGATGACGCAAGCCCTGAGCATATCTTCAAGAATCTGATTTACTCGCTCGACTTGGCCACTGGTTTGAGGATGAAAAGATGTGCTGAAGCGAATGTTGGTGCCCATGGCCTTCTGAAAAGAATCCCAAAACTTTGAGGTAATGATGCTGCCACGATCTGAAGATATCAACTGCGGAATGCCATGCAGAGAGACAATCCTGGAGGTATATAGCTCTGCCAACTAAGCTGTTGTGATAGATTCTTTGATAGGAAGGAAATGAGCCACTTTATTGAGTTTGTCGATGACAACAAAGATAGCATCATTGCCACGCTTGGACTTTGGAAATCCAGTCACGAAATCCATCTCAATGTGGTCAAACTTCCATTCTGGAATGACAAGAGGTTGGAGGAGACCAGCTGGTCGTTGGTGTTCTACTTTCACTCTTCTGCAGACATCACATTCATTCACGAACTGAGCAATCTCGCACTTCATTCGAGTCCACCAATACGACTGCTTGAGGTCCTGGTACATCTTTGTACTTCCAGGGTGAATAGAGAGGAGTGAATTGTGAGCCTCGTTCATAATGACTTTGCGAAGGTCACCTTTAGGCACAACAATGCGATCCTCGAAGAATAGAGTATCCTTGTCATCAAGACGATAGCACTTGTACTTGGGTTGACTCTTAGCAATCCCAATCTTCACCTTATTCACCATAGCCTCAAGAAGTTGAGCCTCGCGAATCTGATATTCCAAAGTAGGAGAGACTTGGAGGTTGGCGAGGAAACCTTGAGGAACAACTTGAAGATTGAGTTTATGGAAAGCTGCACAAAGCTCGGGTTGGTAAGTCATGATAATCAGACTACTGCAGTAAGCCTTCCTGCTCAATGCGTCAACAATTACATTGGCCTTGCCTGGAGTATATTTGATACTCGGATTATACTCTTGAATCATTTCGACCCAATGAGTCTGCCTGAGGTTGAGATTAGGCTGAGTGAAGATGTACTTGAGACTCTTGTGATTAGTGAAGATGTCCACTTTTCTTCCCAATAAGAGATGTCTCCAAGTTAAAAGAGCATGAACAACTGCCGCCAACTCGAGGTCATGAGTGGGGTAGTTATTTTCGTTGGGCTTCAACTGGGGAGAGGTATAGGCCACAACTTTCTTCTCTTGCATCAACACTGCACCAAGACCTTGAATGGAAGCATCACAGAATACCTCGAACGGTTTGGATTCATCAGGAGGAGTCAGAATTGGAGCAATGACTAATTTCTCTTTCAGGGTGTTGAAAGCGATGTCACATTCAGGAGACCAGACGTACTTCACGTGCTTCTGGAGAAGGTTGGAAAGAGGCTTCGCGATCTTTGAGAAGTTCTCAACGAACCTTCGAGAATAGCTTGTGAGACCAAGGAAACTGCGGAGTTGCTTCACGTTCTGAGGTCGTTCCCAATTCACAATTGCAGACACCTTCTCAGGATTAACCGCTATGCCCTTGGCAGAAATGATATGCCCAAGGTAGAGAACCTCATCGAGCCAAAACTCGCACTTAGAAAACTTCGCATAGAACTGATGTTCTCTGAGTTTATCCAGCACCAAACGAAAGTGCTTGGCATGATCCTCCTTATTCTTGGAAAATACCAAAATGTCATCGAGGTAGACCAAGACGAAGTCATTTGTGTAGGCATTGAAGATGAAGTTCATCATGCGAGAGAATGTTGGAGGAGCGTTGACAAGGCCGAAAGACATGACCATGTATTCATATGAACCAAAGCTTGTTCTGAATGCTGTCTTAGGGATATCTTCTTCATGAATGCGAATCTGATGATAGCCCATACGGAGATCAAGCTTGGAGAATACTTGAGCACCTTTGAGTTGTTCAAACAGCTCATTGATGTTGGGAAGTGGGTACTTGTTCTTTATGGTCTTCTTGTTCAATGGACGGTAGTTGACACAGAGTCGGTCCGTTCCATCCTTCTTCTTCACAAAAAGAACTCCACAACCCCACAGAGAAGAACTAGGTCGGATGAGACCCATACGCTGTTGTTCATCGAGTTGTTTCTTCAGCTCCTTCAACTCTTCAGGTCCAAGCTTGTAAGGACGTTTGCAAACAGGTTCCGTGCCAGGCTCAAGATCGATGACAAATTCAACTGGTCGGTGCGGAGGCATTCCTGGAAGCTCTTCTAGAAAGACGTCTTGATATTCGCAAACGACCGGAACTTGAGAGATGGCATCCAGCTCACCCTTCTCATTGAGAGAAAATAGACGAATGGTATCATCCCTTGCGGCAAAGAAAATTACATCCTCAGACGAATGAGCCAATTGAATTTGCCTAGCGGCACAATCAAGGTGAGCCTTGTTCTTAGAAAGCCAATCCATTCCGAGAATAAGATCAATATCCGAGTTACCAAGGACCACTGGAGAGGATAGAAACTTGTAGTCGCCCAACGTGATAGAGACATCGGGAGCAACCAAACTAGAAGTCAAAAGCTTGCCAGGAGAAATAACTTGCATGACTTTGGGCATAACCTCAGTGTCAACATTGTGCTTCGATGCAAATGGGAATGACAAGAAAGAATGCGATGCACCAGTATCAAAAAGTACTTTTGCAGGAACATCGTTAACAGGAAGGTTACCCATGATGACATCTGACGAGTCCTCTGCCTGAGCTGCATTCATCATGTTGACATTGGCGTACTTGGGGTTATGCTTGACCACTGCGGTACTGACAAATCTCACAGGAGGAGGAGGAGGAAGACGCCTCTGATTGGAGCATTTGTTGGCATAGTGACCCTTCTGCTGACACTTGTTGCACGTGACCTCCGAGAGTGGACGGTGATACGGAGCACTTGATCTTGGAGCTTGAGACGAAGTCTTGTTCTGAAAGCCAGGGTTGGGTGGGTGGGAAGATCAACTGCCACCTTTGCTCTTCTGCTGATAAGGCTGACGGAACGGAGGAGGAGGCAACCAATACTTTTGCTGCTTAGGCACCACTTGAGTTGAGGAAGAAGAAGTCACATCTCTGACTCGCTTCTTGGAAGCATCGCACTTCAGTTGGGCAGCCTCTTGCTTCATTGCCATGTTGTAAAACTCATCGTACTTCTTCGGCTCAAAAAGGATGAGAGCTAGTTGGAGTTCTTCTCTGAGGCCACCTCTGAACTTGTATATCATGCTCCTCTCGTCAGGGACGTCTTGCTTAGCGAAATGGGCGAGCTTCTGAAACATGATGTTGTACTGGTAAACAGACAAAGTGCCTTGCTTCAGGTTGCGGAATTCCTCACGCTTGCTCTCAAGAACACCCTGAGGAATGTGATGAGCTTTGAAGTCTTGACGGAATTCATCCTAGGTAATCACACGACCTCCTTTGGAATCTTTGTACTACTGAAACCATTCTGCAGCTTGGTCTTTGAGTTGGAACGAAGCGAACTTGACAAAGTCCCCAGGCTTGACGTTGCTACACTCGAAATGCTTGCAGATATCCACGAGCCAATCATCAGCATCTGTTGCCTCAACACAGTTGCTGAAGGTCTTTGGCTAATTAGCGAGGAACTGGTTTAGTGTAGCAAACTGATTCTGATTGTTGCCATGGACTTGATTCCCTTGGTTGCGCTCTTGCAAGATTTGCAAAAGCATCTGCGTGTTTGCATTGGTAGCGGCCATCACAGCTTGCCATGCCTCCGGAGGTGGAGGTGGTGGTGGCGGATCAGGATTCAGAGTCATGCGCGTTGGAGGAGCCATCCTGAAGAGGGTGACATCCATTAGCATCTTGACAGACAAATAATCAAGCTGAATCAAACGGATTGAAATTGCAACATATAGTCTTCACATCCGAACAAAATGAATGAATGCATTCCAATTGAAATGGTCACATTTCCATAAATTGAGAAGCCACTTAGATAGAGGTAGAAGAATAAAACAACAAGGTACGGACAAGAACAAATACTTGGTGAGGATTACCCAATCACAAACCAAATATCCGCGGAAGAATTACTAGAGCTACAAGAATTCCCACCTATGGAACTCCCGAACCTTTCCGGTTATGCAATCAGGTGTTGGGGATACAGGGGAAGCATAATATCTCACCCAAAGCTAGCAAATCCTACATCCAGTTGTATCCATCCTTCAACACATAACCAAGAAACCTTCGGAAATCATTTACCTCAACCTTCGAAAAGCATCCGTTATACGAGTTATGGCAATACTCCCGAACTCCTGCCCCAGTACTAGGTGGCATCGAGGTTATCTCACCAACAACTGCATAAAAGAGATTTTCGATGTCGGCGAAACTCAGGTATTCCAGAATTGCAACGATAAAATTGTGACAACAACACCTCGGAGCTCAACTTCCCGGGACACTGCCACAACCCCTAAATGTCAGGAGGCACCAAGAACAATGTTCTCGTCACAAAACCATCGAAAGGATTCCAAGATACCCGTGTGATCCTAATTTTTTTTTGTGAAATTTGAGAAGAGAAGAGTCAAAACTCTACGTCAGGATGCCTCACCAGAGCGACGAAGGGACCAAGGAGTAAAAAGAAGTCTTACTCTCCGATATATATATAATTCCTAAATGACTCAAAACATTTTTCTAGACTCAACAACGCCAACGATTCGATCAAGCAGGGGGCTCCTAAGGTTGGGGAAGGCTCTGATTACCAACTTGTAACGCCCTCAATGCGGCTATATCTCCCACGTGTCGAAGCACGACTTAGATGCATAACCGCATTGAAAGCAATGTCACAAGTGAGGTAATCTGCACAACATACCATGTAAATAAATAAAGGGAAAAGGATACATAGTTGGCTTACACTTGCCACGTCACACAAATACATAATTAACATTACATGCATCCAAATACACTCAAGGTCCGACTACGGAACCAAAATGAAGATAAACCCCAAATGCAACATAGTCCCCGATCACCCCAACTGGGCACCACTACTGATCATCTGGGAAAGACACGTAGTAACGTCCCGAGTCCTCATCGAACTCCCACTTGAGCTCTGTCGAATCACCTGGAATGGCATCATCGGTCCCTGCATCTGGTTTTGGAAGTAATCTGTGAGTCACAGGGACTCAGCAATCTCACACCCTCGCGATCAAGACTATTTAAGCTTATAGGAAGGGTAAAAGTATGATGTGGAGCTGCAGCAAGCGACTAGCATATTTGGTGGCTAACATATTCGCAAAAGAGAGCGAGAAGAGAAGGCAAAGGCACGGTCGATGAACTATGATCAAGAAGTGATCCTAGAACAACCTACGTCAAGCATTACTACAACACTGTGTTCACTTCCCGGACTCCGCTGAGAAGAGACCATCACGGTAACACACTCAGTTGATTCATTTTAATTAAGTTAAGTTCAAGTCTTCTACAACCGGACATTAACAAATTCCCATCTGCCCATTTACCGCGGGCATGGCTTTCAAAAGTTCAAATCCCTGCAGGGGAGTCCCAACTTACCCCATCACAAGCTCTCACGGTCAACGAAGGATATTCCTTCTCCCAAGACAATCCGATCAGGCTCGGCATCCCGGTTACAAGACATCCTCGACAATGGTAAAACAAGTCCAGCAACACCGCCCAAATGTGCCGACAAATCCCGATAGGAGCTGCACATATCTCGTTCTCAGGGCACACTCAGATGAGACATCCTACGAGTAAAACCAACCCTCAAGTTGCCCCGAGGTGGCCCCGCAGTCTACTCGGTCGGACCAACACTCAGAGAGCACTGGCCCAGGAGGGTTTAAATAAAGATGACCCTTGGGCTGCGGAAACCCAAGGGAAAAAGAGGCTAGGTGGCAAATGGTAAAACCAAGGTTGGGCATTGCTGGAAGAGTTTTATTCAAGGCGAACTGTCAAGGGGTTCCCATTATAACCCAACCATGTAAGGAACGCAAAAACCAGGAACATAACACCGATATGACGGAAACTAGGGCGGCAAGAGTGGAACAAAACACTAGGCATAAGGCCGAGCCTTCAACCCTTCACCAAGTATATAGGTCCATTAAGATAAACAAGATAATATGGTGATATCCCAACAATAAACAAGTTCCAACAAGGAACGATCTCCAATCTTCACCTGCAACTAGCAACGCTATAAGAGGGGCTGAGCAAAGCGGTAACATAGCCAAACAACGGTTTGCTAGGACAAGATGGTTTAGAGGCTTGACATGGCAATATGGGAGGCATGATAAGCAAGTGGTAGGTATCGTAGCATAGGCATAGCAAAAGAGCGAGCATCTAGCAAGCAAAGATATAAGTGATTTCGAGGGTATGGTCATCTTGCCTGCAAAGTTCTCAGAGTTGCCTTGATCCTCGTAAGCGTACTCAACGGGCTCCTCGATAATGTACTCGTCTCCCGGCTCTACCCAAGCAATAACAACAAGCAAAAGGAACACAATCAACCACGTGCAATGCTCAAACAACATGATGCAAACATGGTATTATATGCGGGATGCGGTATGTGATGCATATGCATGATTTGGAAAGGAATGAATGAACCTGGCCTCAACATGGAATTCCAAGAGTGCTACTGGAAAGAGGAGATGATTTCGGTCGAAATCGATATAAATATCACCGGAATCGGATGCACGGTTTGGAAATGGCAAGCAAAACAAATATGGCATCGATCTGCGATAAACAACATGTAGCCATCTAAATGCATCAAGATAAATATGCTACAACACTCAAACATGGCAACAAAATACATGGCAGGGATCCACTCATGATGCTTGACAAAAGATGAACACTGAGCTACGGCTAATTCACTCATTACCAGGTTCAAACAAGCATGGCAAAAGTGCAAAAGATAACAGGTTACAAACTTAGAGAAAATAACACAAGTCAGGAATTTATCATCAGGAAGCAATCTTTAGAGCATGAAAACTACATGCTACAGGAACATATCATGGAAAAGCAAGGCATGGAATGAAGATACTCAAGGCATATAACAAAAGTCCCTTAGTGACCATGAGCCAAAAGGGATCAGAAAATACAATTGTAACCATGTGAACATAGCAAAAACATAAACAGATTCAGACTTAGTGAAAAACTGGAGCATGCAAAACAGTTAACAAGTAGGCATGTTTACGTGCTTGATGCACTCACTACGAGGCATTGCATGACACTCTAAGCATACACCCAGCAAGTAGACATGGCATAGAAGTTAGACATGGCAAGAACAACAACATAGCATGCATGGATCAACAACAACAAGCTCGGCAAAATCGCTAAACATGTTAACAATCTGCTAGGAACATCTTATAGCAAAAGTAGAACTCGATTGAATCAAGCTCGGATGCTCCATAATTGCAAACAAAGACATGGATGGATAGAGGACCACAATATCTACAAAACATCCTTACTGGTCATGCCCAAAAGATAAATGGATCACTAGGAAACAACATGAACATATGGCATAAAAACAATAACAGGACAGGGACTTGGTGAAATTCTAAGTCCCTGAAATCAGCATCATTGAGTAAGCTACTTTGCATGCTTGTGCTAGTCACCAAAAAGATCACAAAAATACATGGCATACACCCCTGTAAAGATGGCATGGTATTCTTCAAAACATATGTAGAGCTCAGGATCATAGCACGCACACATTAATCATGGCAAAAATGACAAAAGTGCATTTGCTGAAACAGATCTGAAACTATCCTCACATAGCCCTCTTCCAACAGCATTTCGGGCATCAAGATGAGCTCAAATGAAAATGATGCAATGAGATGAAATGATGTACTCGTCGAGACGAACATTTTGATATGCTACACGCACGAATCGGAGCTACGACGAGGAAGTTATGGCATGTCAAAGTATGCACAAAAGTTAGGGTTAGGGACGAAAAAGTCAACCGAGAGGGGATCTAGATCTAGATCCAGCCGGCTGCACTGTAGACGCACGCAGCCCGAGGTTCGCCGGAGAAGAGGGGGTTCGCCGGAGTAGTCGCGGGCTTGACGGGGCGAGGAGGTGAGGAAGGAGTCGCCGGGGCCGGCCGGACGGCAAGGGCGCCGCGGTGGTGGCCTTGGCGACGAGGGGCGTCACCACCGGCGTCGGGCGGCGAGGATGGATGCAGCGGCCGGTCGGGGCGGCGCGCCGGAGTAGCGGCTTGCCGGCATGGTGAAGGGGAGACGGCGGGCGGCGGAGGCGCGGCCTCGGGCGGCTCCTGCTCCCAGGCGGCGGGGCACGGGCGATGGGCCGGGAGGGCCGGTGACGGGCCCCGCGGGCCCTGGTGGATCTGGCGAAGTGGGGCGTCGCGGTGGCTGACGTGGCGGCGTTTGGTTGGTCGGCGGCGGCGGGCGGACGTGTTCGGCCCAATTCGGACACGTCCGGCGGCGAGGGGAGCAAATTTTTAGGGTTAGGGGTGGAGGAGACCTGGGATTTTCGTGGAGGGACCTATATATAGAGGTAGGAGGAGCTAGGAAGCTCTAAATGAGGTGCGGTTTTCGGCCACACGATCGTGATCGAACGCTCTAGATGATGGAGGAGGTTTATGTGGGTTTTGGGCCACTTTGGAGGGGTGTTGGGCTGCAACACACTCGAGGCCTTTTCGGTCCCTCAGTTAACTGTTGGAGTATCAAACGAAGTCCAAATGGCACGAAACTTGACAGGCGGTCTACCGGTAGTAAACCAAGGCCACATGACAAGTCTCGGTCCAATCCGAAAACGTTTAACGCGCACACATGAAAAGAGGTAGAAAGGGACACCGGAGGACATAGGAGCGCCGGAATGCAAAACGGACAACGGGGAAAATGCTCGGATGCATGAGACGCACATGTATGCAAATGCAATGCACATGATGACATGATATGAGATGCATGACAAAGACAAAACACACGGAGGCAAAAACCCGACAACGAAGAAATAAAATAACTTAGTGCCGGAAACAGCAAGAGTTGGAATACAAATAAGGTAAATTACATCCGGGGTGTTACACCTAGGTAGATTAAACAAGAAGTCTACGCGGGTAGACTGAGGAGTGGGGCGTGTCCCTGTACGTGCCCATCCTTCTAGCATTACATGTGCCACTGGCTAGTTGAGGTCACCCTTTCGAATCACCATGGCAAGACATTTTATGTTTCCTTTTTATTTCTGCACCTCTCCTGACAGGTGGGACCTATGAAAACGGATAAAAGTCCTTCTTCGCACTTCCGCATGCACGAGAATTTGGTTCTGCTTGCAATATGGATGATACCTGGAGGATGAAGTGAACCCAGAGGCATGCTAGCACAGGAGTACTACTCATGTTCCTACTACTCCTACTACTAGTAGTAGTACAATTGTGGTACACTTGATGGTCAAAATACTATTATTCATTCGGTCCTCACAGTGAAGTGACAAGACTCTGCGCCCGAGGTGACACCAGTCTAGGCGGCGTGTCCGGGTTACCAAAGTCAGCCTCACCTTGTGCATTATGCAGTCACTGTCGCCGCCACTATATAGCATGCCTCGCCTCGTCTCCCTCTCCCCTAGAACCACTCCATCTCCATCTCCATCTCATCGGAGATCCTGAGGTCACTCTTCATCATCTCACTGTGCCCCCGCGTACCCTCGCCTCACTTGCCTCCCCCAGTACCACTATTCCCTTGCTAGCCGCTCCAGCACCGAGAGCCTTCTCCCTCGTAAATCAAGCCCGCCAAAACCCCACCTTCCAAACTCCACCATGGCCAAACGCAAACCGCACAACATCCATATGAGCCGCGATTGGAGAAATCTCCCAGTGACATCCTCGACCTCTGTTGTTCATGTATGGATAGATTGAGCGCCCTGCGGCTGGCTGCATGCTTGAGGGGCATGCACATGGCCATCGTCGAAGCGAGGCCTAAGCTTTTCAAGACACCCTGCTACTGCTATCTAGTCTTGCGAGATTTTCTCACCATGACACAGAGGCGTACATGATGCCCCTCAACTTCAATCCGACCTCCATTAGCCGAAACTTCTTTGTAGGTATGTAGTGGGTCACTGCACATCATTTCCCTCGACTTTGATCCGATCACCATCACCCAAACTTCTTGCAGGTATGTACTGGGTCGGCATGAACTCCCATTGGATGGCTGTCGTTAGAGAAGACGGGAAAAGGTTGGTGCTCGTGAACTTCCAGACCTCCCATGAGATTATCCTTCCTCCGTTGGATGATATAGAGTTTTACCATCGCGGTCCAAGTCATCTAGATTACGTCGTCAGTTGGACGCACCTTGTTTTGCAGAAGATTGTAATCTGCCAAGTGCCCACATGACATGCGGATTATGCAGACTTCAAGCTATTTGCCTTGTTCGACAAGGGACTCGCCTATCTTTCCGCTGGTTCCTTCTTTAGCTGGAGACAGCTCAGCTCGCAGTGGATCGTCGTCAAAGCTAATACACACTTCTGTGATGCTACTGAACACAATGGCATCATCTACGCGACCGACAAAGTAGATGGCACCATGTATTGCTGGGACGACGCGTGTAAGTTGTTTCTGTCTGATGTTAATGTAGAAACATGCATCACACTATAGGTTTCATCTAACCATACATTAGGGAAGTAAATGTGCATATGGAGAACTCTATATTTGGAAGTAGTCAAATCCTATAATGCTTACCATGTGTACGTACCTATGTTCACCCTTCAGCAATCAATGGCTAGAATAATATGCTCACAAAAATTTTGCCCAAAAAACATGAGTATATAACAATGCATGGTCTGTTAGTTTCCTTGAAGAATTTGTTTGTGAGGACAGAACATGATTACATAACATGCATGACATTGTAGTTTCCTGTGAAGAATCGATTGTGATCTAACATGAGTATAACCATGCATGGCACTTCTATATTTTCGAACCCAGTATACATTTCCCTGTATTTTCCGCCCAGTTCCAACAGGGACATATCAATGTTGTTTCTTGCATTATCCTACTCATACTATGAACAATGCCGATCTTACATTAACAATGCCTGTCATTTTTGATATGATGCAGTGTCCCTATAGTTACTACCCTTTGTAATCACACCATATTTGCCAAAAATAAGGAAGCACAACTGGTTCCTCGCTCAATCAGATGACGGAAAAATACTGGTGATCATTCGAACACATGAGCCGAAAAAGTTATATTGAAAAAACCCCACTATATGCAAGCACCATGAACTACGTGAGTATCCAGACAGTGGCTGTTACGTGTATGAGCAGGATACCGATTTGTTGGGGCCTTCGGGATTTTTGAGTTGGAGACGGGTAAACAGCCTTGGTTCACACTCTCTGTTTCTCGAACTCAATTATCCGATTAACCAGGAGATCACCGTTGGAAAGGACCTTGATGGTAGAGAGGCTCTGTTTGCTATGGAAAACTGTGTCTACATGGCGAGCCCTAGGAGTTCAGGAGCAAACTCCCCTGATTGTCAACGATACAGCATGCGACCAAAAGAAGGTGAGAATGACAAAGGCATCTGGTTAACTTTGATCCTTGGATGTGTCGAGTCCGATAGGCAGTGATGTGGTTCAAGCCTTCAGGTTGATAGGTAATTGGGCTGTTGGGTCGAAAGGGTGGAGTACTGGTGTCTCCGGATCACTGGTGGCTGAACCGGGGCTGCAAATTATGATGGTGTTGGATCATCCCTCTTCGAATGACTTCTTGTATTTGCTGCTTGTTCTGGATGGGTAGTTCTCTCTTTTGTTATGCATATTCCTTGTCATTTTGTCATCCTCGTCTATGTCACTCTTACTATGTAATAGTTTCCTCTATTTAGAATGTCATTCTCGTTTGGATCACGAGAGTCTGAGCGCTGCAGATGGGTGCGTTTTGGTGGTGTCGCAAGACTTCTTATGAACTATCATGTCTTGTTGTTCATGTTAGTAGTAGTCACTAGTCAGTGTTTGAATGTTGTATATATCGTTGTTTTGAACTGTTTATTGTCTCGAACTGCTAGTGGGCTAAATGAGGGCATCACCATTCTCTAGTGTTCAGAGTATATCTCCTTTTTTAGGTTATAATTTGAGCTCAGTGTCTTTTAGATGATGTACACTTGTTTGGGCCAGTGAGGTGTCGTTGAATATGGGCCGAGGAGTAACACAATGCCAAATAGGTCAATTATGACTCTCAGGCCGGGCTCTCAAAAGATCCTAAAAAAGGCCGGGCTCTCAAAAAAACAAAGAATAGGGACTCTTAGGCCGACACGTGGGCGCTATCGGTGTTTTCGTGCACTTGCGCACCGAGAGCATATTGGCGCGTGTTCAAAATTCATGCTACCTTTTCATCCCCAATCTCCCGCCTCTCCCCCACCTCTGGAATCTCGATTCCTACACCAGTTCCCCCAAATCCCCCTCCTGTACTCCTTGTACTCAAGTGCACTATCATGTCGCCAGTCAACGCGGATCTCTGAGCCGGAGATCCTAAGGTCCGTCCTGCCTTCGGGCGCTGCATGTTGTCGCTCAACAGTGGCATGGCGGTTCTTGATGACCAGTTTGATGGCAAAGTGCTGATGGTAACCATCAACGGCGACCGGCCTCCCGTCTCGCCGGACGACCTTGTCAAAGCTCTTGGCATTGCACACGACATCAAAATAAGTGACCTGCTCATCGAAGTCTGTCCGCCACCGGCTGATTTCTTCGTCAGGTTCCGGACAACTTTCGACTGCAGTCGTGTGTTCGAATCTTCCCGGCGTTTGTTCTGCGATGGCGCGCTGGTGAGCTTTGATCGGTGGCACCCAGGATGGGGTTGGTGCCCTCTGAGCTTGAGTTTCTAACAAATCTTACCTTCCACGGCATGCCTCGACGTGCTTGGAATAGCGAGTCCATGAATGAGCTTATCAACGACCTTAGAGGTGAGCTCGTAAGTATGTTTGTTCCACCAAAAGCCTGGGCTCTAATGGTTATGGCATGGATGATGATTAGGACATCAATAACATTGTCACACCCACATCCCCTACTGCTACATATACTGGACCAATTATTAGAGCTCGCGCACGTCAATTAATTTATTAGGCACTTTCGTTTCTTGGTAATGATTCTAATGTTTATGAGGATATGATGCTGGCTAAATTGGATACATTTGTTTTGCTTACAAATGAAGGGCCTAGCATGGATAAGAGGGATGAACACTAGAGCAAGGCCAAGCATGGAGATGATGGCATGCGCAAGGGGAATAAGAACGGAGTTGCAAGTGATGATTTCAGGACTTTGAAGCCACCATAAGGAGTGCATGAAGCCTTGGACGAAATATACAAGAGGCCACTTCATAAATTTTGTCCAGAGGCTATTCTTGGTGCTGTGTCACCTTATTATTGGGCCAGGCCCATGTAATTTTGAAATACTAAAGTATAGGCTGTTTTTAGAGTCCGTATGTGTGGGGAAACAAGAGTTAGGGTTGGTTTCGGACCCCTCCTCCAAGGGCCACGGAATTCCCCCCTCTTCCTCCATATATATCGCCCTTAGGGCATCGATTGGACTTTGGGTTTTGTTTAGATTAAAAGTTCGCCATAGCTGCAACTTCGCGTACTTTGTTTGTGTTCAACGACCAGACCAAGATGTCACAGAACCCCACCTTGATCAATAAAGCTTTCATCTTATATTCGCAATATCCAGATTGCAATCTTAGTTTCTTGCTCGTTCTTGATTTGCTTGTAGGAAATAGACCTTTGTGGTCAGGTTGATCGTGCTCCGGCGTGGTCAATAACCTCTCGGAGTTGGTTTAGCGATTGCTAAGGCGCGACATCCTCGCACATTCGTAGTCGGATCGTCAAAGTCGACTTCCACCAAAGCGATATCCATCATCTCATCAAAAGACGGGACACCTTTACCTCTATCAAGTGGTATCAGATTTCTAGGTTACTCGGTGAGATTTTACAGTTTTTCGTAATTTAGATCGGGTATGTTCTTCATACCTACAGTCCATGAAAAAGCGAAAAAATTAGGGTTAGTTCATCATATCCGAACCAATCTGAGCCTTTGCATAATCTTTTTAGGGTTTTGCATTGTTGAATTTGTGGTTGCATTGTCGTGTCTAGTTGCTAGTCTTAGTATCTAGTCCTTTAGAGTTTCGAGTTATGTTCACAAGTTGTCACGCCGTCGCCGCACCATTGTCATCACCGCTGCCATATACCACCATCATCATCACCGCTGCCATATACCACCATCGTCATCACCACTGCCATATACCACCATCCTCATCACCGCTGTCATATACCACCATCGTCATCACCGCTGCCATATACCACCATCGTCATCACCGCTGCCTTTAGCACATATCCACCGCCATCAGCGAATCCGAGTCCACGTCCACCACAGATTAGCCACCAGTCCGTGCTCCACCACCCATCATATACCATCATCACCAGTCCGAGTTACCCCAGATTCATATCCGCCACCAGTCCTAGTCCAAGTCTAGTATTTGTTCCTTTATTTTCGAGTTCCAGATCACGCGATACTTTAAGTTGTGACCAAGTCGGACTCCCCAACTTCCGTGCTACCCGAAGTAGAAAAATAGTTCCAAACTAAAAAAACTAAGTCTGGAAAATTCTGGCTAGGCAGTTTTTAGACCGTTTATAGACTTTTTCGAAAAAAAATATTGTTGTGGAGCAAAAAAAAGAGGAAAAATGTGAAAAAAGAGAATTTTTTCAAAGTGTGCTCCTCCCTTGTTTACGTGCAGCGCCGTGATTTTGTTAGTGTTCTAGGCTCGCGTCTCTAGCACAGTCTAGCCTCAGACCAGCACAGTACCATCATTGAGCGTTTATTCAACTTTGCATCTCTAAATTGATTATTGCTAATCTTTTTGCTACCATATTATAAGCCTTCCTAGCTCCACATAAATCTACGTCGTGCGTTTGACTCTCCCTGGTAATCGCTCTATCCAAGCTTTGAGAGTTTTGACTACATTGGTTGCCGATCACCGTCTGCTGCTGGGTAAGAACTGGTAAGAATTTGAGATTTGCTTGAAGGATTTGTGATACCCACCACCACCACTTGTTAATAGTTTGTAGGATCATATTCTTGTGTGTTTCTATTGCTGCTAACCATGGCAGGATCACAAGCCGATGAGATTGACTAGGAGAACTTGACGAACAAGGAGTTTCATGATAAGTTTCAGCGAATGATGAGTGGACAGGTGCAAGATGTACTAAACAGTTTTGAAGAGGCCATGGAGAAGATAGATGGCATGAAGAAGACGTTCAAAACAATGCTCGATAACAAGTTTACTGAATTGCTTTCGCATTTTCCACCACGACTGCCGGCTGCACCCGTCGCACCTCTACAACAACAACAACAACAACGACAACAACAACAACAACAACAACAATGTCGCCTTCCAAATCAAGTGGGTCGAGCACTGCGCATTCCCATTAACCCTGGGCAAAATTCTGGTGCCGCTGTTGATTCTTCTGTAGCTCATGCTGCTACTGCAGAGGTGGAGGACAATTACGAGGATGAGGTTGATCAAAATCAGAACTATGTGCAACCACCAGCACCACCACCACCAGGTCATCCTCATGCATATCATCGCAATGGTGGGGCTGCACCACCACCTGAGGTACGAGATCATGACAGTTTCCTAAACTAAAACTGAATATTCCACCCCTCAAGGGTAGATATGTTACTGATATATATCTTACTTGGGAGTTAGAAACTGAACAATGATTTACATGTTTACAATATCCTGAGGAGAGACGTGTTCCTGCTGCTATTTGTGCTTTTACTAGCTTTGCATGTGTTTGGTGGTCTGAACATTGTAGATTATACCCTATTCCATCTACTTGAGTTACTTTGAAAACTACTATGCATACTCGTTGGGTTCCACCATATTATTAACGTGAATTACTTCAAAAATTGCAGCGTTTAAGACAAGGAAAAAATTATGTAGAAGAATACTATTAGGAATTACAAACTGGCATGATTAGATGTGGTATTGTTGAGGAGAATGAAGCTATGCTTGCATGTTTTATGGGTGGATTAAAGAGAGAGATTCAGACCATTCTAGAGTATAAGGAGTATAATAATATCACTCGTTTATTCCATCTTGCTTGTAAAGCTGAACGTGAAGTGCAGGATCGACAGGCATTGGCGCGAACTAACTTTTCCGTAGGTCAACCTTCATCGTGGACACCACGTGCATCCTTTACTTCCACTGCACAAGCACCTCCATTAGGTGCCACCTCTAGCCGTGATGGAAGAAAGCAGGCACAACGACAACTATCTTCCAAGAGCACACCTGTCAGGCCTATGCAGAGCTCTTCTTCTTCCATGGCATCAACAGGGCACACAAGTGATATTATTTCTCATCATTGTAAGGGAATAGGACATTTTGCGAGAGAATGCAAATCTCAGTGTGTGATGATCGCTACTAAGGATGGTGGGTATGAGTCTGCTAGTGACTATGATGAGGAGACTTTGGCTCTTATTACACATGAAGAACACGGTGGAGATGATTATGATCATGAGACACAATACATGGCTGCTGAAGATGCTGACATGTATGAATGTTTAGTTGCTCAACGTGTTTTGAGTGTGCAGGTTACACAAGCTGAGCAAAATCAGAGGCATAATTTGTTCCATACAAAGGGAGTTGTGAAGGAACATTCTATTCCCGTCATCATAGATGGAGGGAGCTGCAACAAATTGGCTATCATGGAGATGGTGGTGAAGTTATCTCTCACCACAAGACCACATCCACATCCTTACTACATCCAATGGTTCAACAATAGCGGCAAGGTTAAGGTAACACATACTGTTCGTGTGCATTTTAGTATCTCTACATATGCTGATTATGTTGATTGTGATGTGGTACCTATGCAAGCATGTTCCTTATTACTTGGTAGACTATGGCAATTTGATAAAAATTCTGTACACCATGGTAGAAACAATCAGTATACTCTTGTTCATAAGGACAAAAATATTACTTTGCTTCCTATGACTCCTGATTCCATTTTGAAAGATGATATTAATAGAGCTAATAAAGCAAAACAGGAGAAACATAAGAGTGAAAAGCAGATTGTGGCAAAAGAATTTAAGCAACAAATGAAGCCTAATAAACCATCTAGTGTTGCTTCTGAAATTAAATTCAAAAGTGCATGTTTACTTGCCACCAAATCTGATATTGATGATCTAGATTTCAGCAAATCTGTTTGCTATGCTTTTGTGTGCAAAGAGGTATTATTTTCATTCGAGGACATGCCTTCCTCTTTGCCTTCTGTTGTCACTAACATTTTGCAGGAGTTCGCTGACGTCTTTCCACAAGATGTGCCACCGGGATTACCACATATTCGAGGGATTGAGCATCATATTGACTTAATTCCCGGTGCTTCGCTGCCTAACCATGCGCCATATCACACCAACCCAAAGGAGATGAAGGAGATTCTGCGTCAAGTATAGGAGTTGCTCGACAAAGGTTATATACGCAAATCTCTTAGTCCTTGTGCTATTCCTATTATACTAGTGCCAAAAAAGGATGGTACGTCACTTATGTGTGTTGATTGTAGAGGCATTAATAATATTACTATTCGTTATCGTCATCCTATTCCTAGGCTAGATGATATGCTGGATGAATTGAGTGGCTCTACAATATTCTCCAAAGTTTATTTGCGTAGTGGATACCATCAAATTCATATGAAATTGGGAGATGAATGGAAAACAACATTTAAAACTAAGTTTGGTTTATATGAGTGGTTAGTCATGCCTTTTGGGTTAACTAATGCACCTAGTACTTTCATGAGACTAATGAACGAAGTTTTAAGTGCTTTCATTGGACGATTTGTGGTAGTCTATTTTGATGATATACTGATTTATAGCAAATCTTTGGAAGAACATTTGGAACATTTACATGCTATTTTTATTGCTCCACGTGATGCATGTTTGTTTGGTAACCTTGGGAAGTGCACCTTTTGCACCGGCCGAGTATCTTTTCTTGGCTATGTTGTTACTCCACAGGGAATTGAAGTTGATAAAGCCAAGATTGAAGCTATTGATAGTTGGCCACAACCCAAAACGGTCACACAAGTGAGGAGTTTTCTTGGACTCACTAGTTTCTATAGGCGTTTTGTGAGAGATTTTAGCACCATTGCTGCACCTCTCAATGAGCTTACAAAGAAGGATGTGTCTTTTGTTTGGGGTACCGCACAAGAATAAGCCTTCATGGTATTGAAAGATAAGTTGACACATGATCCTTTACTCCAACTTCCTGATTTTAATAAGACTTTTGAGCTTGAATGTGATGCTAGTGGAATTGGATTAGGAGGTGTGTTATTACAAGATGGAAAACCTGTTGCATACTTTTCTGAAAAATTGAATGGGCCTAGTATGAACTATTCTACTTATGATAAAGAATTATATGCTCATGTTCGGACCTTAGAAACATGGCAACATTATTTATGGCCCAAAGAATTTGTTATACATTCTGATCATGAATTGAAAAATAATAAAAGTCAAGCAAAATTGAACCGTAGACATGCTAAATGGGTTGAATTCATTGAGACTTTCCCTTATGTCATTAAACACAAGAAGGGTAAATAAAATGTTATTGCTGATGCATTTTCTCGTCGTTATACTATGCTTTCACAACTTGACTTTAAAATATTTGGTTTGGAGACTATCAAAGATCAATATGTGCATGATGCTGAATTTAAAGAGGTATCGTATAATTGTAAAGAAGGTAGAACATGGAACAAGTTCGTCGTTAACGATGGATTTGTGTTTCGTGCTAACAAGCTATGCATTCCAGCTAGCTCCGTTCATCTTTTGTTGTTGCAGGAGGCGCATGGAGGAGGATTAATGGGGCACTTTGGCATGAAGAAGACGGAGGATATACTTGCTACACATTTCTTTTGGCCAAAGTTGAGAAGGGATGTTGAGTGTTTTGTTGCTCGCTGCACTACATGTCAAAAAGCTAAGTCACAACTCAATCCTCATGGTTTATATATGCCTTTGCTTGTACCTAGTGTTTCTTGGGAGGATATATCTATGGACTTTGTTTTAGGTTTACCTCGAACAAAGAAGGGGAGGGATAGCATATTTGTTGTCGTGGATAGGTTCACGAAAATGGCACACTTTATATCATGTCATAAAAGCGATGATGCTGTTAATGTTGCTGATTTGTTCTTTTGTGAAATTATTCGCTTGCATGGTGTGCCAAATACTATTGTTTCAAATCATGATACTAAATTTCTTAGCCACTTTTGGAGGTGTTTATGGGTAAGTTGGGGACTAAACTGCTTTTTAGTACTACTTGTCACCCCCAAACTGATGGACAAACTGAAGTAGTCAATAGAACATTGTCTACTATGCTTAGGGCTATTTGAAGAATAATAAAAAAATGTGGGAAGAATGCTTGCCTCATATTGAATTTTCTTATAATCATTTGTTGCATTCTACTACTAAGATGTTCCCTTTTGAAATTGTGTATGGTTTCCTACCTCGTGCACCTATTGATTTGTTGCCTCTTCCATCTTCTGAGAAGGTTAATTTTGATGCTAAAGAACATGCTGAATTGATTTTAAAAATGCATGAGTTAACTAAGGAAAACATTGAGCGTATGGATGCTAAATATAAACTTGCTAGAGATAAGGGTAGAAAACATGTTGTGTTTGCACCTGGAGATCTTGTTTGGTTACATTTGCGTAAGGATAGATTTCCTAATTTGCGCAAATCAAAGCTAATGCCACGTGTTGATGGTCCTTTTAAGGGGTTAGAGAAAATAAATGATAATGCATATAAACTTGACCTGCCTGCAGATTTTGGGGTTAGTCCCACTTTTAACATTTCAGATTTGAAGCCTTATTTGGGCGAGGAAGATGAGCTTCCGTCGAGGACGAATTCATTTCAAGAAGGGAAGGATGATGAGTACATCAATACCATTGTCACACCCATAACCCCTACTGCTACATATACTGGACCAATTACTAGAGCTCGCGCACGCCAATTAAATTATCAGGTACTTTCGTTTCTTGGTAATGATTCTAATGTTCATGAGAATATGATGCTGCCTAAATTGGATACATTTGTTTTGCTTACAAATGAAGGGTCTAGCATGGATAAGAGGGATGAACACTGGAGCAAGGCCAAGCATGGAGATGATGGCATGCGCAAGGGGAACAAGAACGGAGTTGCAAGTGATGATTTCAGGACTTTGAAGCCACCATAAGGAGTGCATGAAGCCTTGGACGAAATATACAAGAGGCCACTTCATAAATTTCGTCCAGAGGCTATTCTAGGTGCTGTGTCACCTTATTATTGGGCCAGGCCCATGTAATTTCGAAATACTAAAGTATAGGCTGTTTTTGGAGTCCGTATGTGTGGGGAAACAAGAGTTAGGGTTGGTTTCGGACCCCTCCTCCAAGGGCCACGAAATTCCCCCTCTCTTCCTCCATATATACTGCCCTTAGGGCATCATTTAGACTTTGGGTTTTGTTTAGATTAGAAGTTCGCCATAGCTGCAACTTCGCGTACTTCGTTTGTGTTCAACGACCAGACCAAGACGTCACAGAACCCCACCTTGATCAATAAAGCTTTCATCTTATATTCGCAATATCCAGATTGCAATCTTTGTTTCCTACTTGTTCTTCATTTGCTTGCAGGAAATAGACCTTCGTGGTTAGGTTGATCGTGCTCCGGCATGGTCAATAACCTCTCGGAGTTGGTTTAGCGATTGCTAA
This sequence comes from Triticum urartu, assembly GCF_056163025.1. Taxonomy (NCBI): domain Eukaryota; kingdom Viridiplantae; phylum Streptophyta; class Magnoliopsida; order Poales; family Poaceae; genus Triticum; species Triticum urartu. Next base: position 170,381,619 of record NC_141877.1, on the reverse strand, counting down.
GGCGCGACGTCCTCGCACGTTCATAGTCGGATCGTCAAAGTCGACTTCCACCAAAGCGATATCCATCATCTCAACAAAAGACGAGACACCTTTGCCTCTATCAGATGAAGAAGTCGTCCACCATACCAAAGGTGATTGGTGTTGAGATATCGGTGCAGGAACCGGGGTTGTACTATCCGTCACCACCAAGGCCGGATATACCTGTATCGAGTGTTCGTGCATGTCGAAGAAGTGGTTGTAGGATCGAAAGTATGTCTAGAGGGGGGTGATTAGGCTACTTGACCAAATAAAAATCTAGCCTTTTCCCAATTTTAGTTCTTGGCAGATTTTAGCTATCTTAGCACAAGTCAAGCAATCTCCACACAATTCAAGCAAGCATGCACAAGAGTATATGAGCAGCGGAAAGTAAAGCATGCAACTTGCAAGAATGTAAAGGGAAGGGTTTGGAGGATTCAAACGCAATTGGAGACACGAATGTTTTTGTCGTGGTTTCGATAGGTGGTGCTATCGTACATCCACGTTGATGGAGACTTCAACCCACGGAGGGTAGCGGTTGCGCGAGTCCACGGAGGGCTCCACCCATTAAGGGTCCACGAAGAAGCAACCTTGTCTATTCCATCACGGCCGTCGCCCACGAAGGACTTGCCTCACTAGCGGTAGATCTTCATGAAGTAGGCGATCTCCTTGCCCTTACAAACTCCTTGGTTCAACTCCACAATCTTGTCGGAGGCTCCCAAGTGACACCTAGCCAATCTAGGAGACACCACTCTCCAAGAAGTAACAAATGGTGTGCTGATGATGAACTCCTTGCTCTTGTGCTTCAAATGATAGTCTCCCCAACACTCAACTCTCTCTCTCACAGGATCTGGATTTGGTGGAAAGAAGATTTGAGCGGAAAGCAACTTGGGGAAGGCTAGAGATCAAGATTCATATGGTTGGAATGGAATATCTTGACCTCAACACAAGTGTAGGTGGTTCTCTCTCAGAAAATGTGTATTGGAAGTGTAGGTATGTTCTGATGGCTTTCACTACGAATGAAGAGTGGGTGGAGGGGTATATATAGCCTCCACACAAAATCTAACCGTTACACACAATTTGCCAAACTCGGTGGGACCGAATGGTTAAACTCGGTCGGACCGATTCAGCAAACCTAGTGACCGTTAGGATTTTCGGTGGGACTGAGATGCAACTCGGTAGGACCGATATGGTTAGGGCATAACGTAATCTCGGTGTGACCGATTACACAAACTCGGTGTGACCGATTACACAAACTCGGTGGGACCGATTTTGGTAATAAGCTAACCAGAGAGTTGGTCAGGTAAACTCGGTGGGACCGATTCGCTCATCTCGGTGAGACCTAAATGTTACAAAAGGGAAACATAGAGTTTACATTGCAATCTCGGTGGGACCGATCGCTCATCTCGGTAAGACCGAAACGTTACAAAGGGAAACAAAGAGATTACAATCCCATCTCGGTGAGACCGATTTGCCTAGGGTTTGTGGCAGTGGCTATGACATTTGAAACTCGGTGGCGCCTGATAGAAAGAATCGGTGGGGCCAAGTTTGACTTTTGGTTTAGGTCATATGTGGATGTGGGAAGGTAGTTGAGGATTTTGGAGCATATCACTAAGCATTTTGAGCAAGCAAGCCATTAAGCAGCACCTCATCCCTCCTTGATAGTATTGGCTTTTCCTATAGACTCAATGTGATCTTGGATCACTAAAATATAAAATGTAGAGTCTTGAGCTTCAAGCTTGATCCAAACTTTTTGTCCTTAGAATTTTGAGGGATCCACTTTCCTCACCCATGCCATGCCATTCATTGAGCTTTTCCTGAAATATTAATCATGGAATAATGTTACTCAATGAGCTATATGTTGTTAGGAATTAACAAAACCACCCAGGGATAGTTGCACTTTCAATCTCCCCATTTTTGGTAATTGATGACAACATATAGATCAAAGCTTCGAAAAATGATAATAAGAGTGAAAGATATTGTCGCTTTGAGAAGTATGTGAAAAGCAAGAGCTCCCCCTAAATTTTTGCATATCTTAAGATTTGCTTTGGACTGCAAATGCACAATGAGTTAGGATCATGGGTCACTCTTCCATGTCACATACATCTTGGTGGAGCGCTCAAAATGATAAAGATTGAATACATGCACTCATCACCAAGCAAACTGAATGATCATATAAGGATAAGTAAGATAATATCATCTAACAAGCATAAGTGTAGCTTATGATCAACCACATGATCATCAATGTCTCACAGATAATAGCATAGTATCTCAAGCAATCAAAAGACAAACAAAGTTCAACCACCAAAGCAAGAGAGAACAAAAGCAAACTCTCTCTCTCTCTCTCGAAGCCTATGATCAATACATTTTTCTCCCCCTTTGGCAACAAGTTACCAAAAAGTTCATAGAAAATACATAGCACTAAAACGTCTCTCAAGCTTGGTCTTCAGGTGGTGGTGTCCGGATGGCTTCAGTTGATGTGGATGGAGCTGATGGAGTTGGTGCTGGAGCTGGTTGCGCTGGAGCTGTAGCTAGTGCAGATGAAGTGGCTCTAGTGTCTGGAACAGGCACTGCAGCAGACCTCTGAGCTCTAGGCACTCTGGCAAATGCATCAGTGGTTGTCTTGCCCTTCCTCTCCTGCATATAATCTTGAAGTTGCTCCACAACAGACTGAATCTCAGTTACCTTCACATCCAAGTCATAGAATTTTTGCTCCACGATTCTTTCCAAGCTCTGCTGGTTTTGAGTTAGGGTGGCCAATCCATTCTCAATCCTCAGAGTGGATGCAATCAGGTAGCCAAGCTGATCTTGCTTGCTTTTCAAAAAGTACTCAGATGCCTCCTCTTGAGTTGGCATCTTGGCAGCCTTCTCTTTCTTTGCTTTCTCCTTCTTCTCTTGAGCTTGTACTGATGATGGTTCATTCTCATTCATCACAACTTGATTGTCCTCAAAGTCAGGATAGATAGGCAAGTGTTCTTTATCCAACAAGTACGTGCCTGTGCCCATCTTTGAGTTTATCAACTCCTGGATCTGTGGGGCATATCCACAACTTCTTTTCTGGTCAGCTGCAGTCCTCTTGATAGTCTCAACTATAAGGCTCATGACCTTGAACTTCTGTGGCACATCAAATATATGTAGCAAGTTAATTGCATGGCCTCTGATCATTCTGTGATCACCAGACTTGGCTAAGAGAGTGTGCCTAAGGATCCAATTGATTGTAGGCAGCCCTTACAACAAGTGTTTTACTGACCCAAACTGGTGAGTCTCAAGATCATCTTCAGGAATCTCATTGTACATGTTTGCCATAGAGTTGTGATCCATCTTCTTCTTGGCATAGACATCCAAGTCATCTTCTTCTTCCTTAGGAGCATTGATCAGATTTTCCCATTCCTCAATAGTTGAGTGGTACCTTGTACCTTCAGACATCCATACTATCCTGCCATCTGGATAGAAGTGTGTTGTGGAGTAGAATTGCATTATGAGCTCCTCATTCCACTTTGTGAGCTTCTACCCAACAAAGTCTGCAACTCCACAAGCACAGAAGCTGTCAAACACACCAGGATAGTGTTCCTCATTTTCCTTGATATACTTCCAGTCGACCCACCTCATTTCACACACTATAGGCTTCTTGTCCAACAACACTGTCTCATAGAAGTCCTGCTGTTCCTTTGTGTGGAACCTGTAATCAACAGCAGTTCTTCTTCTTGTAGCATATGGGTCTGTCTCTCTCCATTTCCTCAGTCCTGAGTCTCTCCTGATCTTCATGTTCTCAGCCATAGGATGAGCATCATTGTGGTCTGGAATCTTGGGTTTGAGCTTTCTCAAGACTTGTCCTTCATGATCTTCATCAGCAGCAACTTCAGGCACTGGGGCCTTGTTCTTCTCAGCAGCTGGTATACTCCTGGTATTCCTCTTAGGTGCACTCTTGGGCTTGGGGGCTGCTTTGGGTGCTTCTTTGGGCTTTGATGTTGCAGCCCCTGACTTTATAGCATCACCCATCAGCTTTTGTGCCTTGGGTGCTGGTGCAGCAACCTCTTCTTCCTCTTCCTCTTCAGAATCTCTCATGATTGAGGATCTCCCAAGCACTCTAGCAGTGGTCTTTTTGATCCTCTCCTTCCTCTTCTTCCCTTCTGCAGCAGCCTCTTTGGGTTCAGATCCCAAGGGGACTTGAGTAGATGCTCTGGCCTTAGACATTGGAATTCTCTTTGCAGGAACCTTTTGCTTCATGCCTGGCTTGGTGGCAGCAGCAGTGCTATATTCCTTCTTAACCACTTTCTTCTTGGAAGTGGCCTCATCCTCAACTACCACATAGTCTTCATCCTCAGACTCTGAAGTTTTCTTCTTCCTTGTTCTGGTGGCAGCTTTGGGCAAGTTGCTGGGAGTGCTCCTGCTACCATCATCTGAAATGCTAGAGGGACTAGAGCCCTCACTCACGTTAACCTGCTCCTCTGACCTGTTCTGGCTGTCACTCTAATCAGACATATTGCAAACACTGACAGCAGACCCTGTGAATAGATATAGATGAGATAGAGTGGATGAGCATCACAAAATGCAGAGGTTTTTGCATAAGAATGAGTCAAAAACTTAGTTTTAGTTTTCCACAGAAAGCATTTCAGATCAACCGATTTGTAAACTTGGTGATACCGAAGCAGCTGTTGGAACCTAAACTAGTGAACTCGGTCAGACCGAGTCACAGTTCGGTGGCACCGAGACTGCTAGGGTTTCACAAAGTCCTAAACTCGGTCACACCGATTTTCAATTCTCGATCAGACCAAAAATTACATGTGCAATGGCCTGAGCCGAATCGGTGGTACCGAGTTCCACAACTCGGATGGTCTGAGATGGTTTCGGCGGAAACCTAACCCTAAATTTTCAATTCAACTCTAATCTACGGAGTGTTTTGACTGGATAGAAGCGTTTCAATCATGGTAAGATTCATGATGAACACAATGTGCTAGGAATCGAACGGGGATAGCACTGTGATCGAGTCCATACCCTAGTTTGGTGATGAACTCACTACGGCGGCAACGGCGGGGAAGAATTCCGTTGACGGCGGCGGAGACCAGCGACAGGAGGCGGCTGGCGACGAGGAGGACGATCCGGAGACCCAGGAGGCAGAGCGAGCTATGCGCGGGCGAAGGGGTTTCGGAGAAATTTCCAAAATTTTGCCCGTGAGTATATATAGCCCGACCCTGTTGGTGTGACCGAGTGGAACAACTCGGTGGCACCGAGATTCATAACTGCAAGCAGTTACTGAAACTCGGTGTGACCGAAAGGTTCAAATCGGTTGCACCGAGATTGAAAACCTAGATCGACTTAGTGATCTCGGTATGACCGAAATGGATGAATTGGTCAGACCAAAACGCACAAAGAAGTTTTCGAAGTTTAAGTCTATGACGAATCGGGGACTCCGAGTGCTCCTCACACAGAGTGGTTCGAATCTGACTTGATCAAATTTTGTGATGTAGCATGAATAGAGTTTGAGATGAGAAAATCATAGATAGCTAGAGAAGGTTCTTAGGCATTCTTGTCCATCCACTTGGAAAAAGAAAAGAAAACCAATCAATCAAAACAACAAGTGGATGTCCTCGAATGAGTAAAATATGCAATCAACATGCTCACATAATAAAATGGCAATTGAAATATGTGGCAAAGCATGCACAACCAATTCTAGCATCTATCAAACAATTTGCGATGACTAGGTCATCTATATATGAGTATATTGACTTAGGAGTCAAATGAGAACATTTGATCATAGGTCATACTCATCGTTTAAGCACAAGTGGGGTTACCACTTTTACATAAAGCATTGTTGTGTTCACACCATTAGAGTTGCTTTAGCTTAGAGTAAAGCTCCCCCTAGATGTGAGATCCCCCCTAAGAGGGATGAACTAACCTTGGGTTTTGTCGATGATGACTTCATGTAGATGTTGAAGATGTGGATGCTCAATGTTGATGTAGATCATTTGGAGCTATCCATTGGAGTGAGTTGCACTTTCAATACCTACACGGGTTAGTCCCACAAGGAACAAACAAGGATATCCATAGACATAGAGTGATGCACACACAAGATGATGTCTATGAAAGCTTTTAGGTTACCTTGTCCCTTGTCTTACCAACAAGAGGGTTTGTGACTCCTTGAACTAGTGCAAGATGTGGAAGTTGATTGCACTTGTTCTTGCCAAGATGATAAGAGTGAAGTATGTTGGCGGAGTCACCCTCAAGAACTCTCTAGTTCTTCTTCTTCGGGATCCACACCATCTTGATAGGAATCCTCGGTGTTGTAGTTGTACTTGATGAAGTGGAACTTGAAGTAGTCTTGGGAACCCACTTGACCAAGGCCTTTGGAGCTTCTTCAAATGCATCAATTTCCTCTTGAAGCTTGTCCTTGCCTTTTTCCTTGTGGTCTTGTGGTGGAAGATCATCTTGAGCTTGTGTCCCTTTGAAAGAAGTACAATCATACTTCTCTTGTTGAGGAACAAACTTCGTCTTGGGGTATTGATCTTCTTCCCACTCAACTCCATTGGCATTGAACTTTCGTTCAAAACCAACACCTTGATTCTTCCGGTGCCTTCCTTGCTTGCGTACAATTTCCTTGAATTGCTTACTTCCGGCAAGGCTCTTGTAAACACCTTTCTCTATAATTCCCTTCAATAAGCTATTTTCTTGCTCAAGTCTAACTTGGATAAGAGAATCATTAGTGGAATCAAGAGAACTACTAGAAGCAACAATATTGGATTTAGCATGATTATTGTTACTACTAGAGGAATAATCTTTCTTGTTCTTTTTACTAGACTTGACTTGAGGCATGTAAGTGGATAAGAGTAAACGCTTGGCAATGTAAGAAGAACTTTTCTTACGAAGATCATCATTGATTGCTTTTAAGAACTCATGCTCTTGCTCAAGGTTGAGCTTTTCAAAGCGCAATTTCTCATGAGTCCTTAAAAGTTCTCGATGATCTCCTAAGATAGTTTCACGAGCTAACTTAAGAGTGTTTAGTTCTTTAGTTAGAGACTCAATCTTCTACTTATCATTGTCATTCGTTTTATCTTGATTAGCATGACTAATTGACGTTTCATCATAGTACTCATCGCTAGAGTTGTCAACGAGTAAATCATCATCACCTAACAAGTCATCCTCATCACTATTGAAATCAACATACTCCGGGTGTGATACCTTTGGGCCTTTAGCCATGAAGCATGTTCCAACTCCTTCATTTGGTGAGTCAAATATGTCGTAGGAGTTGGTTGTCACAAGTGCTAGACCAGCAACACCTTCATCTTGAGTATATTCGGAGTCGGAGTGATAGCTTCTCTCGGAGTGGTTGTCGGAGTCGGAGCCGGATACCCATTCACCAACATGAGCTTGATGTCTTCGTTTTGTGTAGCTCCTTGATGACTTGTCCTTTCTTTCTGAATCCCTGATTCTCCGTGAGGGTCTTCGTTCATAACGATTATCTCTACTCCTTCTTTCTCTAGATGGTGATTCTTCTCTTCTACTTCTTCTCTTGGGAGAATCTTCTCTTCTCTTGTAGGGGGCCGTACACTCATTGGAATAGTGTCCAGGCCTTCCACAATTGTAGCAATTTCGCCCTCGACTAGAAGATCTTTTGTCATTGTAGGACCTTGACTTGGAGCTTCTCTCTTTGCTTCTACTCTTGTAGAACTTGTTGAAGTTCTTCACCATTAAGCTCAATTCTTCATTGAAGGTTTGTTTCTCACTCGATGATGTGGGGGCTTCACATGAGGCTTTGTAAGCACCACTTGATTTGTTGTGAAGTTCCTATTTATCCTTGAGTGACATCTCATGATCAACAATTCTTCCGATGACTTCCGTTGGCTCGAGATCTTTGTAATTGGGCATCATTTGGATCAATGTGCACACGGTATCATATTTTCCATCCAAGGCTCTTAGGATCTTCGTGATGATGAATCTATCGGTCATCTCTTCACTCCCTAAGCCAGCAATCTCATTTGTGATAAGAGCAAGCCTAGAGTACATTTCAGCGACACCTTCACCATCCTTCATTTTGAACTTGTCAAGTTGACTTTGAAGCACATCCAATTTGGATTCCTTGACGGAGTCGGTACCTTCGTGCATATCAATCAAAGTATCCCAAATTTCCTTTGCATTCTCAAGACGGCTGATTTTGTTGAATTCTTCGGGGCACAATCCGTTGAAGAGGATATCACAAGCTTGAGCGTTGTATTGCAGCATCTTCAACTCTTCCGCGGTAGCTTCACAGTTCGGTTCTTTCCCATCAAAGAATTCACCTTGCAAGCCAATACACACAATAGCCCAAACGGCGGGGTTATGTCCAAGAATATGCATTTTCATCTTATGCTTCCAACTAGCAAAATTAGTGCCATCAAAGTAAGGACCTCTACAGTGATAATTTCCCTCGCTAGACGCCATACTCTCCTAGGTTGTGAAACCAAGGCTATGACCACCAAAAGCTATGGAAATCAAAGCAAATGGAGACCAAAGCTCTGATACCACTTGTAGGATCGAAAGTATGTCTAGAGGGGGGGTGATTAGATTACTTCACCAAATAAAAATCTAGCCTTTTCCCAATTTTAGTTGTTGGCAGATTTTAGCTATCTTAGCACAAGTCAAGAAATCTCCACACAATTCAAGCAAGAATGCACAAGAGTATATGAGCAGCGGAAAGTAAAGCATGCAACTTGCAAGAATGTAAAGGGAAGGGTTTGGAGAATTCAAACGCAATTGGAGACACGGATGTTTTTGTCGTGGTTCCGTTAGGTGGTGCTATCGTACATCCACGTTGATGGAGACTTCAACCCACGGAGGATAACGGTTGCGCGAGTCCACGGAGGGCTCCACCCACGAAGGGTCCACGAAGAAGCAACCTTGTCTATTCCATCACGGCCGTCGCCCACGAAGGACTTGCCTCACTAGCGGTAGATCTTCATGAAGTAGGCGATCTCCTTGCCCTTACAAACTCCTTGGTTCAACTCCACAATCTTGTCGGAGGCTCCCAAGTGACACCTAGCCAATCTAGGAGACACCACTCTCCAAGAAGTAACAAATGGTGTGTTGATGATGAACTCCTTGCTCTTGTGCTTCAAATGATAGTCTCCCCAACACTCAACTCTCTCTCACAGGATTTGGATTTGGTGGAAAGAAGATTTGAGTGGAAAGCAACTTGGGGAAGGCTAGAGATCAAGATTCATATGGTTGGAATGGAATATCTTGACCTCAACACAAGTGTAGGTGGTTCTCTCTCAGAAAATGTGTATTGGAAGTGTAGGTATGTTCTGATGGCTTTCACTACGAATGAAGAGTGGGTGGAGGGGTATATATAGCCTCCACACAAAATCTAACCGTTACACACAATTTGCCAAACTCGATGGGACCGAATGGTTAAACTCAGTCGGACCGATTCAGCAAACCTAGTGACCGTTAGGATTTTCGGTGGGACTGGGATGCAACTCGGTAGGACCGATATGGTTAGGGTTAGGGCATAACGTAATCTCGATGTGTCCGATTACACAAACTCGGTGGGACCGATTTTGGTAATAAGCTAACTAGAGAGTTGGTCAGGTAAACTCGGTGGGACCGATTCGCTCATCTCGGTGAGACCGAAATGTTACAAAAGGGAAACAGAGAGTTTACATTGCAATCTCGGTGGGACCGAGCGCTCATCTCGGTAAGACCGAAACGTTACGAAGGGTGTTGGGGATATCACTACTGGGTGTAAACTGGCCAGGACAGGCCGGATTAACTTCATCAGTAGTTGAGTATGTTAAAGCCCATGAGGGCAGATGAGGGCTAAAGGCCCATAGTCGGTTCAAGGCCTGTAGCCGTAAACCGGCGTTGGTATTTAACTTGTATTGTAAGTTAGGAATAAGTAGAGAGCAAACCGGACACATCTATGAGCCGGTATTGGGACTCTATGAACTGACGGGTGTCACCCGTGTATATAAGGGGACGAACCGGCGGCGGTTCAAGGACAACAGACGACAACTCGAGACATAGGCGAAGCTTGTTTGCTCCCTAGTCATCGAAACCCCATCAATTCCATCACAACTAGACGTAGGCTTTTACCTTCATCGAAGGGGCCGAACTAGTATAAACTCTCTTGCGTCCCTGTGTCCACTTTAACCCCTTCAAGCTAACCCGTCGTGATGGCTCCATGACTAAGTCCTTTCTCTAGGACATCTGCCGTGACAAAACCACGACAGTTGGCACCCACCGTGGGGCTATCGCACGATGGTTTCAAGTTCTTGGAGGGCCGCTTTGAAGGACTCAAGGGCTACGCCGTGGGCCGGATGACTAAGAGTCATCGCGGCAAGCTCTACATCGATGATGCAGGCTGGGGGCTGAGGCCGGTCAGTTGAGTACGGGTACCGGGTCCCCTTTGGTGGCATACACGTTTTCATCGGCAAGATCGAAGAACCAGGCCCTGAGCCGGACATCTGCACCGACCTCGTCGAAACGGCTCAGCGTGCGCGATCTGCCTGGGTTAAACCGGCCATGAAGCGTGCCTTCGTGGGAGTCATCCATGGAGGAGGACATGAGGACAGATCAGGATCTGGCGGCGAGACCATCATTTACTCCGGCGATGAGTCATCCGGAGAAACCGAATCTCTTTATCAGCTACAAGATGGCTGGATTGGGGGCTGTTCCGATGGTGACAGTATTCCGGACCCCTCTGATCTACCCAACCGAGTTGGAATATTCATGGCTAGCACACAAGCAGCACTTCATTCTTCGTCTGCTGCACCAATAACCTTCGGTTCAGCAGCGGCGACAGCTGCTGGGGCAGGGAGCTCTGCGCACCCGCCGGCTCAAGTTCTATCAGATCTATTTGATGCAGTGGCTGTGCTTATGGCAGAGGCTAATCCGGCGGATCAGGAAGTCCACAACGCAGAGATTGCAAAGGTGAAGGAACAGATCACCCAGGCCAAGGCGGACCTGGCAGCTGAGGATGCCAGGATGACCGCAGAGCGGGCCGCTTTAGACGCACAAGCCTACATGCTCATGTTGGACCAGAACGCGTCGCATGAAGTCATGAAGAGGAAGTACCCATCCCGTTTGCCTTCGGTTTTCGAGGCCAGAGACCTTTTCAACACCCCAGGAGCAGGAACCAGTAATCCGCTGGAGGTAAACCGGACGGAAGCCCCTGCGACCGACGTGCCGGTTCAGCCCCGTCGGATGGATCTGCCTCGTCAAAATACTGTTATATCTCAGGCTGTTTCGACACCTCCGGGTCACTACTCCAACCCGATGGACAATCTCGTTGCCGCTGCTGCACGGCCGGAGGCCATTCCATTTGAAGGTGACTCGCCGCAGGCAGTAGAGACGCGATGGGTCAAGGAGCTTCTGAGGACAGCTTTGGTCCAACAGGAAGCATACTTGTATAGCCGCGACCGGATCCACTCGACCCCCCGTCCAAGCCGGAGCTATAGCAGACATATGGATGAACCTGCAGTGTCGAGTAATGAACGACGTGGAGCACCCCGTGGCAACAACCCGACGGGTGGTGCTGATAACACTCAGGAAGTGGTGGACCGGGCCCGAGCGCGTAGGGAGGCCGAGTTAGCCGCACAACATCAGGCTCGGCAGCTCACGCCGGTTCGTCCAACTATCTCAATCGAACCTGGTGTTAATTCTAGTTCTTTGGGGGTGCCTTGCCTTGTCCCCGCTTTACGCAACGTGCGCCTGCCCAAGGATTTCAAAGGCCCACACAAAGTACCAAATTACATGGCGGATCAACCTCCAGAGACATGGATGGAGAGCTATGAGATGGCCATGGAGATGCTTGATGTGGATGACGCGGCGTGTGCGAAATACTTCACCATGATGATTGAAGGAACGGCCCGTACTTGGTTAAAAAGCTTGCCGGCTAATTCTATCAGTTCATGGGCCCAATTACGAGCCCGGTTTATCAGCAATTTCAAGGATACATGTAAACAGCCTATGTCGATAGTGGACTTAGCTGCCTGCGTCCAGGAGGAAGGAGAATCGACGACTCATTGGGTGCGCCGGGTTTCACAAGTGTTGCATGACGAAGGAATGTACCTAGGGTAGGGTCACGGACCTGTCCTAACTGCCCTACCCAAGGACACCTTTAGAATAAATCACCTTTCAATCGACTTGGAGGTGTTCCAGTCGACAGACTCGAAGACATTCGACCAAGAAGCAATTACTCGACCAAGATCCAACCACTCGACGGCCACGAGACCTAAAGTCACTCCGCACGCTAACGGTCGGTCATTAAGTAGCCTTTATGGTCATCATAGCACTTTATTACTAGCGTTATCAGTAACGCCCTGCCTTAATGTACATTGAACCCTTCATAACGTGGGCTGGCCGGGGTCCTGGTGCACTCTATATAAGCCACCCCCTCCTCCGGGACAAGGGTTCGCACCTCTGTAACTCATACACACATAACCCAGTCGACCGCCTCCGGGCTCCGAGACGTAGGGCTTTTACTTCCTCCAAGAAGGGCCTGAACTCGTAAACCTTGCGTCCTTACAACCTCTCCATAGCTAAGACCTCGCCTCTCCATACTTACCCCCCTACATTGCTGTCAGAGTTAGAACCACGATAGTTGGCGCCCACCTTGGGGCCGGTGTTTTAGCGTTTTGTTGGAGGAGTTGCGATCTTTTCCGACCCGAATCATCATGGTTTTCGACGGAGTTTTGGTGGAGGGCCACGAGATCCGTCTCGACGCGCTCACGTTCATCACCGACGACTCCACCTGGCTTCAGGAGGCTCCGCTCGACGTGGACGCGCTCCCTGTCCGCGGGGCAACGCACTTTAGCGCATGCGTCCGCGGCGTTCTCCTACGGCAACCGTTGACCCCCTACCGGTCGGCTCCTGTGCTGTCCTCCCTCCCTGTTTCCTGCCGGCGCAAGTGCTCCGGTCGGTCGAGACTTCAGCGGTGGGTGAGACACGCGGTGGCCCGTCAATCGGCCACCCCTCAAGTCGCGGCGATCAAGCCCGACGAATCCCTCTACGGCCTGTTCGACTGGCTCCGAAGAGACTGCATCTGAGTGCGACAGCAGCGATCCGGCGGTGGAGGTTCTGATGGTCGATGGGCCGCCCAGTCCCCCCGATTTTACCCGCACCGACGGAGGCGCGGGAGGAGGCGACCCGTCGCATCCCCATGAGGAGTATCTTCCCGAGCCTCTCACGTCGCTGCAGAGAGAAGAACTTCGCCGCCGGAACATGGATGCGCTGCACACTCCTATCGTTGGAGAAACCCCCGAGGCTCGCGCCTTGGAGGACGTGCGCCTGGCAAACTTGGCCGAGCGCACTCGACTGGAGAACCTCCAGTGAGCACTCGACGAGCGTGTGCGACAACAGGTTCCCGAATCCAGTCGACGTCAGCTCTTCCCGCCCCCGCAGGTATATCGGACTCCGATTCAGAATTTAGCAACTGCGGCCCGCATAAAGGAGTCGATTCAGCCTTCCCAGTCGGAGGCTGGCAGAGGCTTGCTGCAGATCAGAGTGTTACTCCGGGCAGCAGGAGATCAGAATTCCGCTGTTCTCATTCGCGGAACAGAATTCATAGCAGATCCGTTGCCGCGGACACAGTCCAGTCGGCTCACAGCCCGAGATCGCCCCCGTGGCGTGAGGGACGTGGAGACCGGCATGACCAGTATGGGAACCATGAGCAGTATGATCACCGAGTCGATCGTGGCGGTCGACGTCGAGTGCCCACGCCTCCCCCGCGGAGCGGGTCGTATGTGCCTCGCCAGCAGGATGACAGGCGCCCTCACAATGATGGGCGAAGGATTCCAGTCGACCCCAGAGGGCCAGGCTTTGACACGAGATCCATCCTCGTCCAAGGTCTGGTTGACAGGAACAGGGCTCACCGAGAAGGCCACGACAGAGATGCGCCCGCCAGCAGCAGAGTACATGTTTCGGGGCCAGAGTGCTTTAGTAGAGCCATCAGGGCTGCTGCGTTCCTCCCAATTTTAGGTTGGCAACTGGAGTCAGTAAGTTCACTGGCGAGTCCAAGCCCGATACTTGGCTTGAGGACTACCGAGTGGCCGTCCAGATTGGCGGCGGCAATGATGAAGTGGCCATGAAGCACCTGCCTCTCATGTTGGAGGGCTCGGCCAGAGTGTGGCTAAACCAGTTAGCACCTAGCAGCAACACCAGGGAAGATCTCTCCCGAGTGTTCGTCACCACATTTGAAGGCACATGCAAGCGACCGACAGGACTGACGGAACTGCGGTCCTGTGTGCAAAAGCCGAATGAAACTTTGAGGGATTACATCCAGAGATGGATCACGTTACATCACTCGGTGGAGAATGTGCCTGACCACCAAGCAGTTTGTGCCTTCAAGGAAGGCATCAAGTACAGAGAACTGAATTTGAAATTCGGTCAAACCGGAGATATGTCCCTGAATCGGATGATGGAGATTGCCACCAAGTACGCTAATGGTGAAGATGAGGATCGACTCAGGAGTGGTAAGCTCAAGTCAGTCATCCAAGAAACCGGAGGCAATTCCAATCGGAAGCAGAAGCGGAAGGCCGAGCCAGCGGCTCCCGGGGAAGCTTTAGCTTTGGCCCAAGGAAAGTCTAAAGGGAAACCTAAAGGGCCTTGGAACCCCAAAAAGGTTAAAGACCAGGAGGGAAATGATGTGTTGGACTTACCATGTCTCGTCCACACGAAGAAAGATGAAGAAGGTAATTTTATTTACCCAAAACATACCACTCAGCAGTGTCGACTCTTGATCCAGGAGTTCCAGGGCAAGAAGCCCAAGGGTAAGGAAAGGAGTCAGACAAGGTCGAGGACAAAGAGGACAGTGATGACGGATACCCTCAAGTCAATTCCACCCTGATGATTTTTGCTGATGTTGAGAGCAAAAGTCGACTGAAAGTTATTAACCGAGAGGTGAATATGGTCGCTCCGGCGACACCTAGTTACCTAAAATGGTCTCAGACTGCCATAACATTCGACCAGTCCGACCACCCAACGCACATCGCCACCCCTGGGAGGCAAGCTTTGGTGGTCGACCCAGTTGTTGAAGGCACTCGACTGACCAAAGTCCTGATGGATGGTGGCAGTGGTTTGAATATATTATACGCTGAGACGTTGAAGGGGATGGGCATTCCGATATCCAGACTCAGTGCCAGCAACATGAGTTTCCATGGAGTCATTCCTAGGAAGAAGGCTGAATCACTCGGCCAGATTGCTCTTGATGTGGTTTTCGGTGATTCCAAGAATTACCGCAAAGAAAAGTTGACATTTGAAGTTGTAGACTTCCAGAGTGCCTATCACGCTATTTTGGGCAGGCCGGCTTATGCACGCTTCATGGCCCGACCATGTTACATGTATCTCAAATTGAAGATGCCTGGCCCCAAAGGTGTGATCACCATTACAGGCAATCGGAAGAAAGCGGAAGAATGTTTTCAGAAGGGTTCGAAGATCACCGATGCTCAGATGGCAGTGGTGGAGTTGCAGGAATACCAGAAGACTGCAGACCCGAGTGATCTGTTGCGAGCCAAGAAGCCCGCTACAGAGTCAGCTTTCCAGTCGACTGGCGACACGAAGACAGCTCACATCCACCCGACCGACCCCAGCGCCGCCCCGACTCATATCTCGACAACACTCGACCCCAAATAGGAAGAAGCGCTCGTCCAGTTCCTCCGTGAGAACTGGGACATCTTTGCATGGAAGCCTTCTGACATGCTTGGTGTTCCCAGGGAGCTGGTTGAGCATCGCCTGAGAGTCGACTCAAAAGTAAAACCTGTCAAGGAACATCTTCGACGGTCCGCCGTCCAAAAGAGAAAAGCTATTGGCGAAGAGGTGGCTCGGCTCTTAGCAGCGGAGTTCATCCGAGAAATCTACCACTCCGAGTGGCTCGCCAACATTGTCATGGTCCCCAAGAAGGATAAGTCACTTCGCATGTGCATTGACTTTAAACATATCAATCTGGCCTGCCCGAAAGATCATTTTCCTCTCCCCCGCATCGACCAGATAGTCGACTCGACTGCGAGATGTGAGCGACTGTCTTTCTTAGACGCCTATTTCGGGTACCATCAGATCCGTCTGTATGGACCTGACGAGATCAAGACAGCTTTCATCACTCCATTTAGGTGCTTCTATTATGTTACCATGCCGTTCGGCCTCAAGAATGCCGGAGCCACATTCATGAGGATGATTCAGAAGTGTTTACTCACTCAAATCAGTCGGAACGTGGAAGCATACATGGATGATATTGTGGTCAAGTCACAGAAGGGTTCCGACCTGCTGACTGACCTTGCTGAAACCTTTGCCAACCTCAGGAGGTATGATATCAAGCTTAATCCATCAAAGTGTACATTCGGAGTCCCTGGCGGAAAGTTACTCGGCCTTCTCGTTTACGAACGGGGAATCGACGCCAATGCAGAAAAAGTTGGCACTATACTCCGAATGAAAAGCCCTGTGCGAGTGCACGACGTCCAGAAGCTTACTGGTTGTTTGGCCGCCCTAAGTCGATTCATATCTCGTCTCGGTGAAAAGGCATTACCTCTTTACCAATTGATGAAGAAGTCCGACAAGTTCGAGTGGACTCCTGAAGCTGATGTAGCGTTTGCAGAGCTCAAAGCTCTGCTCTCCACCCAGCCGGTGCTTGCTGCCCCAATCAGCAAAGAGCCTTTGCTGCTTTACATTGCAGCCACAGGACAAGTCGTCAGTACAGTACTTACGGTCGAGTGGGAAGAAGAAGGGAAAACCTTCAAAGTTCAGTGCCCAGTCTATTATATTTCTGAAGTCTTGACCCCATCGAAGCAAAGATATCCTCACTATCAGAAGCTTGTGTATGGGATTTATATGACCACCAAGAAAGTTGCTCACTACTTCTCTGATCATTCCATTACAGTCGTCAGCGACGCTCCATTATCAGAGATCCTGCATAACAGGGATGCAACTGGTCGAGTGGCAAAATGGGCGATTGAACTCCTTCCCCTTGATATCAAGTTTGAGGCAAAGAAAGCTATCAAGTCCCAAGCAATCACAGATTTCGTCGCCGAGTGGATTGAACAGCAGCTGCCGACTCAGATTCACCTGGAGCATTGGACTATGTTTTTCGACGGCTCCAAGATGCTGAGTGGTTCCGGTGCTGGAGTGGTGTTGGTCTCCCCCAGAGGAGATAACTCAGATATGTTCTTCAAATCCATTTTGATTCCTCCAATAACGAGGCAGAATATGAAGCACTTTTATATGGGTTGTGCATGGCCATCTCACTCGGTGTCCGTCGCCTCATGGTCTATGGTGACTCAGATTTGGTGGTTAATCAGGTAATGAAGGAATGGCATGTCAGAAGTCGAGCCATGACTGGTTATTGCAACGCAGTGAGAAAGCTGGAGAAGAATTTCGAGGGGTTAGAGCTTCATCACATACCCCGACTGAAAAATCAAGCAGCTGATGATTTGGCAAAAATAGGTTCCAAAAGAGAAGCCATTCCCAGCAATGTGTTTTTGGAACACATCCACACACCATCAGTCCAGGAGGATCCCTTCATGGAAGAGGCCCCGCAGCCAAAAAGCACCACGGATCCGACTGGAGTTGAAGTTCCAGCTGTAGTCGATCTAATAATGGAATTGCTGGTTATCACTCCCGTCTGGACAGAACCGTACATCGCGTACATCCTAAGGAAAGAACTCCCAGAAGACGAGGAAGAGGCTCGACAGATCGTCCGTCGATCCAAGGCCTTTACAGTCATAAAAGGACAGTTATATAGGGAAAGCGCGACTGGGGTCGGCCAGAAGTGTATCACAACAGAAGAAGGTCAGATGATCCTTAACGATATCCACTCGGGGACCTGTGGTCATCATGCGTCCTCTCGGACCATTGTGGCTAAAGCATACCGAGCGGGGTTCTACTGGCCAAGGGCCAATGAGATGGCTAAAGAGATAGTCGACAAATGTGAAGGGTGTCAGTATTACTCCAATATGCCGCACAAGCCCGCGTCAGCCCTGAAAACCATTCCACTCGTCTCGCCCTTTGTTGTTTGGGGGCTGGACATGGTTGGGCCACTGAGAACAGGCAGGAGCGGCTTCACTCATGTGCTGGTAGCAGTCGACAAGTTCACCAAATGGATTGAAGCCAAGCCTATCAAGAATCTTGACGCTTGCACCGCTATCAGTTTCTTCAGAGAGTTGATATTCAGATATGGAGTCCCACACAGCATCATCACCGACAACGGGTCAAACTTCGATTCCGACAAATTCAGGGCCTTCTGCGCCTCTCAGGGCACTCGGGTCGACTATGCTTCAGTCGCTCACCCCCAGTCGAATGGACAAGCAGAAAGGGCAAACGGCCTAATTCTCAAAGGACTGAAACCCCGATTGATGTGCGATCTCAAGCACACAGCAGGTGCATGGGTCGACGAGCTTCCATCAGTCCTTTGGGGAATGAGGACAACCCCGAATCGATCGACCGGAAGAACCCCATTCTTTCTGGTCTACGGAGCCGAGGCAGTCTTACCGAGTGACCTGCTTCACAATGCTCCCAGAGTCGAGCTCTACTCAGAAGATGAAGCAGAACAAGCCCGGCAGGACGCAGTCGACCTCCTAGAGGAAGAAAGAGAAATGGCCCTGATCCGACCGACCATCTATCAGCAAGACTTGCGTCGATTCCATGCCAGAAACGTGAAGAGCCGAGCCTTCCAAGAAGGAGACTTAGTCCTTCAAGTGGATCAGCAGAAACCACACAAGCTTGCTCCTACTTGGGAAGGCCCCTTCATAGTCACCAGAGTCCTCCACAATGGAGCATACCACCTCTACAATGTCGGTCGCCAGATTGATGAGCCACGAGCCTGGAATGCGGAGCTACTCCGCCCCTTTTATACTTGAATTCTCACTTGGATGAGATGTAATAAGAAAAACTACTGTAGTTTATTTATCAAAGACAAGAGCGTTATAATTTTCCCAGTGATTATTATTGTTTTTGTTTGCGTAAGAAATCCCCCAGTGGGTGGCTTAGCTGCGAATCCGCTTCACTTAAGTTTGTAAAAACAGTTTCCTACCGAGTGGCGAGCCAGCCTCCCACTCGGGGGCTTAGCTGCGAATCCGTTTCGCCTAAGTTTGAAAAAATCCTACCGAGTGGAGAACAATCCTCCCACTCGGGGGCTTAGCTACAGTCCAGTACTCGCCTAAGTTCTCTCGCTTGGAGACTTAGCTGCAGTCAGGCACTCGCCTAAGTTTGAAAAAATCCTACCGAGTGGAGAGCAATCCTCCCACTCGGGGGCTTAGCTGCAGTCCAGTACTCGCCTAAGTCCTCTCACTAGAAGACTTAGCTGCAGTCAGGCACTCGCCTAAGTTTGAAAGAATCCTACTGAGTGGAGAGCAATCCTCCCACTCGGGGGCTTAACTGCAGCCCAGTACTCGCCTAAGTCATCTCACTAGAAGACTTAGCTGCAGTCAGGCACTCGCCTAAGTTTGAAAAAATCCTACTGAGTGGAGACAATCCTCCCACTCGGGGGCTTAGCTGCAGCCCAGTACTCGCCTAAGTCCCCTCACTAGAAGACTTAGATACAGTCAGGCACTCGCCTAAGTTTGAAAAAATCCTACCGAGTGGAGAGAAATCCTCCCACTCGGGGGCTTAGCTGCAGCCCAGTACTCGCCTAAGTCCTCTCACTAGAAGACTTAGCTGCAGTCAGGCACACGCCTAAGTTTGAAAAAATCCTAACGAGTGGAGAGCAATCCTCCCACTCGGGGGCTTAGCTGCAGTCCAGTACTCGCCTAAGTCCTCTCACTAGAAGTAGCTGCAGTCAGGCACTCGCCTAAGTTTGATAAAATCCTACCGAGTGGAGAGCAATCCTCCCACTCGGGGGCTTAGCTGCAGTCCAGTACTCGCCTAAGTTCTCCCATTTAGAGACTTAGCTGCAGTCAGGCACTCGCCTAAGTTTGAAAAAATCCTACCGAGTGGAGAGCAATCCTCCCACTCGGGGGCTTAGCTGCAGTCCAGTACTCGCCTAAGTTCCCCCACATAGAGACTTAGCTGCAGTCAGGCACTCACCTAAGTTTGAAAAAATCCTACCGAGTGGAGAGCAATCTTCCCACTTGGGGGCTTAGTTGCAGTCCAGTACTCGCTTAAGTATGAAACACATCTCAATCCTCAAGGACGACGAGGGGCGGGTCGACTGCCACCTTCTCCTGGAGAGCTTCGCCACAAATACAATGCGCGATTCATCCCGCTCTACAGTAACGAAGTGCGGGTCGACTGCCACCTTCTCCTGGAGAGCTTCGCCACAAATACAATGTGCGGTCTGTCCCACTCTGCAGTAACAAGGTGTGGGTCGACCGCCACCTTCTCCTGGAGAGCTTCGCCACAAATACAATGTGCGCTCCGTCCCACTCTGCAGTAACAGGGTGTGGGTCGACCGCCACCTTCTCCTGGAGAGCTTCGCCACAAATACAATGTGCGCTCCGTCCCACTCTGCAGTAACAGGGTGTGGGTCGACCGCCACCTTCCCTTGGGGAGCTTCGCCACAAATACAAGACATGGGTCGACGGCTTCCCTCTCCTTCGAAACTACGCTGCGAGTGCAAAAGTTGTCTCGAATGAAGAATGGGTTCACTCAGCAGGAGATTCATAAAGATATTCAACGATAAACCAAGTTCAGATAAATTCTAAAGATTCCAGACCACAGATCGAAGTACTCGGGCATGCAGCCCGAAGAAGTTTAACGGTTACAAAAACCACTCGGCATTCCGAGGCAATTTTAAGGTGGGACATAAGAGTTTGTTCATTCCGCGGGAGGAGGGCTGGCAGGCTCGACGAACTCATCCAGGTCGACGCCGTCGGCTATCCGTGTGGCTGCAACGATGAAAGTCTCCATAAAGGTTCGGAAGTCATGCTTCTGGGTGTTGGCGACCTTGATTGCTGCCAGCTTGTCTTGTTGCACCTCCTTGCAGTGGACACGAACCAAGGACAGAGCCACATCAGCACCACACCGAGCAGAAGACTTCTTCCACTCCTGCACTCGGTCAGGGATTCCGTTAAGCCGAGTCATCAGAGACTCAAGATCGTTTTGGAGCGTAGCCTCTGGCCAAAGTGCCGGGTCGATCCGTGACATGGTGACCTTCAGTCGAGCCAAGTAGTCCACGGCACCGTCGATGCGAGATTCTAGTCGGAGCAAATTCATGGCATTTTCATCTTTCACGAGAGAGTTTATTGGATCCAAACCTGGTTCGATCCGCCCAGTATCCTCTTCAAAGTTCTGGCAAAACTCTGCATTCACGATCCAAGGATAAGTCAATTTTCATACACTGAGTCGACACAAAAAAAACACCAGTCGGAACTAAATGTGCACCTTCAAGCTTGATGTACAACTTCTTGGCAAGGCTCCTCGGGTAGCTCTCCAGGTCGTCCCTCCTGCGAGCGATGCCTTCCATCTTTTTGTTCAAATTGAGGTTATCCTTCTTCTAGCGTGTACACTCCCTGTTGGCTTCATTCAGAGCGGTCTTCAGCCTGGTGTTCTCTTCTTCTAACTGGCCGACCGAAGCCAGCTTCTGTTCGGCCAGAGCAGTCTTGTCGTCAGCCTCCTTACGAGCAGCAGCCAAGTCCTGATCCTTCTTCGCCAGAGCTTCTCTCAGTTTTTCTGCAAAGAAATGATGATTGATTCGGAAATAGCAGAAGAGTGCTCAAGCCTAAAACTAACCAGTCGACAAAATCGTCTTACCTGCGGCGCCGTCTCTGACCTTTTGCAGCTCTGTCCTGGCTAGCTCCAAATCAAGATTCAGTTGAATCTGCTGCTTCTCCAAGTCAGCAAAGCGAACTCCAAGATCGCAAGATTTCTGAAATCAAAGGGGAGAAGTTATTTTTACAGCAAAAAACAACAAAGGCAATAAATACTAAGACTACGGTCGACTGCCGGCAGTCCACCATAGTCTCGGGGACTACACCCAGTGGGTGCACTTAGCGTGCCCCCACCGGTTCTGATCCCACTCGACCGGCGCGCCGAAGTCGAGTTCAAAAAAAAGAGAGAGAAAGAAAATAGAACCCAGACTACAGTCGACTGCCAGCAGTCCACCATAGTCTCGGGGACTACACCCAGTGGGTGCACTTAGCGTGCCCCCACCGGTTCTGATCCCACTCGACCGGCCCGCCGAAGTCGAGTGGAAGAGACAAACTACCAGTTTGGTTTATACATTCGGCAAAATACAAAGACTACAGTCGACTGCCAGCAGTCCACCGTAGTCTCGGGGACTACACCCAGTGGGTGCACTCAGCATGCCCCCACTAGTCCAAAACTTCAATCGACGCACCCAGTGGGTGTACAGATGCAAAGATTTATGGAAAGAATCTTCAGATAGCCGACTAACCTGAACGTTGCTCGGGAGAGCCGAGCTGGCATCATAGGCGGCTTGGCTGACGTCCCGCACCATCTTCATCTTCTCCATCATAATGCCCGCCTGGCGTATGGCTTCACTAGCAGCATTCACCTCGTCCTCTGGGACATGATGGGTCGCAAAAACTGAAGGCGGGTCGACAGGGGCCTGAGCAGTCGAAGAAGAAGGCAAGGCACTTGACAGGGGCTCCACAAAGGTAACAGAACCCCGATTGACGTCACCAGTGTCCTGCACGACTGGTTCCGCCCTTGGCGTCGACTGTAGCGCCTCACTTACAGGAGCTCGCCTACTCTTCCTCATCAAAGACCTCTCGGGCTCTTCATCATCATCAGGGAGGTCAATAATGTTGGGAGCTGCGCAAAGTTCAAATTGCCAAAATCACGTCACCCAATAATGCACGATGCAGTTGAATCGACCGAAGAAAGATAGTATGGCAGGAATCATACCCGGATTAGAAGTGACTGCATCCTCCATCACCTCATCATCATCCCTATAAGCTGAGGTCCCGGAAGTGGCAGTGCTGACAGTTCCAAAGTTCGTCCAGTTAAAACAAGAAAAACAAACAGCGCGGAGCGTCGAATGAATACAAGTAGAGACACTCACACGGAGGCGACAGGCATATCGATCTTGATTTTTGGCAGCGCCTTCCGAGTCTTCGACTCTGCAACTTTGGGGTGCTTTGGCGCCTTCTCAGTCGGAGTTGGTGAAGAGATCCGAGGACGCTTCGAAGACTGACCAGCCTGAGCAGTTGCCTTGTCGCAGGCACTCGGCCGTTCTTGGTCAAGCTTGGATCGCCTCTCTATGCGAGGAGGCGACTCGACTTCTTCCCCATCACTTGAGTCGCTGCTTTCTCCATCCCCTTCACCATCGGAAGTCCACTCGCCACTTTCGCCAGCACTCGCCTCGCCTTCCAGAGCTTGCTCTTTGCTCCCCGTTGGGCATCGAATACATTTCAATAATGGCCTGAAAGAAAGCAGGGAGAACAAAGTCAGTTGACGCAATACAGATAGTTGCGCGAGTGAATTCAGGTTACAAGCAAAAACTCGGAATCAGACCTGCTCTGGTGCACGCGACTAGTTGAATGGGGGAACTCTCCTGGCTCCTCTGGGATTGTCCTTGTTCCTGGTAATGCTCGACAGCCACTTCTGCAGTGTGTCGTCATCGACCTCCTTCGGGTGGATCCGAGTGGAATCTTCTAGACCCGAATACATCCACATCGGGTGGTCTCGGGCTTGGAGAGGCTGGATGTGCCGCTGAAGGAAGACCTCCAAGAGATCCATACCAGTGACCCCGTCGCGAATGAGCTGGACCACTCGGTTGACCAACACCTTCACGTGCGCCTTCTCCTCCGGGAGCACCTTCAAAGGGGCGGGTTTTTCCACTCGGTCCATGGTAAAGGGAGGGAGGCCAGTCGATTGCCCTGGCGTCGACTGGTCTTTGCAGTAGAACCAGGTCGACTGCCATCTGCGAACCGAGTCGGGAAGAATCATGGCCGGAAAGGAGCTTTTTCCCCTCGTCTGGATACCAAGACCCCCACACATCTGGATCACTTGGGTCCTCTCGTCACTCGGATTAGCCTTTTTCACTGTCTGGAAGCGACAAGTGAAAATATGCTTGAAAAGACCCTAGTGAGGTCGACAACCCAAGAAGTTCTCACACAAGGAAATGAACGCGGCAAGATAAACGATTGAGTTGGGGTTAAAATGGTGGAGTTGAGCCCAAAGGAAGTTCAGAAACCCTCGGAAGAAAGGATGAGGAGGCAAGGAAAACCCACGGTCGACGTGGGTGGCAAGAAGAACGCGCTCACCATCCCAGGGTTGCGGCTCGGATTCCTTCCCCGGAAGCCGTGCCGAGCCGTAGGGGATCAGCCCTTCGTCGACCAAGTCGTCGAGGTCTTCTTGGGAGATCCTCGAGTGGATCCAGTCGCCCTGGATCCAACCCTTCAGCAGGCCTGTCCGTGAGGAAGATCCCCCCGGCTCGTCGCCTTCCCCTTTGACCTCGCCGTCGCCTTCTTTGCCCGCTCCAGAGCCGCTGTCTTCTCCTTCAGCATTGTCGTCGACGAGGCGCGTGTGGCGCAACGGCGCTGGAGCGAGAGCGAGCATAGAGGAGAGGCGTGAGGAGGAGAAGAGATAATGGGGCACACTGTTCGGGAGACTCCGGTCCAACGCCTTATATGAGGCCGCTTCCGAGTGGCCGACAGGTAGGCCCAGATGGCTCCGTCAAATCCCGCAACGACCGCACGAGCGATACATGGCGAAAAAGTTGGCGCGGGGATCGAGGCAGCTTCGCTCTATCTCACGCGCCTCCCCTGTCCCGCGCGCTTCCCAAAATTCGGATCCCACTAAACCCGTGGGCAACAAATGACTTGTCAGACCAAAGATCTCCTCCACACCGTCACTTGGAGCCTTACAAGTAAAGAAACTCACTCGGCGAAGAATTAAGAATGGATCAAGGCGACTGAAAAGGGAGTTGCTGTCATCACTCAGGTCCGTTGATCCGAAACAAGATATGCTCACAGCATAGAAAACGAGTCGGAGAAGTCCTCAACTCCTTCCCCACTCAAACCTCGATCCATTCGG
Source organism: Triticum urartu (assembly GCF_056163025.1). Taxonomy (NCBI): domain Eukaryota; kingdom Viridiplantae; phylum Streptophyta; class Magnoliopsida; order Poales; family Poaceae; genus Triticum; species Triticum urartu. The sequence continues at coordinate 170,356,707 of NC_141877.1, read as the reverse complement.
AGGCTAATGATGAAGGAATGTACCTAGGGTAGGGTCACGGACCTATCCTAACTGCCCTACCCAAGGACACCTTTAGAATAAATCACCTTTCAATCGACTTGAAGGTGTTCCACTCGACAGACTCGAAGACATTCGACCAAGAAGAAATTACTCGACCAAGATCCAACCACTCGACAGCCAGGAGACCTAAAGTCACTCCACATGCTAACGGTCGGTCATTAAGTAGCCTTTATGGTCATCATAGCACTTTATTACTAGCGTTATCAGTAACGCCCTGCCTTAATGTACATTGAACCCTTCGTAACGTGGGCTGGCCGGGGTCCTGGCGCACTCTATATAAGCCACCCCCCTCCTCCGGGACAAGGGTTCGCACCATTGTAACTCATACACACATAATCCAGTCGACCGCCTCCGGGCTCCGAGACGTAGGGCTTTTACTTCCTCCGAGAAGGGCCTGAACTCGTAAACCTTGCGTCCTTACAACCTCTCCATAGCTAAGACCTCACCTCTCCATACTTACCCCCCTACATTGCTGTCAGACTTAGAACCACGACATTGCATTCATCAGACCGCATCAACGCTGACACCGCGGTATTAACCCTAGAAGGCAACTGCCGGTTTGGGCCCCTAAAGCTGAAGTTGGGACGGATGAAGCATCATTGCACTGACATGGGGACACTCATGGATACTTTGGTAAAGTATGCTGATTCTGATAGTACCAAGGATCCCGAATCTGGTGATGACAAGGCAGGGAAGGGAAAGAGGAACAATAACTCCAAAGGTCAGCAGCATCACTGGGCAGGCAATGGTGGTGGAGGCAAGCGTAAAGCAGATGGTAACATGGACTTTGTGGCTAATACCAACACGCAGGACAATGGCCACCGACGCAAGGGTAAACCAAAAAATCGCAGTGGGGCACCCAACCCTAACCCGGACCGCCTAAACTATCTACTGAGCCAGCCCTGTCCAAGACATGGGACGAAGGAGGCACCAACAAACCACCTTTGGAAGGATTGCTTCATTATGCAGGAGTTCAAGAATTCTAATGCTTTCCGATATGATCATGGCTCCGGCACTGGCTTAGGATCCGGCCCGGGTTACGGTGGAGGAAATTCCGGTTCAGGATTTAATGGTAATCCGGGCGGACATAATAATCAAAATAGTCAGAACAACCAGGGTGGTTACAACTAGCAGCAGCAACAGTCAGGTTACCAGAGCAACCCAAAGCAGTTGAGTAGTGGGCAGTACCATGTCTTCACCACTAGCTTGGACAAGCGAGACCGGAAGGTTCAGAGGCGGGCAGTCAACTCTGTTGAACCGGCCATGCCCCATTATCTACGCTGGTCTGAACAGCCAATCATATGGAGCAGAGAAGATCACCCTCCCCAGGTTGATAATCCGGGTCAGTTGGCTCTGGTGGTGGTGCCTCAGGTGGGAGGTTACAAGTTCACCAAAGTGCTCATGGATGGAGGGAGGATCATTAATATCTTGTACTATGAGACCTTCCGTCGTATGGGACTAACAGATAAAAATCTCAAACCGTCTAATACGGTGTTCCACGGTGTGGTACCTGGCAAATCAGCATATCCTGTTGGTAAGATAGCTCTGGAAGTGGCCTTTGAGGATGATCATAATTCCAGGTCAGAGACATTGACGTTTGAAGTGGTGAAAATCCAAAGTCCATATCACACCCTGTTTGGGCGACCGGCCTACGCCAAGTTTATGGCACGTCCCTGTTATGTGTATTTGCAGCTCAAGATGCCGGGTCACAAGGGGACAATAAAGGTTCACGGAAGCCGCAAAATCGCTTTGGAGTGCAAGGAAGGAGATGCGGCCTATGCAGAGTCGGTTTATGCCACCGAGGAGCTGAAGTATTATAAGGACAATGTTGATCCGGCGGACATGACTCCATTAAAGAAGCCAACTACGGAGCATGATCCGGCCCTGAAGTTCAAATCGGCAGCAGAAACTAAGCTTGTTGACTTTGTACCTGGCGATTCGTCCAAGCAGTTCAGCATCAGTGCCAACTTGGATCCGGAATAGGAAAGCGCGCTCATCGAGTTCATCTGTGAGAATCGGGAAATTTTTGCATGGAAGCCCTCTGACATGCCAGGTGTACCGAGGCAACTCGCTGAGCAAACCCTTAATGTGGATCCTAAATACAAACCGGTGAAACAGTTCCTCCGCCAGTTTAACGAAGAAAGACGCAAGGCGATTGGAGAAGAGGTAGCCAGGCTCTTAGCGGCTGGTTTTATTGTCGAATTTTTTCACCCTGAGTGGCTTTCCAATCCGGTGCTCGTCCTTAAGAAAAACGGCACCTGGAGCATGTGTGTGGATTACACAGATCTTAATAAAGCTTGTCCAGGAGATCCTTTCGCCCTCCCCCGTATTGATCAAATTATTGATGCTACGGCGGGTTGTGAGCGTTTAAGTTTTTTGGATGCATATTCTGGCTATCATCAGATCAAAATGGCAGTTAAGGACCAGGAGAAGACGACATTCATAACTCCCTTTGGAGCCTTCTGCTATGTGTCTATGCCCTTTGGGCTCAAGAGTGCCCAGGCAACTTATCAACGGTGTGTACAAAATTTTCTTCACAAGCAGATTGGCCGTAATGTACATGCTTACGTGGATGATATCATGGTTAAGTCCAGGGAGAAGGAGACTCTGGTTGACGATTTGAAGGAAACCTTTGATAACCTGAGGACGTACAAGATGATGCTTAATCCGGACAAGTGTGTCTTTGGTTTACCGGCGGGCAAGTTATTGGGTTTTCTGGTGCCCAACAGGGGAATTGAGGCTAATCCGGAGATCACAGCCATCACCAACCTGGCTAAACCGAAGTGTATCAATGATGTTCAACGCCTGGCAGGCCGGATTGCCGCGTTAAGCCGGTTTATCAGCCGTATTGGTGAAAAGGCAATCCCTTTGTATCAGATGTTGAAGAAGACGGATCAGTTCGTCTGGAGTTCCGCTGCTGATGAAGCATTTGAGGACTTAAAGCGGCAATTGGCCAATCCGCCTGTGCTCGCCGCTCCCATTGACAAGGAGCCGTTACTGCTATATGTTGCTGCTAATGCTCGTGCGGTCAGTGTGGCTATTGTGGTGGAGCGAAAGGAGGCAGGTAAGGAGCATCCGGTTCAACGTCCGGTCTATTATATCAGCGAGGTACTCATTGAGTCCAAGCAAAGGTATCCACATTGGCAGAAGCTGGTGTATGGAGTTTTTATGGCAAGCCGGAAGCTTAAGCAATACTTCCAAGGGCACCCAATTACGGTGGTCAGTTCTGCTCCTTTGGGGGATATCATCCAGAACCAGGAAGCGACTGGCCGGATTGCCAAGTGGGCTATAGAGCTTGGGCCGCACAGTTTAAAGTATGTGCCTCGGATGGCGGTAAGTCTCATGCACTTGTTGATTTCATCAATGATTAGACGGAAATGCAAGCACCTGAAGAAAAGCCGGATCACACATATTGGACCATCCATTTTGACGGATCCAGGCAATTGGAAGGTTCGGGGGCTGGAGTCGTATTAACTTCCCCACGAGGTGATAAGTTTTGTTACATTCTCCGCTTAATGTTCCCTTGTACTAACAATGCAGCTGAGTATGAAGCCTTGCTCCACGGTCTCCGGATGGTTAAGGAGATGAATCTAAGTCGAGTTAAGTGCTTCGGTGACTCGGACCTTGTGGCTCAGCAAGTATCAGGCACTTGGGACTCCAAGGACCCACTCATGGCAGCATATCGTCGTGAGGTGGATATTGTTGCAGGTCACTTTAAAGGCTATCAGGTGGACCACGTGGACCGGTGGAAAAATGAAGCGGGGATTTGGCTATTCCTAATCCGGAGGCTCAATTGGTGGCAGCTCTTCATGTTATTCCGGATTGGACGCTTCCTTACCTGGCATACAAGAACCGGGGCGAGTTACCAGAGGATGAGACTCTGGCCCAACAGATAATTCGGCGGTCCAAGTCCATGACTATTATCAATGGCGAGTTGCATCATTGCAGTGTGTCAGGGGCGTTTCAACGCTGTGTGTCTCCTGAAGAAGGCCATGAAATTTTGCGTGAGATCCACGAAGGAGATTGTGGTCACCACGCCGGTTCAAAATCTTAGGTGGCTAAAGCGTTTCGCCATGGCTTCTATTGGTTAACTGCTCATGCTGATGCGGAGGATCTGGTCAGACGATGTGATGGTTGCCAAAAGTTTTCAAGACGTGCTCATGTGCCGGCTCAAGAATTGAGAATGATTCCAATTACTTGGCCGTTTGTGACTTGGGGGCTGGATATGGTTGGGCCTTTCAAAAGGTCCAAAGATAAGAAGACCCACCTCCTGGTGGCGGTTGACAAGTTTACAAAGTGGGTGGAGGCAGAACCTGTTAGCAAGTGTGATGCGGCCACGGCGGTTCAGTTCATCAAAAAAGTGATTTTCCGGTTTGGCTTTCCACACAGTATCATCACAGATAATGGTACCAATTTGTCCAAAGGTGCCATGAAGGAGTTCTGCGAACGGGAGCACATCCGGCTCGACGTTTCATCGGTGGCACACCCACAGTCCAATGGTCAAGCAGAAAGGGCTAATCAAGAGATCTTGAGAGCATCAAGCCCCGGCTTATGGTTCCTTTGCAGAGAACACCGGGTTGTTGGGTAGAAGAGTTACCATCTGTGTTATGGAGCATCAATACTACACCAACAGATCAACAGGATACACACCGTTCTTCATGGTTTACGGAGCGGAGGCGGTTCTCCCCAATGATATCCGTCATGATTCACCCCGTGTGGCGGCTTATGTTGAAGCGGACAATGAGACAGCACAGCAAGACGCTTTGGACCTGTTGGATGAAGAACGTGACATGGCAGCTGCCCGCTCGGCGATTTACCAACAGGATCTTCGTCGTTATCACAGTCGCCGAGTCAGAACCATAACCTTTTAGGAAGGAGATTTGGTGCTTCGGCTCATCCAAGATCAGACTGATATGCATAAAGTATCCCCACCTTGGGAGGGGCCTTTCGTGGTCGGCAAGGATCTGCACAACGGGTCATACTATCTGATCGATATTCGAGAGCATAAAGACTCACATACATCAGAGGAGGAGACCAACAGGCCGTGGAACATAGCTCATCTTCGGCCTTACTATACCTGAGCCATTGGCTCTACTTATGTACATATTACGATGATGTATATATTATGATTAAATATAATAAACCGGAACCTCAGCTAAAGCGGGGTATCTGTTCTTTTACATCATGTGTGGTTACACGGAGTTGTTCTAAAGCGGCCTCCGGTTTACCCCTTGAGTTAGCTTTTCAAAAGCGTCATGTTATATCACTTGGGGGCTTGGTCGTGTCCGAACCAATGCAATACCTCTTGATAGGCGAGAGCCACCAGATCACTTGGGGACTTGGTCACATCTGAACCAGTCATGCCTCTTGATCGTCCTAAGGCCACAAAATCACTTGGGGGCTTGGTCGAACCCGAACCATTGCCACGCCACTTGATCGGCATAAATGCCACGGTTTCATTTGGGGACCTGGCTGACTTGAACCATAGCTACACCTATCGGGAGCTTGGTCGTGTTCGACCATGGTAACGCCATATGATCAGCTCAAATAAGCCTCTTTTTGCAAACGGTTTTGTCATTGCCTTTCCTTCACATTTTTCTTTGAAAGATATTTCTTTCTTTTTATTGCGTTTTTTAAACCGACAAAGTTTTAAGCCGGTTTAAACTGTCAATTGACGGAACACGGTTCATTTTAATCCAGAGACTATTTGCCCGGTTTGATTTTTTTGTTAACATCCTATTATGGAGTAACACAGTGTTTATTATAACAAGGCATGGTTTACATGGTAAACCGGCATCATATATATGTAGGAGCTGCTATCTCCTCCAACAGTGTGGGTTTATAAAACTCCTCTTGAAGATTGGCCAAGCCAACTTCACGCTCAACGATGGCAGGTATTATGTATCTCAAAACTTTGGTCATATATTTAAAAATTTCGGATGTTTTGATTTCATGCATGCAGACATCATATTCCGCCTGACGGTACAACCACGGTGGCACTTTAAGATTTTTTATTGCAGAAAGTACTTTGGAAAGTTCATCACCCAAAGGAAGAGCAAGTTGCGGTAATTATGCACGAAGGCATATCAACATCAAAAGTATCAGCTAGCCTATTACAAGGCAACACGGTGCCCACAATAAGATCATTGTTTTTCGCAAGGGAGAAGCAGTTTTAAACCGGCTTCCGGTTCAAGCTTGGTCACCAGCCTGGCCTGATGGTTGTGGATCATCCCGCGCCGCTTCAGCTCCAATTTCTCTACCCAGCGACTGGAAGTCAACAGTTGCCCAGTCGATTCCCATTAATGCTCGAAAGACAGCTTCATCATGGATCAGCAACGACGGTTCAATATCGGGAGCATAAGTATGCTTACGGATTGGAGGGATAAGATTTTCCGCTTCATGAATCGGTGCAGCTACTCGCTTGTTTTTATTGTCATAATGGGCTTGATAGTGAGACAAGTCTGCTTCTTCACCCAATTGACAAGCTAGCGGACGCACCTCCCGGTTTATTGCTCGCAGATCCGCTTCACCAAACTCTGACCCGTCTTCCTTCAGGCTGGGATAGCCCTGAGCCGCTTCAATAGGATCAAAATCCGGCACCCAAGCTTTTGCCCGGATTAAGGCGTTGATCGCGCCGGTTCGAGCAGCAGATTTCTTCAGCTCTTCAACCCGGGCAGGAAGCACCGACAGTTTCTGCAGAGTGTCCTGAATCAAAGTGGGCGCCGGCTTGTTGTGGGATGCAGTACAGATGATCCGCTGCGCACCAGTATACAGTTGTTCGATCAACATATTGGCGCCTTTCAATTTCTTCCGCACATCTGACCCCAAATGACCAATGCGTGTTCCTGAAATATCACAAAGGGTTAACAAACCGGTAGCTTTATAAGACGGTTGAGGCAATCTAGAAATCAAACCAGCTTACCAAAGATAGCAGTAGTCATAGCATGCACATGCCGCTTTATGCTGGCCAGCTCGTCCACCACCGGTTTAAGTGCAGCCTCGGCATCTTCTGCTCGTTTGATTAAAGCGGATTTTTCAGTGGCCCAATCCGCCTGCTCTTTCTTGAAGCCCTCCTTAAGCTGTTCCATGGCTCTTAAAGCGCTGGTTAATTCCTCTTTTGCTTTCGAGGTTTCAGCTTGTTGGGACTTCAGATTTTCTTGGAGATCGGCGATTTGTGTCTCTTTAGTCTTCAGTTCAGCCTGCATACAGACAATTATATGATTCAGCAAGCAGTGCAAGAATTGAAGCACCAACCACATAACAAGTTATGCACTTGGCGCTTGGGGGCTAATGCCTATTTGATTTTCATATTTCACTTGATTATAAAGTCCCAAGCTCAATACAAGTATTCAACTTGGCACTTGGGGGCTAATGGCTATTTGTTCAAAAAAAAGTTCTGATGCGGAGATATTAATTACTTAAGTCCCGGTTTAACTACACTAAGTTAAACCGGCCCTTGGGGACTACATCAGCAAAATTTCGAGGCACTAAGATTTATATTAGTAAGTCCCGGTTTGAAAGAAGATTACAAACCGGCCCTTGGGGGCTAGGAGAGTCAGCAAGAATTGAAGCATACAAGCAGGAAAGAGCATATGGAAGTTACCTCATATTTATCTTTCATCATGTTAACCAGACCGGCTTCATAGTCACGACTGGTATACAGCCGGTTCAGGTAGCCGGAATGGATATCTTCGGCGTTCAGAGCAGCGTAAGTCACCAGATCAGCATTCCACTTGCCTTTGCCAAAGGCAGCAAATTCTTCCTTGGCAGTATGTTTGGACAAAGCGACAGGATTGCTTGGCTCTGTATGGCTAATGCCAGTAATGACAACCTCATCATCCTTGGCATCGCCGGTTTGCACTGGGGCTGTTGGCTTGTCAGTAGGCTTTGTTGGACCGGTGGATTTCTCAATTCGGATGGAACTTGCAGGCTGATTGACAGGACTTGAGGTATCAATAGGTCTCTCTTCAGCAATAAGATCGTCGTCTTACTGCGGCGGATCATTGGGTATATCCTCAGGAATAGCCGCTTCAAGATCTGGTTTTTGCCCGGTTCAAGGACGGCATCCTCTTCGGCCGCTTTGTCCAGGCGAGCCTTCTTGCTTGGCCTAGGCTTGGCCCTGAAAGGAATAACAAAATCAAATACAGCATATGTTCCAAGGTGATGTACTGCAAATATTATGATAAGTATAGCTTACCCAAGCACCGTTTTGAGCAGTGGCAGCTGAGTAGCCGATGACTCGCCGGAGGATGAGTGGGAAGTAACCTGGTAATCGGAGTCAGATGGATTAAGATGTTGAAGAAAGCAGCCCGCTTTAGGACAAGCACTGACAAGCAAACTAGAGACCTCTGAGCGGCGTTTCCGAACCGGACTGTTCGGTAAACCAGCGGAGGTAACTACCTGGCCGCTGTGCCGGGTGGTGCGACGAGCTTCGTGCTGTTGGGTCTTCATAAGAAATTTGGGATCCAAATAAGCAAGAGGATGAGAAAATTTAACTTTCCGGTTTGCCTGATGGATTTTTAGTGAAGGCAAAGGTTCTGAATCGGAAGAGAGAATAATTACCTCTGCAACATCAGCATGGCTGGCTTCAGCATCATCCTGACAAATATCATCATCAATAAGACGCATGAAAAATAAGCCAAGTGAGTCAAGCCCTACCTCAAGGTCCGGATTATCCACATCATCATCAAGGGCCGGATTAGAGGATGCAGTGGTTCTTTTCCTGTGGGCAGTCTTCTTCACAGCTTTAGTCTTTTGCCGGGTTGCTCTTTCTGGTTTGTCTGGTTTTTCTGGTTTCTCCTGCGGCAGTTTCTTGCTCCAAAACGGATCATTGCCCTGGTTACACAGACACTGATATTAAACAATGACCAGATATATCAATAACAGATTCAACAAAAAGAAAAATCAAACTCTTACAGCTGGAGGTTTGTTGGTGGCATAGAAGGGAAGCAGGCCGGTTTTAGCACAGATGTGTTCCGGTTCATTCAACATCTTATTCACAGCCTCTATGATTTCTTCATCGGTGAGCTGGATGTTGGAATGTCACAGTGGGTCATCAACACTGCCAGTATACTTGCACATCAAACCGGAGCGCTGACTAAGGGGCAGTATGCTCCATGATATCCAACAGCGAGCGAGATCAACCCCTGTTAAACCGTTGGCCATGAAGGCTCTGAGCTTCGATAGTTGAGGAGCATATTTGCTTCTCTCCTGGGCAGTCAACCTTTGCGGAAAGGGGTGTGTATTGCTGAGCCGCTCCGGACGAAAGCCAGGCAAGGGATTTTCACCAACAGGGGAGGTGTCTTTGCAATAGAACCATGTTTGATTCCACTCTTTGGGGTGGCTGTGCAGTTTGGCGTGAGGATATGTGACCTCTTTCCTTTTCTGAATCGCCACGCCACCCAACTCCGTATTGGAGCCGTCAGTAAACTCAGTACGGCGGTTTAGATGGAAAAGGTCTCTGAACAATTCCACTGTGGGATCCTCTTGAAAGAACGCCTCACAGAGCACTTGGAAGTGACACAAGTTTGTAATAGAGTTGGGGCTAGTGTCTTGTGGATGGAGTTGGAAATCGGCTAAAACATCCTGGTAAAATTTAGAACCGGGCGGCTTAAAGCCCCGGGCTAAGTGATCTACGAAAATGAAGACCTCTCCTTCTTGAGGTGTGGGAGGGCATTCTTTGCTAGGAGCCCTCCAATGGATGGTATCTTTGCTGCCTAAGGCGCCGATCAGGACTAAATCGTCCAGTTGAGCCTCTGTGACGCGAGAAGGAACCCAATTGCACTCATATACTTGCTTGGCCATGATGAAATCTACAAGGTAGAGGATCCCGGTTCAAAAATGCACTGATTAAGGTACATTGGTATGTGCAATGTCAAACCGGAGACAGATCTATCTAAACCGGAGTTTTATGAAGCAACAACATCTAGCGGTTCAACAAGGGGACTAATGGTATATACCGGTTTGGCAATTTTTTCTACAAAGTTAAACCGCCTGGTCTAAACATTGAAGCAGATGAGTAAGTTTACAGAAACAGATTTCACAAGACTTCTCTACAGCGACGGATCTGAAGCAAGTTCAGAAAAGAAGGAAAATATTCAAGGTTCAAAAAAGAACAGTACTGAATCAATGGGCAGAGATACATATAGATCTATGGTCTCGAGGCATGAAACTAAAGGCGGATGCTAAAACCTACCGCTACATAGAGCAAGGATCAACAGATGCATCTAGGAGCTATCGTATGAACACGAAATAGGTGATGAAGACTAGAAGAACATGAAACCCTAGAACAGATCTGTGTTGAAAAGAACAGAAGACTTACGGGAGATGAGAAAGACGCGGAAGGTTGCCGCGGTGCTCTGGTGTGCCCAGGTTGATGCAGCGGCCAAGGTTGATGCAGAGGTTGACGGTGGCGGTGGAGCTCCGAAGCTGGGCGACGCGAGGAAGACGAAGCAGAAGGGCACGGAGGGGAAAAAGAAATGACCCTTTGATCCTATTTATAAGGCAAGGGACAGGAGTCAGGCGCGAAAATTAAGGGACCGTGGGCCTGGAAGTGAAGATGTCGCCTTAATTGTCGCAGACCTATTAAGGTCCTTTATAACAGGTGACGCCATGCCAGTTTACAACAACCAGAGAAGATGACATCACGGCGGTTCAACAAACTACAAGAAGATATTGAAGATAAAGATTTTTGCTAAAGGATTGACATGAACATGTTCAAATCAATCTGGGGCCTAATGTTGGGGATATCACTACTGGGCGTAAACCGGCCAGGACAGGCCGGATTAACTTCATCAGTAGTTGAGTATGTTAAAGCCCATGAGGGCAGATGAGGGCTAAAGGCCCATAGTCGGTTCAAGGCCTGTAGCCGTAAACCGGCGTTGGTATTTAACTTGTATTGTAAGTTAGGAATAAGTAGAGACCAAACCGGACACATCTATGAGCCGGTATTGGGACTCTATGAACCGACGGGCGTCACCCGTGTATATAAGGGGACGACCCGATGGCGGTTCAAGGACAACAGACGACAACTCGAGACATATGCGAAGCTTGTTTGCTCCCTAGTCATCGAAACCCCATCAATTCCACCACAACAAGACATAGGCTTTTACCTTCATCGAAGGGGCCGAACTAGTATAAACTCTCTTGCGTCCCTGTGTCCGCTTTAACCCCTTCAAGCTAACCCGGCGCGATGGCTCCACGACTAAGTCCTTTCTCTAGGACATCTGCCGTGACAAAACCACGACAAAGGGAAACAGAGAGATTACAATCCCATCTCGGTGAGACCGAGATCCCTATCTGTGAGACCGATTTGCCTAGGGTTTGTGGCAGTGGCTATGACATTTGAAACTCGGTGGCGCTGGATAGAAAGAATCGGTGGGGCCGAGTTTGACTTTTGGTTTAGGTCATATGTGGATGTGGGAAGGTAGTTGAGGATTTTGGAGCATATCACTAGGCATTTTGAGCAAGCAAGCCATTAAGCAACACCTCATCCCTCCTTGATAGTATTGGCTTTTCCTATAGACTCAATGTGATCTTGGATCACTAAAATATAAAATGTAGAGTCTTGAGCTTCAAGCTTGAGCCAAACTTTTTGTCCTTAGAATTTTGAGGGATCCACTTTCCTCACCCATGCCATGCCATTCATTGAGCTTTTCCTGAAATATTAATATTGGAATAATGTTAGCTCAATGAGCTATATGTTGTTAGGAATTATCGAAACCACCCAGGGATAGTTGCACTTTCAGTGGTCAATCCATCAATCGAAGTCCTGCCGCCTCCGCCGATGCCCGGGTCCGTCGACGACATCCATTATAGGAGTCAACGTCAGAATTTCCCCGTGTTGCTCAGAACGATGGATGGCACATGGCCTACTCCATCGCGCGGCGGAGGCCACTGCTTCTTTGGGAGAAGAGGCAGGGCTGGCTGCCTGGATGTGCTCTAATTTGAGGTAACAACTGAATCTTGTTAGAAACTGTACTAGTTAAATCCGAGCTATGGGTGTGAAGCACTGATGTGCCAGTACAATTGACTGTGACCTATTCTATTTTTTTACTTGAACTTTTTTTAGAAAGGGTTGTACGTCAACTTAATTTTTAGCAGAACTTATATATTGTGTTGTCTGTCTGTTTTATTTGCACATCATTCAATATATTTCCCCGTCATTGATAAAGACGATGAACCGTTATGTACGAGTTCCTTGGTTTCAACATAGCCCTACCTGTAGCGATCCACTGCTTCCACCCTGATTGTGCCGCCTGCGTGAAATTTTTGTATGAAAGTTCAACGTGCTATGATGTTCTATATGATTGTGTCAACTATATAAATTTTTACTGAGCATCATCAATGCATTTGGCTGAAAGATGTATTTACGAGCATCGACCGATGGGTCTCTCTCTCTCTCTCACACACACACAAACACACACACACACACACGCGCACACACACACAAACACACACACACGCACAAGTGGGAGCTGTTCAATTATTTCTTCACTCGTGACAACTTTTAATTAGGTTCCGCTGCACTCTAACTTTTTTCTTTAGTTATTAATTAAGCTCAGTGACTTCAAAAAGTTGCATAGAAGCCTTGTTTGGGCCTTTCCGGCGTCGCTGAATGTGGGCTGACTAGCCATGTAAGGTTGTACTGTACTACACAGGCCTTTTTTTCAACATCAGCAATGCAACTAGGCCGACAGTTGTACACAATCCAGGTCAACTTGTTATTCTCCGCCCCGCTGGGCTGCAAATCTTTCCTAGGAGGGATGCATTAGGCTTAACAAGAAAATGGGCTTTAAGAAATACTAGATGGGATGTAATTATAAAAACTGGGCAGTAACTATAAAAAAATGCACCAAACACGTAATTAGTTCATAAAATATTAATTTTGGATTTTGAAAATTTTAATTTCATTAATTGTTGCGTGCGCAATGTTTTGTTGGATTTTTACGTAATACAAATTTATATTGAAATTGTATTTAATCTAACTAGAAATTCCAGGATAAAAATATTTCAGATCCCATCAAAATGTGGGAAATTTTATTGAATTCTGTTTTGAACGGTTGGTTGAAATTATCAATCGATGTCTTAGCTAGAAAATGGGATGTACTTTTAACAAACTGTAAATGGGCTGTAGTAAATTTCATTAGAATTCAAAAATTGGCTGTACATTCTTATAAATCGAAAATGGGCTATAAGTTCTCTGCCACACACTTGTGGGCCTACTAAGTTGACGCGTCCCCTAAGAAAAGTAAGTTGACGCATATGCAAGGCTTTGTCAACTTATAGTCAACACACGATTCTAGCAGCAGTGTCCGTTGGATGTCCATCCAACGGATGTCATGCTTCTTCTTCAATCTCGGATATTCTAGCTTCAGCCGCCCAAAAAATGATTGCTCCCCCTGACATTTGGGGCGCACCGTTTCAGAGGCTGACCTATGGGCCTACTAAGTTGATGTGTACCAAGGGCTTTGTCAACTTAGTCAATATAAACGATTCTAGCTGCATAGACCATATGATGTCCATCCAATGGCCATAGTGCTTCTTCAACCTCTGGTCTTCTTGTTCCAGCCGCCCAAACCAGCGCCGGTGGGACTGCCTGCTCCCACGGCCGGCTGTGCTGCCGCACAGGCCGCACCGCCCCACCCTACTCCATTGCTGGACAGGACATTCCTCTACTCACCCACACCTCCTGTTATTTTCCGGCGATGGCAGCTGACCAGTAAACCCTCGTACTCCCCATCGTGTGGGCAACCACTACCGAGTATTCCCCGGCTCCGTGTTGTTCCCTTCCCAGGCCTTGCCGTCATCCACTGCCCTGTTGCTCTCGGCGTGCCATGGTCAACGTGGTCAACGAACGACATCCATCGGACGTGGACTGTACGTGGAGAGGCTGACAGCTGGGTCCACAGTAGCACACAAGGAAATGCCTCCTTATTACGCGCAAAATAATGATTCCTCCAGCTGATAGTAGGGACCCACCGGATGGGCCACCATATTTCGTGAAGAAAATGCCTCCTTATTATGCACGAAAAAAAGAATACCCCCTGCTAGCTGGGACCCAGCATAGTGGAGGCTGACTTGTGGCCTACTAAGTTGACGGGGATTGAGGGCTTTGTCAACTTAGTGACCGTACGATGTCCATCCAATGGCCGTAGTGCTTCTTCAACCTCTGGTCTTCTTGCTCCAGCCACCCAAAGCAGTGCTGGTCGTGCCGCGTGCTCTTGCCTCCCGTGGCCGGCTGTGCTACCGAGGAGGCCTCATCGCCCCCTACTACTCCCACTGCTGGCCAGGCCCTGCGGCAACGGCAGCCTCACACCGAAGCCGAACCAGTGAACCCTCGTACTCCTCTCCACGTGGGCATCCACTACCATGTCTTCCCCAGCTCAGTGTCGTCCCCTTCCTAGGCCTCGTCGTCGTCCACCGCCCTGGTGCTCTCAGCGCGGTGTGGTCAATGTGGTCAAGGAATGACTTCCATCGAAAGAGTACTATGCGTGGAGAGGCAGACAGCTGGGTCCACGGCAGCAGCAAGGAAGTGCCTCCTTATTACGCGCAAAATAATTATTCCTCCACCTAACAGTAGGGACCCACCGGATGGGCCACCGTATTTCACGAAAAAATGTTTCCCCCCTGACTGCTAGGATCCACCAGCTAAGTCTTCGCACGGAAGGAAGTGCTTGACAATCAGGACCCACCTGGTCGAAGCGTACGTAGCGTTGTCATTCTAGTCGCGAACTTGTATGTACATACGATTGGTCTGTCTGCAAGCTGCAGCGATGAACCGTGGCCGTGTAAGGAAGGGCACGTGTCGTAGTAGAGGCATGCACGTGTCGTAGTAGAGGCGTGCACGTAGCATGTACACGTACGTACAACAGCTAGGGTCCAAGAAAGAAAATACGGCCACATAGGTACATACGGGCAGAGTCTCGAACGCCTACTCGTGCATACGTACGCCGTGTACATGGCTGGGTTGGAACAGAGAAACTGCATCGTCGTCGTGTTCATTGGGAGCCAACCGGCTGGGTCGGAACGAAATGCGTCGTGTACATCGGGAGCCCGTAGAGGGGAATACGTCGTGTTCATCGGGAACCAACTGGCTTGGACGGAACAGCCGATGGAAACGAGGCATGGCGTACCGCAGAACGGAGGAAACGGCCTTGTGTTCGACCGGCCACGGTCGAAACGGGATCCTGTTCATTGGGAGGGGTCTGGCGTACCGCAAAACGGAGGAAACGGACTTCTCTTGGTCGAAACGGGGTCTTGTTGATCGGGAGGGGTGTGGCGTACTGCAAAACGGAGGAAACAGACTTGTGTTGGAGCGCTACGGTCGAAACGGGGATCGTGTTCATCGGGAGGGGTGTGGCGTACCGCAAAACGGGACTCCACGGGATACTGTTCATCTCCACCGTCGACCTCCTCCACGGGCTACTATTCATCCACCGTCGACCTCCTCCAGCCTTCACCTGCGACTGTTCATCCAAGGGCTCCTGTTCATCTACCCTCCACCGCGCGCTCCTCCACCGGCTATTGTTTAACCAGCCTCTCCACGGGGTCCTGTTCCACCACCCCTCCATGGGCTACTATTCATCTGGCCGTCCACTGGCTACTGTTCAACCAGCCCTCCATGGGGTCTTGTTCATCCAGCCCTCCACGGGGTCCTGTTCATCCAGCCCTCCACGGTGTCCTATTCATCCACCCCCAACCGGCTCGATCGGGGTCCTGTTCATCCAGCGGCAACGGCCTCTACTACCACGGGGTCCTGTTCATCCAACCCCCCACCGGGAATTGTTCATCCGACCCCCCCCCAACAATGCTCACTGTTCATCTAGAGGCAGCAGGTTCGATTGGCTTCAGTTAGCAGTAGTAGCGAAGGAATCGCTCAATCGGGTTCAGTTAACAGCCATCGATCGATCGCTCGGGTTCAGTAACGCGTAGCCTGCAGTGCAATCGCTCGCGTTCAGTTAGAGCCCAACGCCTCGCTCGGGTTTAGTTAGAGCCCAATGGCTCACACACACGCACGTACATACGAGAGAAACGCGCATCGCTCGGCCCCCGACTACGCACCATAACCGGGAACTCCCCTGATATTTTCCTCGCCCTTGCTTCTACCATGGTTTTTTCCATCATGGACGGCCCAAAGAATGTCATGCAGCTGCGTCTCCGGCCCGCCCAGGATGAAAATCCCATTTTCTGTCATGATTTTTTGTCATAGAAGTAGGAGCCCACCACATCTATGATGATACCGGGTTTTGTCACAATTATCGTCATAGAAGTGTCATAAGCATGACAAAAAAAATCGTTCGGCCCAAAATGTCACAAATGTGTCTTTTTTTGTAGTGATAGGTTTAGCTTATTTTAGATATAGAGCTTTGCTCATCCATGTGGTTCTTCTCGATCGAGAGACCGCATCCTCTATGGAGAAGATCCATGCTTGGATTCAAGACCCCTCACGGGAAGACCCCTCGCGGTCTCAAGACCTCCTCACGGAGATGAACTAGCTACCGTTTGTATCGTCTTTTTTTGACTTTGGATCATGTATCTCTCTTTGTGTTCATGGATCTAGCACATGTGTGATTGTTTCTTGTTGATTTGAGTGTATCTTCTCGTTCCCCTAGTGATTTACCTCGTGTTTCCCCTCGTGTTCTTCGTCTTATTCACGGGATCCCCTTCAAACCGTGAACGATCAGCCCTACGGTTTCCACCCTACATCATCTTGGTATCATGAGCCACGTTGATCACGAATTTGGAGCTCCTACACATCATTTTCTAGCCTAATTTTGTTGTGTTCTTGCCTAAATTTTGAAAATCCCCATCAAAAACAGCCGTATTTTTTTGTGATTTGTTGGTTTGATGAAGTTTTGTTGGATTTGATCCATGGATTTGCTTGGTTTCAAGTTGATCTAGTTTCCCCCCAAGTTTCCCCACCTTCCATCCATGAAATCTCATTAATTTTGACCCCAAAACCCCCAATTTCCGCCCAAAATCGCATCCCGAATCTCGGATCTTGAGTTGACCGCGACACACCAGACGACCGACGTTTACCGGACGTCCAGACTCTGATTTCGACGTTCTTTAGCTCATTTTGAAGCTCTTGACATCCCCCATCCCACAATAATATTTCCAACTTCATTTTGCTGCATCAAATTTTTGGAACTTTGGCATCTTTGCCTAGGGCCTTTACCACATCATTCGCATTACCACCACCGACTTTCGCAACCTAACCCATTTTGTTCCCCATAGTATTTGTGGTTGCTTGAGTAGTGATTAGAGTCTCCTAAGGTGTCTCGAATACTTAGGGACGGTTACTTCTTCATCGACCACCACCATAACTTCCGCATAACCTTGCCCACCATACACTTCCACCACCCCAACTTAAGCCAATTTTGTTTGAGCTTGTTTGAGTTGTGTCTTGTGTCTCCTAAGGTGTTTCGGCTACTTAGGGACGGTGACCTCAACTTCGACTCACATATCCCATCATTCCACTTCCGCATTGCCAACTTCGAAACCACCACCGCTTTTCCACTACCACCATTTGACATTTGTCTTTGGAGATTTTGAGTTGTGGTTTTTCCGTTTCCTAGTGTGTTTCGACTAACTACCAACGGTTCGACATCGACGACACTGCCACTCAACTTCGCCAAGGATTCAAGATCAACCACCTTCACCATTTTGACACCCCTAACCGTAAGCAAGACGGTAACCTCTATATCACCTTGGTATCGTGGTATCCCATCATTGTATATTCTTCTTGCCACTGTATTGATAACACCTAGCCCATTTTGCGTCACTTGCCTATCGAGACTAGCCATTGAGTATTGCCGGCAACATTACTTGTGCACATTAGTGATCATCGATCTACACCTTCCATTGCGTACATACCATATCATATTGGTATCGTCTTGGTATCATATCATCTCTTGTGTCACAAGATTGTTCCCACATATACACAATTGCTATCTTGGTTTGTGCATTTCGCAGAGTGGCCAAAAAAGAGAGAAAGAATAAGCTTTTAAACAAAGAAAAAGAGAGTAAATAAGCTTGTAAACAATAGCCATAGCATCCCACCACATTGCATATAAGATTGTCATACCCAATCATTTTGGATCATACCACTGGAACATCATACATATAGTATACTTGCGATAGAAAGTTGATACATTTTGCATATCATAGGTTATGCACAAGTCTCGTATCCACCTATTGAGAAATCGTGCTAGCGCCTATCTTGAGTTGTGCAACACGAGCGTTTTCTATGGATTCCACATTTTGTGCTCATTCCTTGGTTGCATGACCCCATTTATCTATTCGTGTGTGTGTTTCCGTCTGCCATATTACTATTGGTCTACTTGTTTCACTTGCAAATTTGTGAATCTCTTTCAACCTTATTGACTCCTGCTAACATTTTGCATAAATATTTTTTGCCACTATCCTCATCAAGCTACTCTATAAGCCTTACTTGTGTAGGTGTGAGAATTGACAAGACTCGGTATCAATCGTGCTATTTCCTTGATAGATTATTAAGTGATCATTGATCCATATTCAACATCGGGTAAGTTACATTGGTCTAGTTCTTCTCTTTCTCCCACTCACATTTTCTTGAGTCTTACGATGGATAGCTAGACAAAGCACACCCCCTTCAGTCTACAACAACAACGACGAGTTTGGTGCCATGAACAACAACTTGGACGCCAAGATGGATGCTCAAATGGAGGAGATCAAAGCCCTCATGAAGTCCTACAAGAGATCTTCCTAATCTTCGAGAAGACGCTCTTGTGCACATGCTTCTGAGCTACCATCTCCGGCAAGGTCACATCGGCATCGACACCACCATGACGAGAACGTGAAGGTAAAGAGCTCAACACCAACCGTCGCTCTATGACTTCACCATCTACATTGGCATCTTCGCCAAGCGACTTCAAGGCATCTTCGCCTTTGGACATGAGGCATCTTCGCCCACAAGCACTTCAAGAGAAGCTCCCCAAGCTCAAGTCCATGAATTCCACGAGCTACCACCACCTAGACATCGACCACGAGGTTCCTTTCAATGGGACTCAAGAACCCGAGGAGTACCTCGAGTGGGAGCGGCTGATGGACGACTACCTCAAGCTACATCAAGTTCCCCTCGAAGATCAAGTGCAATGCACCACAACGAACTTCCACGACTACGCGTCGACATGGTGGCTTCATGCACCTTCGGAGAGATACAACATGAGTTGGCCCAAGACAAAGAGAGATATGCGGCGAGAGTTCGTGCCTCCCAGCTACATGGAACAACTTATACGCCAATTGGGCAACACCATCCAAGGATCCAAGTCCATTGACACATACTTCAAGGAGATGACGAGCCGGCGCGGACGACCCATTTTGATGAAGTTCCACTTCATGATGGGATTACACAACGACATCTCCAAGACTATCTTCCTCAAGAACTACAAGTCCCTCTACGACAACTTCATTGGTGCTCTCAAGGCGGAACAAGAACTCATGAAGGCTATGGCTTCTACACCCCAAGCACACTTCTCGAATACGAAGCTACAAGACGACAAGCATGAGGCTAGTACCACGACGATGTCCAAGCCCGATGAGCTCCAAGACGATGCTCCCAAGTTCGACTTCACTTCCATCCCTCTTTGTGGCATTGATGATGCCGAGTCTACCATGACTCTTTCAAATCGGTGTGGCGACAACTACGACTAAAGAGCCATTCGAGGACCAAGCTTTGGAGGCGAATGGCATGGTGACGAGCAATGATGATGCTTCCATATTTGGAGGTGAGAGTGATCATGTGCCATTTTCGGCTTTCATCCACAACGACGGTGAAGAGATGATCGAGCATGGGATTTTCCCTTCGGTCATGGAGGAGAGTGATGATGTGCCATCTTCGGCCTTCATCCACGGTGACAACAATGAGATGTTTGATTATTTCAACTCGACCACGGCGACGTATGATGACTTGAGTGACTTGTGCCACCATATTGAGAGTGCGAGTGACTTCACCACTAGCCCCATATATGATGAGTTGCCCCAATTCCCATGTGAGGAGAGCCACAACCCCCACCACTTGAGTGAGATGAGTGACTCCACCATATGTGACTTTGAGTGCACCTAATTTGAGGGAGGGAGTGAGCCACCACATAGAGAGAGTGAGGTAGTTAATAGGGCATGTGAGGCCACTATGCTTTCTAACGACTTAAACTCTATCTCTATTGTGTCTTCTCATTTGGTGCTAGGTCCCATATATGATGACGCGCCGATTCTCGATGACTTCGTCCTTCCTTTGGATAAGACGATGGCCATGGTGGAATAGATGCACCCCCACATGGTTCCATCACGATGAAGATGACCACCATTTGGTCTTTGCACTAGTACAATGAGGTGCTAAACAAACGGTTTTTAACCCCTTTCCGCGATGGAATTTGGAACTGTCACCAAGTGAGTGTGGGCGATAGGGGGGTCCTTCCCACACGACCAAGAAACCGTCGGGGGATATGCCCTCCTGGCACACACGCTCGGCAAAATGAGGTCGTGTGCGATCGGCGAGCACTCAAATACAGAAATACGTACAGTAGTGCTAAAAAATACAATTATACAGGCGAAATCATTTCTGGTCGTAAGTACATTCCACACAGTCAGCCAGCGCTAAACATTTCCATTCGTATATACATCCCGCACAGTCGCTCCAAGGAAAGCGTTTCTGTTCGCAAGTACATCACACACAATTTTCCCGGTTAAATCGTTTGTGATAGCGTTTCCAATGCACAAGGTATGAACAATTTTATCGTTTGCGTTATTGAATTCATCACACACGGTGCCTAGAAGAAACTGTGTGTCAAGGGCTGTCCATCACACACAGTTTTTATGTGGTAAGCGTTTGCACGAGGTGGCCTAACACAAACAGTTTTCAAGAGGATGTCATGTGTGATTGTTCATTAATCTAACATGGTTTATTCCTAGAAACTGTGTGCATTATTGAGTGCATCGCACATGGTGTTTTCTCAATAACCGTTTGCAATAGAAAAACCCAATTAGCAGGCTAATTATCCGATTATTCATAATCCATTTATTAATCTAATTGACATTTCATATTAAGCACACAATATATTTCATTTTCATAATTGAAATACATCAGAGTACAACATCATATAGCTTGAGCACTCAGCTACCCCATTACACAACTATACCAGGACCAAGTTTCACATGCAACATCTATAACCTTTCGAAATTAGCATCATAGACGGTACATAAACAGATGTATCTCATCTGGAAAACTACTGAAGCAGAAGATGAATATTGAGCCTTCATTGATGTTGAAGGTCTTTGTAACTTTAGGCTAGTGCCTATGGATGATTGACCGTCCATCGTTCGTCCTCTTCAGGAACACTTCAATATTGAACCGTGGGTGTTGTATGAATACCTTCCTCGACTCCTGACCATACAGGTGGTTTGAGAGGTAATCATCAGTGAACTGCTTTGGAAAGGCCTGAAAACAAGGATGTGCATAAATATCTTCTCTATATTGGAAATGGGGCAAAGGAATAAAAAAGACAAGGTATAATAGTTAGTACCATCCTGTAGTGAACTGATGTCTTCTTCATTGTGCCGACAAAGATCTTGTTGTTTTTTGTCGCTAATTTCTTTATCCTAACAATCTTTCTGAGTTTCTTGACTTGACTGATATTGATGGACAACTCATTTCCCCATATGCAAAAAGGGTCGAACAGTGGGTCAAAACCTCTGACAGTAGGACCTACATGTGCAAGACCAAATTGTTAAAAACCTAAATATTAGAATGGTTCCTGCAATTGCACAATAATGTGCTATTAGACAACGGACCATGCACGTGCTAACCTCAATTATAAACCTCAGTGCTTCCCATTGTTTCCCTGCAACACATATAAGGTAGTTAGTCATCAGGTTAAGTAAGGGTTCGCATGCTATCAGTAAAATATGTTGATGAAAAATAGGCACATTGCAGATTCATCAGCTTAATTCAAGCAACATGGAAAACCCATTTATCCAAACCAAGCATGATTAAGAACTAGGAAATATTGCACTTGTATATGTTTCTCATGTATTAAGTGTAGCCAAATTCGATTTATTCCTCACATGCACAACAATACAAAATTCCACCCACGACAATTGGACATCACAGTGTAGAATTGAACCAAGCAGTTAGCTAAACACCACAACAAATGAACCAAAATTAACTAAGCACCACATTGCACAACATAACATACTCCTAATAGAAGATCAGACAATTAACCAAACCAAGCATGCTTAACAACTTGGAAATATAGCAATTGTATTTCTTTGTCATGTATTTACTACAGTCAAATTCAATTTATTCCTCACATGGTATATAATAACAGAATGCACCCACTGCAAAATTGAACCAAACAAAACAGTTAACTAAACACCACAACAAATGAACCAAACATTAACTGAGCACCACGTTGCACACTATAACATACTCCTAATAGAAGATCACACAGTTAACCAAACCAAGCATGCTTGACAACATGGAAATATAGCAATTGTATTTGTTTCTCATGTATTTACTACAGCCAAATTCGATTCATTTCTCACATCTATACCTAATATTAAAGGGATGAAGCTTTCATAGTTCTCCATACGTCATTCCTTTGTATCCGTTGATTTTACGTTTACCACAAAGATTAACGGCTAAGATTTAATAGAAGCATGTCTCCTTTTTTTCCTGGTCCTTGACCAATTTTGATCGTCCCTCGCTCGCCTTCACAAAATCACGATGGAAAAATTGATGTTGTCAAGATTCATCTATAAAGGCCCGGTGCACAAAGGTCGTTCTCGGCTAATAAGAGTCAGAGTCGGGCGACACAACTCCGTGGTACTGCCACGCCGGCGGCACGCCGTCTATGCCGTTGTTGTGGGCCAGGCACGAGTTCGACCTCGGCGGCTCCTCAATGCCAACCCCATGCCTATCGTTTGGCCGAGTGTTTATGTCCGGCCTTGCGGTCACGGCGTGCCGTTGCAAGTTCTATTGGTCGATCTGCGGCCGCGCGGCATGCAAGTATGGCTTTCCCTAGGCCGTCGGCATATCTCGGTCTATGCCGTTGGCCCCAACAAAAAACTGTCGGCATAGAATAGGACGTCGGCTTAGGGCTTCATTCTGGTAGTGGTCACGAGGAAGCTGGGCCTCAGCGACATTGGCCACGGCATGCCTCCAGTGGTCATGCGCGTCCACCTAATGAGCACCTACGTGCATCACCTCCGGGACATCATCAAGGAGTGTGTGGCCCACCGGACATACTATGACACCCAGCTCGAGGGCTTCAAGGTCATCATGAGTGTAGGCAACGGCTGCTGCGGGTTCTTTGCGTCGGACGTGTTGGAGAATCTAGGCACCAACACGACCGACAGCCTGCACCTGGAGCTAGACGGCATGTTCCAGAACCATATGCCCAACCAGGAGAACGCGAGGCCATGTCACTGACCCGCCGCGCGGTGCTGACCCGCGCCGCAGACCTCGGCGTGGTGTTTGACACGGGCGTGGACCGAAGTGGCGTGGTGGACGGCGCAGGGGCTGCCTCATCGCGCTCATCTCTGCCATCGTGTTGGGGGAGCACCCGGGGACGACAGTGGTGACGGACACATGGTCGGGCGACGGGCTCACGCGGTTCATCGAGGCGAGGAGATGGCGGTGGCTATGGCAACATGGTCGACAAGGATGTGCAAGTCAATGCAGACGACATGAAGACGCACGTCGTGATGGAGAGTTGGAGAACACAGGGCACGGCGCGCTCAGGCAGAACCACTTCCTCCACAACTGCACGTACATGGGGTGAAGGTCATCAGGGTCCGGATGAGGCTGGCCGTGTTGGAGGGCAGGGTCGGCAGCCTCATCCAGGACCTAAAGGATCCTGATCGAGTCTGCCTCTGATGTATGGTGCTTTTCCAAGATAAATTTAGAATTTTTCATATGTCTTTAGAATTGAGCACACGTGATGTTTATGTTTGATCAATGTTGATTATGCAACAGTGTGGGGACCTGTATGAAGTATCTTGTTGCGCATGTTTCATTCCCATTGATTAATTGCTTGCTGAATGCTATGGCTATATTCTACTCCGAAGATGTCTATATACACCCATATGTAGTCCACATTTAAATCTCTAAAAGGACTTATATTTAGTAAGGGAGGGAGTAGCTGATTAGATGATGCATGAATATCTGACGAGATGATGGATGCATCTCTCGCGCTTAAAGGTAGTATTGTGCATGTCTATTTTCCCTATGTAGATTCTATTTGTGTGCCATCAAACACTGCTACGTTAATGTTTATCTTTCAGTTATTTACAGGGAAATGCCGAATTCTTAGTCCAGTGGTAGAACATGTCTGTCAGGTCTCAAGCTCCTAGCTCACCTCGCTTCAGTCTGAAATCATATCAGGTTCAAGGAGTAACTTCCCGCAAAAACTAGGTTTAGGAGTAGCACTAGCACCTCTGCAACAGCAGCAAAAGGATCAAAACCACCTTCTTCAGCATCCTACTCGACAAAAAAAAGAAGGCGAAAAGACTTGCTTCTAGAAAAAAACATGAAGAATTCTTCAAGCACCAAATTGAAATAGATTCCCTTGAGAAGTGAGCTTGATAATATCAGGCGGTCAGGTTCTCTTCTAAGTTGAGGCAGGGTTGCATCTTCAATCTATGATACCCAAACGAGAGGGAAAATAAAATATATCGAGGAATATAAATTGGCATACATTTTTTAGGGAAATAAATTGGCATACATTATTAACAACCTCTAAATTTTATCTGGTCTCATAGCCAGTTCAACACTTCTTTCTTGATGCAACAACTGATATATGATTGTTTTGCATGGCTGTGTTAGTAAACCTTTATGCAAATTTATATTAATCTGTTGTTCTCTAATAAGTATACTAGGACGCTCATTTGAATAGACCTAATATGCACTTGGATGTCTCAAAACAAACAATATATGTGCAAATTTAATATATCATAATGCTGGTATTTGTATTGCAAATAAGATTTGTAATCTTTATCATTTTAGCGCATAATGTGTTGTCATTCATTGCAACTACATCACAGATGCACAGAGGGAGAGAGAAGATAAGCGGCGACACGAATGGGATGCCATGTTGAAATAGAGAATGTAGACTATGTATGTGCGCAATGGTCTTATGCCATGCTTATTGTGTTAGAGGAGTGTGATGTTTTTTCTCCCGTTGCAACGCACGAGCATGTTTGCTAGTGGTATACAATAACATAATGCACCCACAACAATTTAATATCGCATTGCAGAATTGAACCAAACTGCCAACCGCGTCGCGTCGTCGGCGCGTGAGGCATCGACGGTGGCCTCGACGGCTAGGTGCTCCTCCAAGATCTAGGGGTCGACACGAATGGCAGTGTCGGCGTTCTGGGAACGGGGGTCCCCAGACTTGCCTGCCTGCGGTCCGCAGCGTGGCTCCACCAGCAGCCCCGTACGGCCCATCTTCACCAGCAAACACCCAAGACCCTCGCGAGGGGCCAAGTCTCGCGAGGCGGACGACGCAAGACCTCCTCAGGGGCGGCTGCACCAGGCTGGCTCGTGAGGGGCAGAGAGATCAAGGAAAGGCAAACCTTGCGAGGTTCCAATGATGTAAGCCATGACGACCAAGACCAGGCGCGTGCCAGGCGGGCGCCAGCAAGCGCAGTGTCGTCGCTTCCTCTTTGGTGCTAAGGAGGCAAGCACATGCGAGGAGTTCCAAGGCATCAGGCAAAGGTTTCCATATCGATGCAACAAGACCAAGACCCATAGGACGGCAGGACGGAGGTTACCGTGGAGCCCAAGATGGCGTCACCACCAGAGCCTTTGGCAAGCGAAGACTACTTTTGTCAGGATAACTTGTACTAGTTGTCTCCCTTCGAATTTGGCCGTTATGGGATCCCTTCCCGCTTAATATTTGGGAAGACGACCTGGGCCTCTATAAATAGGACTAGCCACTGATACGTCTCCAACGTATCTATAATTTTTGATTGCTCCATGCTATATTATCTACTGTTTGGACATTATTGGGCTTTATTATCCCCTTTTATATTATTTTTGGGACTAACCTATTAACCAGAGGCCCAGCCCAGAATTGCTGTTTTTTGCCTGTTTTAGGGTTTCGAAGAAACGGAATATCAAACGGAGTCCAAACGGAATGAAACCTTCGGGAACGTGATTTTTAGGAAGATTATGATCCGGGAGACATGGACCCTACGTCAAGAAAGAAAACAGGAGGGCACGAGGTAGGGGGGCGCGCCCTCCACCCTCGTGGGCCCCTTGTTGCTCCACCGACGTACTCCTTCCTCCTATATATACCTACTTACCGCCAAACGATCAGATACGGAGCCAAAACCCTAATTCCACCGCCGTAACTTTCTGTATCCACGAGACCCCATCTTGGGGCCTGTTCCGGAGCTCCGCCGGAGGGGGCATCGATCACGGAGGGCTTCTACATCAACACCATAGCCTCTCCGATGAAGTGTGAATAGTTTACCTCAGACCTACGGGTCCATAGTTAGTAGCTAGATGGCTTCTTCTCTATTTTTGGATCTCAATACAATGTTCTCCCCCTCTCTTGTGGAGATCTATTCGATGTAATCTTCTTTTTGCGGTGTGTTTGTTGAGACCGATGAATTGTGGGTTTATGATCAAGTTTATCTATGAATAATATTTGAATCTTCTCTGAATTCTTTTATGTATGATTGGTTATCTTTGCAAGTCTCTTCGAATTATCAGTTTGGTTTGGCCTACTAGATTGATCTTTCTTGTAATGGGAGAAGTGCTTAGCTTTGGGTTCAATCTTGCGGTGTCCTTTCCCGATGACAGTAAGGGCAGCAAGGCATGTATTGTATTGTTGCCATCGAGGATAACAAGATGGGGTTTTCTTCATATTGCATGAGTCTATACCTCTACATCATGTCATCTTCCTTAAGGCTTTACTCTGTTTTTAACTTAATACTCTAGATGCATGCTGGATAGCGGTCGATGAGTGGAGTAATAGTAGTAGATGCAGGCAGGAGTCGGTCTACTTGTCTCGGACGTGATGCCTATATACATGATCATACCTAGATATTCTCATAACTATGCTCAATTCTGTCAATTGCTCAACAGTAATTTGTTCACCCACCATAGAATACTTATGCTCTCGAGAGAAGCCACTAGTGAAACCTATGGCCCCCGGGTCTATCTTCATCATATTATTCTCCTACTACTTAGTTATTTCCTTTGCTATTTACTTTTCCTTTATTTTACTTTGCATCTTTATCATAAAAATACCAAAAATATTATCTTATCATATCTATCAGATCTCACTCTCGTAAGTGGCCCTATAGGGATTGACAACCCCTATTTGCGTTGGTTGCGAGGATTTATTTGTTTTGTGCAGGTGCGAGGGACTCGCGCATAGCCTCCTACTGGATTGATACCTTGGTTTTCAAAAACTGAGGGAAATACTTACGCTACTTCGCTGCATCATCCCTTCCTCTTCAGGGAAAACCAACGAGTGCTCAAGAGGTAGCAAGATGGATTTCTGGCGCCGTTGCCGGGGAGGTCTAGGCAAAAGTCAACATACCAAGTACCCATCACATACCCTTATCTCCCGCATTACATTATTTGCCATTTGCCTCTCGTTTTCCTCTCCCCCCACTTCACCCTTGCCGTTTTATTCGCCCTCTCTCTCTATCTTCCCTCTCTATTTGCCTCTTTTTGCCCGCTTGCTTTTTGTTTGCTTGTGTGTTAGTTTGCTTACTTGTCACGAAGCCTCAAGATAATACTAAATTGTGTGACTTCACCAATACCAACAACAATGATTTTATTAGCACTCCGATTGCTCCTCTTATCGATGTTGAATCTTGTGAAATTAATGCTGCTTTGCTGAATCTTGTCATGAAAGATCCGTTCTCCGGCCTTCCTAGTGAAGATGCCGCTACCCATCTAAATAGCTTTGTTGATTTGTTTGACATGCAAAAGAATAAATATGTGGATAACGATATTGTTAAATTGAAGCTATTTCCTTTTTCGCTTAGAGATCGTGCTAAAGCTTGGTTTTCGTCTTTGCCTAAAAATAGTATTGATTCATGGAACAAGTGCAAAGATGCTTTTATCTCTAAGTATTTTCCTCCCGCTAAGATCATCTCTCTTAGAAACGATATTATGAATTTTAAGCAACTTGAGCATGAACATGTTGCACAAGCTTGGGAGAGAATGAAATTAATGATACGTAATTGCCCTACTCATGGTTTAAATTTGTGGATGATTATACAAAAAATTTATGCCGGATTGAATTTTGCTTCTAGAAATCTTTTAGATTCGGCCGCGGGAGGCACTTTTATGGAAATCACTTTAGGAGAAGCTACTAAACTCCTATATAATATTATGGTTAATTATTCTCAATGGCATACTAAAAGATCTACTAATAGAAAGGTGGATGCGATAGAAGAAATTGATGGTTTGAGTGGAAAGATGGATGAACTTATGAAATTATTTGCTAATAAGAGTGTTTCTTCTGATCCTAATGATATGCCCTTGTCTACTTTGATTGAGAATAATAATGAATCTATGGATGTGAATTTTGTTGGTAGGAAAAATTTTGGTAACAACGCGTATAGAGGAAATTTCAACCCTAGGCCTTATCCTAGTAATCCCTCTAATAATTATGGTAATTCCTACAACAATTCTTATGAAAATTATAATAATATGCCCTATGATTTTGAATCTAATATTAAATAATTTATTACTTCGCAAAAGAATTTTAACGCTATGATTGAAGAAAAATTGCTTAAGATTGATGATTTGGCTAGGAACGTTGATAGAATTGCTCTTGATGTTGATTCTTTGAAACTTAGATCTATTCCACCTAAGCATGATATCAATGAGTCTCTCAAATCCATGAGAATTTCCATTGATGAGTGCAAAGAAAGAACCGCTAGGATGCGTGGTAAGAAAGATGCCTTTATAAGAGCGTGTTCTTCTAGTTGCTATGAAAATAAAGATGAAGATCTAAAAGTTATTGATGTGTCCCCTATTAAATCTTTGTTTTGAAATATGAATCTTGATAATTATGGGACTGAATATGATCCACCTTTACCTAGAAGGCGTTCCAAGAATTCGGAATTTGTCGATCTTGATGCTAAATTTGATAAAAGTGGGATTGAAGAAATTAAAACCCTAGATGTTGCTAAACCCACTATTATGGATTTCAAGGAATTTAACTATGAAAATTGCTCTTTGATTGATTGTATTTCCTTGTTGTAATCTGTGCTAAATTCTCCTCATGCTTATAGTCAAAATAAAGCGTTTACTAAACATATCATTGATGCCTTGATGCAATCTTATGAAGAAAAACTTGAATTGGAAGTCTCTATCCCTAGAAAACTTTATGATGAGTGGGAATCAACTATTAAAATTAAAATTAAAGATCATGAATGCTATGCTTTATGTGATTTGGGTGCTAGTGTTTCCATGATTCCAAAGCCTTTGTGTGATTTGTTAGGTTTCCGTGATTTTGATGATTGCTCTCTAAACTTGCACCTTGCGGATTCCACTATTAAGAAAACTATGGGAAGAATTAATGATTTTCTTATTGTTGCAAATAGGAATTATGTGCTCGTAGATTTTATTGTTCTTGACATAGATTGCAATCCTTCATGTCCTATTATTCTTGGTAGACCTTTCCTTAGAACGATTGGTGCAATTATTGATATGAAGGAAGGAAATATTAGATTCCAATTTCCATTAAGGAAAGGCATGAACACTTTCCTAGAAATTAGATTAAATTACCTTATGAATCTATTATGAGATCCACTTATGGATTGCCTACCAAAGATGGCAATACCTACATCTATTCTTGCTTGTTATGCCTAGCTAGGGGCGTTAAACGACAAGGTTGTTGGGAGGCAACCCAATTTTATTTTTATTCCTTGATTTTTGCTCCTGTTTAGTAATAAATAATTTATCTAGCCTCTGTTTTGGTTGTGTTTTTTGTGTTTAATTAGTGTTTGTGCCAAGTAGAACCGTTGGGAAGACTTGGGGAAAGTCTTGTTGAACTTGCTGTAAAAAACAGAAACTTTAGCGCTCACGAGAACTGCTGTAATTTTTATTTGGAGAGTGCTATATAGTTAATTATTTTTGAAGTTTATTAATATATAAATTTCTCACGTCCAGCAATTTATTTTAGAATTTTTGGGGTTCCAGATCTTGCGCTAGCTGCAGATTACTACAGACTGTTCTGTTTTTGACAGATTCTGTTTTTCGTGTGTTGTTTGCTTATTTTGATGAAACTATGGCTAGTAAAATAGTTTATAAACCATACAGAAGTTGGAATACAGTAGGTATAACACCAATATAAATAAATAATGAGTTCATTACAGTACCTTGAAGTGATCTTTTATTTTCTTTCGCTAACGGAGCTCACGAGATTTTCTACTTTAAGTTTTGTGTTGTGAAGTTTTCAAGTTTTGGGTAAAGATTTGATGGATTATGGAACAAGGAGTGGCAAGAGCCTAAGCTTGAGGATGCCCATGGCACCCCCAATATAATCTAAGGAAACATAAAAGCCAAAGCTTGGGGATGCCCCGGAAGGCATCCCCTCTTTCGTCTACTTCTATCGGTAACTTTACTTGGAGCTATATTTTTATTGACCACATGATATGTGTTTTGCTTGGAGCGTCTTGTATGATTTGAGTCTTTGCTTGTTAGATTACCATAATCATCCTTGCTGTACACACCTTTTGAGAGAGCCATACATGATTTGGAATTTGTTAGAATACTCTATGTGCTTCTCTTATATCTTTTGAGTTATATAATTTTGCTCTAGTACTTCACTTATATCTTTTAGAGCACGGTGGTGGATTTGTTTTATAGAAACTATTGATCTCTCATGCTTCACTTAGATTATTTTGAGAGTCTTAAATAGCATGGTAATTTTCTTAAAATCCTACTATGCTTGGTATGCAAGATTAATAATAAAACTTTCTTATGAGTGTGTTGAATACTATGATAAGTTTGATACTTGATAATTGTTTTGAGATATAGAGATGGTGATATTAAAGTCGTGCTAGTAGAGTAGTTGTGAATTTGAGAAATACTTGTGTTGAAGCTTGTGATTCCCGTAGCATGCACGTATGGTGAACCGTTATGTGATGACGTTGGAGCATGATTTATTTATTGATTGTCTTCCTTATGAGTGGCGGTCGGGGACGAGCGATGGTCTTTTCCTACCAATCTATCCCCTTAGGAGCATGTGCATAATACTTTGCTTTGATAACTTGTAGATTTTTGCAATAAGTATATGAGTTCTTTATGACTAATGTGGAGTCCATGGATTATATGCACTCTCACCCTTCCACCTTTGCTAGCCTCTCTAATACCGCGCACCTTTCGCCGGTATCATACACCCACCATATACCTTCCTCAAAACAGCCACCATACCTACCTATTATGGCATTTCCATAGCCATTCCGAGATTTATTGCCATGCAACTTTCCACCGTTCCGTTTATTATGACACACTCCATCATTGTCATATTGCTTAGCATGATCATGTAGTTGACATCGTATTTGTGGCAAAGCCACCATTCATAATTCTTTCATACATGTCACTCATGAATCATTGCATATGCCGGTACACCACCGGAGGCATTCACATAGAGTCATATTTTGTTCTAAGTATCGAGTTGTAATTGTTGAGTTGTAAGAAAAATAAAAGTGTGATGATCATCATTATTAGAGCATTGTCCCAGTGAGGAAAGGATGATGGAGACTATGATTCCCCCACAAGTCGGGATGAGACTCCAGACGAAAAATAAATAAAAGAGGCCCAAGAAGCCCAAATAAAAAAAGGAGAAAGAAAAGAGGCCATAAAAAAGAGAAAAGGCCCAAATAAAAAAATGAGAGAAAAAGAGAGAAGGGACAATGTTACTATCCTTTTACCACACTTGTGCTTCAAAGTAGCACCATGATCTTCATAGTAGAGAGTCTCTCATGTTATCACTTTCATATACTAGTGG
Source organism: Triticum urartu (assembly GCF_056163025.1). NCBI lineage: Eukaryota > Viridiplantae > Streptophyta > Magnoliopsida > Poales > Poaceae > Triticum > Triticum urartu. Next base: position 170,324,617 of record NC_141877.1, on the reverse strand, counting down.
GAATCTTTCATTATAGAACTTAGCTTGTATATTCCAATGATGGACTTCCTCAAATTGCCCTAGGTCTTCATGAGCAAGCAAGTTGGATGCACACCCACTTAGTTTCTTTTTGAGCTTTCATATACTTATAGCTCTAGTGCATCCGTTGCATGGCAATCCCTACTCACTCACATTGATATCTATTGATGGACATCTCCATTGCCCGTTGATACGCCTAGTTGATGTGAGACTATATTCTCCCTTTTTTTTCTTCTCCACAACCACCATTCTATTCCACCTATAGTGCTATATCCATGGCTCACGCTCATGTATTGCGTGAAAATTGAAAAAGTTTTGAGAATGTCAAAAGTATGAAACAATTGCTTGGCTTGTCATCGGGGTTGTGCATGATTTAAATATTTTGTGTGGTGAACATAGAGCATAGCCAGACTATATGATTTTGTAGGGATAACTTTCTTTAGCCATGTTATTTTGAGAAGACATAATTGCTTTGTTAGTATGCTTGAAGTATTATTATTTTTATGTCAATATGAACTTTTGTCTTGAATCTTTCAGATTTGAATATTCATACCAGAATTAAGAAGAATTACATTAAAAATTCTGCCAAGTAGCACTCCGCATCAAAAATTCTGTTTTTATCATTTACCTACTCGAGGATGAGCAGGAGTTAAGCTTGGGGATGCTTGATACGTCTCCAACGTATCTATAATTTTTGATTGCTCCATTCTATATTGTCTACTGTTTTGGACATTATTGGGCTTTATTATCCACTTTTATATTATTTTTGGGACTAACCTATTAACCGGAGGCCCAGCCCAGAATTGTTGTTTTTTGCCTGTTTTAGGGTTTCGAAGAAAAGGAATATCAATCGGAGTCCAAACAAAATGAAACATTCGGGAACGTGATTTTTAGGAAGATTATGATCCGGGAGACTTGGACCCTACGTCAAGAAAGAAAACAGGAGGGCACGGGGTAGGGGGCGCCCCCACCCCCACCAGGCGCGCCATCCACCCTCATGGGCCCCCTGTTGCTCCACCGACATACTCCTTCCTCCTATATATAACTATGTACCCCCAAACGATCAGATACGGAGCCAAAACCCTAATTCCACCGCTGTAACTTTCTGTATCCACGAGATCCCATCTTGGGGCCTGTTCAGGAGCTCCGCCGAAGGGGGCATCGATCACGGAGGGCTTCTACATCAACACCATAGCCTCTCCGATGAAGTGTGAGTATTTTACCTCAGACCTACGGGTCCATAGTTAGTAGCTAGATGGCTTCTTCTCTCTTTTTGGATCTCAATACAATGTTATCCCCCTCTCTTGTGGAGATCTATTCGATGTAATCTTCTTTTTGCCGTGTGTTTGTTGAGACCGATGAATTGTGGGTTTATGATCAAGTCTATCTATGAATAATATTTGAATCTTCTCTGAATTCTTTTATGTATGATTGGTTATCTTTGCAAGTCTCTTCGAATTATCAGTTTGGTTTGGCCTACTAGATTGATCTTTCTTGTAATGGGTGAAGTGCTTAGCTTTGGGTTCAATCTTGCGGTGTCCTTTCCCGGTGACAGTAAGGGCAGAAAGGCACGTATTGTATTGTTGCCATCGAGGATAACAAGATGGGGTTTTCTTCATATTGCATGAGTCTATCCCTCTACATCATGTCATCTTGCTTAAGGCGTTACTCTGTTTTTAACTTAATACTCTAGATGCATGCTGGATAGCGGTCGATGAGTGGAGTAATAGTAGTAGATGCAGGCAGGAGTCGGTCTACTTGTCTTGGACGTGATGCCTATATACATGATCATACCTAGATATTCTCATAACTATGCTCAATTCTGTCAATTGCTCAATAGTAATTTGTTCACCCACTGTAGAATACTTATGCTCTCGAGAGAAGCCACTAGTGAAACCTATGGCCCCCGGGTCTATCTTCATCATATTAATCTCCTACTACTTAGTTATTTCCTTTGCTATTTACTTTTCCTTTATTTTACTTTGCATCTTTATCATAAAAATACCAAAAATATTATCTTATCATATCTATCAGATCTCACTCTCCCAAGTGGTCCTATAGGGATTGACAACCCCTATTTGCGTTGGTTGCGAGGATTTATTTGTTTTGTGCAGGTGCGAGGGACTCGCGCGTAGCCTCCTACTGGATTGATACCATGATTCTCAAAAACTGAGGGAAATGCTTACGCTACTTTGATACATCATCCCTTCCTCTTCGGGGAAAACCAACACAGTGCTCAAGAGGTAGCAGCCACCACCATAGTTGGGGATCGATCGGATCTTGGACCAGAGCCATTCCATCCTTAGCCTCACACCAGTTCACTAAGCACAAGAACACCTCTCCTCAGGAGGCTGTTCTTCTGTTGTAACCGTTCATCCTTAGCCCGAGGCAATCCACCACACCACACTGGAGTAGGGTATTACACCACAGCGGTGGCCCAGACCAGTATAAATCTTGTATCTCGTGTCCTTTGAGTCCGTCGAAGCTAGGCCGTGAGACTGTCGAGTGCGCGAGCTAGAGAGGAGGGAGATCTTCGTGTGCACCCCAGTGCTCGAAGCTCAAGGGTTTTACCGGAACCCGAAATCCGACATTTGGCGCGCCAGGTAAGGGTGCGCCGGAGCTTCGCCCCTCGACGGCCTCGCCTCTCCGACCGGCTCTCATGAAGGGCCGCCTCTTCCCCGACTTGATCGACGGGCGCCCTCCGTAGCGTCGGGGGGCTCCGGGCCTTCACCCCCGTCTTGCGGCAAGTGTAGTGGCCACACAAGTTCAAGCTGGAGATGCCGCCCCGCTACGATGGTGCGGTGGATCCGGCAACCTTTCTGCTGGCGTACGAGGAGGCTGTCCTGGAGGCCGGGGGTGACGACAAGATCATGGCCAACTGACTCCCGATGGCCCTTGCTGGCGTGCCGCATGCTTGGCTACTCCATCTTCCGGAATCTTCCGTGGCCTCTTGGGAGGAGCTGCGCGACCTCTTCATCGCGCGCTTCGGGGGACCAGCACCCCCGGTTGTCGCGGCTCTCCTAGGTGGCTCGTAGGCGCCACCCTCGGACCGTCACATCAAGTCGTTCATTCGCCAGATCAAGGCTGCCTCCACGTGGCAGGGGGCTCCCCCGGGGTGGGCGGCGCCCAAGGCCGACCTGGTCTTCGATTTAGGAGATCACCTGGTCAACACCGTCGGTTTGGGCGTGCTTCCGATGCTTTGCACTCCGACCATCTGCAGTGTAGCCATCACCAAGACCCTCATCGATGGCGGCGCCGGCCTCAACGTGCTCTCTGTGGAGGCCTTTAGTCTCCTTCATGTGCCGCTCGAGAGGCTCCGCCCCAGCCGGTCCTTCTCCGGAGTCGGCAGCGGCTCCTCCAACCCCCTGGGCCAAATCCGTCTCCCCATGACTTTCGGCACGCGCGACAACTACCGCACCGAGCTAATCGACTTCGACATCGCCCGTATTAGTTTGTCGTATAACGCCATCCTCGGATACCCGGCGTTGGCCCAGTTCATGGCGGCGACCCATCCTGCCTACAACCTCATGAAGATGCCAGGAAGCAATTGCATCCTTACCATGGCCGGGGACACCAAGGAAGCTGTGGCGGCCCTCAAGCTAGCCTTTAGGGCCACAGCGGCAGCTTTCCTGGCTTACAAAGCCATGACCAAGGCCAAGGGGGCTGCGCCGACCAAGAAGAAGCAGCTATTCACTCAAGGTCAAGCCAAGACGAGGCAGATACCAGTCGACGTGGACGGGGCCTCTAGCGCTACCTTTATCATAGGCGCCGACATTGCCCCAGCTCAAGAGAAGGAGTTGGTGGACTTCCTGCGAGCGAACAAGGAAGTATTCGCTAGGGAGCCCAAGCAGCTAGTTGGGGTCCCAAGAGGAGTAATCGAACATCATCTGAGGGTGTGCCCCAATGTGCACCCTGTGAAGCAGAAGGCGGGACGACAATCCACGGAGAAGCAGTCTTTCATCGTTCAGGAAACCCGTAAGCTGGAGGCAGCAGGCGTCATTCGCGAGGTCCGGTACCCAGAGTGGTTGGAGAATCCAGTCGTTGTGCCAAAGAAAGGAGGAAAGGAACACATGTGTGTCGACCTCACCAACCTCAACAAGGCCTGCCCTCAGGACCCGTTTCCGCTTCCGCACATCGACCAGATTGTTGACTCCATCGCAGAGTGTGACCTGCTGTGCTTCCTGGATGCGTTCTCAGGATACCACCAGATCAAGATGGCAGTGGAAGATGTGGAAAAGACAGCTTTCTTAACCCCATGCAGGGTATACTGCTACACTCGTATGCCATTCGGACTGCGCAACACATGAGCAACCTTCCAGCGGCTGATGCACATCGCCTTGGGGAGGAAGCTCGGGAGGAACGCTGAAGCCTACGTCGATGACATTGTGGTGAAGTCTCGGGAGGCAAGAACTTTGATTCAGGACCTGGAGGAGACCTTCGCGAGCTTGCGCCAGGTGGAGCTGCGGCTCAATCCGGAAAAGTGCGTGTTTGGTGTCCCTTCCGGCAAGCTGCTGGGCTTCCTTGTATCCCACAGAGGGATTGAGGCCAACCCGGAGAAGGTCAAGGAAATCGAAGGCATGGGTCCACCACAAAACCTCAAAGAGATGTAGAAGCTTGCAGGCTGCGTCACTTCGCTCGGGCGCTTCATCTCCAAGATGGGGGAGCGCGCCTTGCCCTTTTTCAAGCTGATGAAGAAGAAGGGTCCATTCGAGTCGACCCCCAAGGCCGACCTAGCATTTCAAGACCTCAAGAGATACTTGACCAACCCGCCGGTGATGGTGGCGCCTCGTCCTCGCGAGCCCTTGGTACTCTACCTGTCTGCTACACCCCATTCCGCTAGCGCGGCGCGGGTGGCCCTCAGAGAGGAGCCCCAAGTCAAGGGCTCGCCAAATGAAGCCGCCAAGCCGGATAAGGCTACACAGCACCAAGATGATGTTCCTGAGGCAACGGCTGGACTGGCCGGTTATCAAGCCACCTGAGCTGGCGGTCCACAAGAAACACCTCAGTCCCCAGGAGCCAAAAACTCTGTCAGCTCTCCCACCCTTGTCGAGCACCCAGTGTACTTCATCAACACAGTGCTGCGAGATGCGAGAGCACGATACCCCATGCCTCAGAAGCTCTTGCTCGCGCTCCTGGTGGCCTCGCGTAAGTTGCGCCACTACTTCCAGGGTCACGCCATCAAGGTTGTCTCAGCCTACCCATCGGAGAGAGTGCTCAGGAGCCCCAATGCAGTGGGGAGGGTCGCCGAATGGAACATCGAGCTGCAAGCGTTTGAGCTGGAGTTCAGCACAACCAGGGTCATCAAGGGCGCAACGCTCGCCGATTTTGTGGCAGAATGGACCGACACACCGGAGCTCGAAGCAGGCAAGAACCAATCCCTCTCACCAGGGAATGAAGCGCCGGACGGCTAGGTTATGTACTTCGACAGCGCGTTCGCGCGCCATGGCGCGGGGGCTGGAGTTGTACTCATCTCGCCCACCCAGGACAAACTGTACTACGCCGTGCAACTCTGCTTCCAGCGGGGCGAGAAGGTCTCCAACAACATCGCAGAGTACGAGGGCCTCATCGCTGACCTCAAGGAAGCGGTGGCCCTGGGAGTGAAGCGCCTCACCATCAAGGGAGACTCATAGCTCCTCGTGAACTTCTCCAGGAAGGTGTACGAGCCAAAGGACGAGCACATGGAGGCATATCTCGCGGAGGTACGCAAAATGGAGAAGCAGTTCTTGGGCCTGGAGCTGCAGCATGTGCCACGTGGCACCAACCAAGAGGCCGATGACATCGCCAGAAGATCATCCAAGCGGCTGCCCCAAGAGCCTGGCGTCTCCGAGGAATGGCTCTTCAAGCCTTCAGCAGCACCTCAGCCTACGGAGCTAGCGCCACCTCAAGAGGAGCTCCCTCAGCCGCCGGTCTCGGGAGCCCCTGCCTGCGGCCCATCCTCAGGAGCGCGCCTCCTCTTGGCACTCGAGCCTCAGGAGGGGTGCTAGATCGAGGAGTTCAAGGAATAATAGATGCAGGGCACATTGCCGAAGAAGGAGGAAGACGCGGAGTGCGTGGCCTGGAAGGCTATGGCGTACTGCATTCAGGACGTTGAGCTATACAAGAAGCGGCCAAATGATGTTTCTCTACGATGCCTTTCCAGGGAACAGGGGAAGGAGTTGCTGGCTGGCATACATGGCGGAGACTGCGGGCACCACTCATCGTCACGCACCTTGGTCGGCAAGGCTTTCCGCAGCGGGTTATACTGGCCTACATCACTCAACGACGCGGCCGAGCTGGTGAAGTCCTGCGAGGCTTGCCAATTCCATGCCAAGCAGATCCACCAGCCGGCTCAGGGCCTCCAGACTATCCTGCTCTCATGTCCGTTCACGGTCTGGGGGCTGGATATTCTGGGTCCATTCCCTCGAGCGCCTGGAGGTTACCTCTACCTCTACGTCGCCATCAACAAGTTCAGAAAGTGGGCGGAAGTGGAAGCCGTCCGCACCATCCCAGACGGGTCGGCAGTCAAGTTCATCAAGGGCATCGTGAGCTAGTTTGGGGTCCCTAACCACATCGTCATTGACAACGGTTCACAGTTCACTAGCAATCTCTTCAAAACATATTGTGCTAACCTTGGGACGCAGATCTGCCACACCTCCGTGGCACACCCCAGGAGCAACAGTCACGTCGAACGTGCCAACACAGAAGTCCTGAGGGGTCTCAAGACGAGGACCTACAAGAAGAAGCTCAAAGCCTGTGGTAGGGGCTGGCACGACGAGCTCCAGTCCATGTTGTGGTCCATCCGCACCACCGCCACCAGGCCGACAGGAGAAACCCCGTTCTTCCTCGTCTATGGAGCATAAGCGGTTCTCCCACACGAGGTCAAGCATCGCTCCATGCGGGTCCTGGCGTTTGATGAAACGCGGCAAGACGCCATGCAGGGGATGGATCTCGTGCTGGGGGAGGAACGCCGCCATGAAGCCTCGCTCCGAGCTGCGAGGTACCAGCAGGCGCTGCGGCGGTACCACTGCCGCAGCGTCCGCTCCAGGATGCTCGAGGTGGTTGACCTTGTCCTGAGGTGTGTGCTCTCCGGGGAAGGGCTGCACAAGCTCTCGCCCATGTGGGAGGGCCCGTTTCAGGTCGCATACGTCTCCAGGCCTGGCGCCACGCGCCTGGAGACGCAAGATGGGGTCCCCATCGAGAACGACTGGAACATCTAGCACCTTAGGAAGTTCTACCCATGAAGCAAGGCCCGGTGCCGATGAAGCATGGCCCAGCGCCTGTGAAGAATCTCCGCTCGTGACACTCTCATGTAATAATGAGTGGGGCTGTACATGCCCCGGAGTCTCAGGAGTGCCGCCCTCGGGCCTCGGGGGCTCCCTCCCACGACTGGTGGCAGCACTTAGCTCCGCGCTGGTGAGAAGACAAGAAGACTAGACTAGGTGCCGAACGCGGCTTTTCATTCGCTTTTTGCAGTTGGCTTGCCCCTCTTTAACCGAAATTCGCTTTCCGGTGTCGCTTGCTGATCTTGTTCCTTCGATCCTGCCCTTGTTTCTGCCTTTGGTTCTTCGTTTGACCTGTACCCTCGTGAGTGTTCTGTCTATTTTTCACGAGGCACCCTCGTTCGAGCTGCAAGCTGGCGCACCCCCTCGATCCGTGCCCCTCGGGTACCGTGACACGAGGAGCTGGGACGCGGCCATACGCAAGTGACACGTGCTAGCCAACAGGCTACAGTGATGTGGACCAGGTACGGATCTCCTAGCAAATTTTCGAAGTTCCTCCTCATCAAGTACGGAGAAACACGCGTCTCGCGAAGCGGGGTGTACTTCAGGCACATCAAGCTAAGTCATACTACGTGCACACATAGATCATAACATTGCAACACAGCACATGAATGATAAACACAGCATAACAACCCGGAGATCATTGTTTGTTGCACGCCCCCACGGGGCCCCATACTTGTCTTTGTCTAATGCAGGAAGGAAAGGAAGAACGAAACAAAAGCAGGACGTGCTCCTGCGGCAGGTCACGAGGACGGGCTCGCGGCGCTCTCCTGAGCTCAGTCGGACCCCTCCTCGCGCTTCTCCGGAGTGCGGCGACGAGCCGACCCACTACCGCCTTCGAAGCGGGCATGGCGGCTGGTCGTAGCCGCCCCTACTAGAGCTGCCGCTGGAGGAAGAGTCGCCGTAACTGGACGAGACATGGCTGGGCCCGCCTCCCTCCTCATCACGACCATCGCCAAGGCCGAGCACCTCGTCGTCGTCATTGTCCTCGGGGCAGCACCCGGCACGACGACCATCTTCCCCGAACACCCTCATGAAGAGGGTCGCGTCGCCGTCGTACTTGAAGTGGGGGGCACACTGCCTGCCCAGCCCGCACGCGCGGGCAAATGTCTGCCAGCCGCGGGCCAGGACCGCATTGCCCATGGTGGAGATCTCTACCGCGACCCATGAAGCCCTGCTGCAGCAACCGTCCGCCTGCAGCCAGAGACCGCCAGGACTTGCGGACGACAGTTCGCCAACGAAGAACCGTGGGAGCTGAAGCCAGGTGCCAGCCGGGTTCTCCGACCACACGATGAACTCCTGCATCACCTCCGCCGAGTGGAAGCGCGGCCGGGGAGGCCGCACAACCACGGCATGCCTCACTTCGTCAACAGGGCTGCCGCGACCTAGGTGGCTGCCACCACGCGAAGAGGCGCCACCGCGGCTGTGAGGGGCCGCGGCGGGGGTCGTAATGTGCTTTTAAGGGCGACCGCGCCCCCTCTTGGGCGGCGGCAAGCCTGGCCCCTCCTAGCGATCTTTCCCCATCTCTGCGGCTGAGAGCCTCTTCACAGGCGCCATGAGCGTCACTTCAAGGGGTGGAGAAAGGAAGAAGAAGAAGCGGGAGAAGCAAGGAAGAGACGGGTGACGGGGGCTCCGCCCCCCACTTCCCATTTATAGCCAAGGGGAGGCCAACCACCGGCCTCCATGATCTAAGGTAATAATGATCTTTTTCCTGCATGTAGCAAGGACCCGTCAAGTCGGGTAGTTGACGAGGCTGCGTGGGGAAGCGGAGACGCCCACGTCCTATCAGTCGCCATGTGTCGACCAAGGCCGTAGGCTATTGGGGCCCATGGCGCTCCGCTCTTGCCCTTTGGCTTCGCCTCTATGCCAAGCCCGAGCGCACCTTGGGCACGGGGGCTACTGTCGGTGTTCTGGGAACGGGGGTCCCCAGACTTGCTTGCCTGCGGCCCGAAGAGTGGCTCCACCAGCGGCCCCGTACGGCCCATCTTCACCAGTAAACACCCAGGGCCCTCGCGAGGGGCCAAGCCTCGCGAGGCGGAAGACGCAAGACCTCCTCAGGGGCGGCCTCACCAGGCTGGCTCACGAGGGCCGGAGAGATCAAGGTAAGGCGAACCTCGCGAGGTTCCAATAATGTAAAGCCATGACGACCAAGACCAGGCGGGTGCCAGGCGGGCGCCAGCAAGCGTAGTGTCCTCGCTTCCTCTTTGGTGCTAAGGAGGCAAGCACAAACAAGGAGTTCCAAGGTGTCAGGCAAAGGTTTCCATATCATTGCAACAAGACCAAGACCCACAGGACGGCAGGACGGAGGTCATTGTAGAGCCCAAGACGGCGTCACCACCAGCCTTTGGTAGGCGAGGACTACTTTGTCAGGATAACTTGTACTAGTTGTCTCCCTTCGAATTTGGCCGTTGTGGGATCCCTTCCCGCTCAATATTTGGGAAGAGGACTAGGGCCTCTATAAATAGGACTAGCCACCACCATAGCTGGGGATCGATCGGATCTTGGAATAGAGCCATTCCATCCTTAGCCTCACACTAGTTCACTAAGCACAAGAACACCTCTCCTCAGGAGGCTGTTCTTCCCTCGTAACCGTTCATCCTCAGTCCAAGAGGCAATCCACCACACAACACTGGAGTAGGGTACTACACCACAACGGTGGCCCGAACCAGTATAAATCTTGTGTCTCGTGTTCTTTGAGTCCGTCGAAGCTAGGCCGTGAGACCGTCGAGTGTGCGAGCTAGAGAGGGGGAGATCTTCATGTTCACCCCAGTGTTCGAACCTCAAGGGTTTTGCCAGAACCCGAAATCCGACAGGCAGCCATCGCGACCTCATCCGCACGTGCAGCCGCGATTTGCTTCTCCGCTGCGAAATGGTCCTTGGGATCCTGGCTATACTGCGCGCACCATGGCTTAGGGAGGCGCTTATTTCGTGGAGGGGTCGGTGATTTGGGTGGAAGGGTCGCGCCGGCTGTCGGGGCATGTGGGATGTGGAAGGAGAAGGAGGATGGGGGTCGGGTGTGGACTACCTACTTGGATAGGCTAGGCCGAGCAGCGTGGAGGAGGGTCGCCGGCGAGGAGGTGGCGCTGCAAACAAGGAGTGATGGTTTCAACTTGGAAAGGATGGCGAAAACAGGGGAAATGTGGCTTTTGGTAAGGGGGAGGGGGTGTGGAGGTAGATATTTCTGCGGAAGCCGAAAATTTGGAATCGCTTCAGCGAAAAAACTGGCGCGCAAAGTGTCATCACACACGTTTCCTTATTCAAAACGGTGTACGATATGTGAACATCACAAACAATTCAGATAGCTTAAACCGTGTGTGTTGAGTTTGATCATCAAAATTTTTGGTTCGAATTTCCCTGGTTACAGTGGTCATCCACGTCATTGCATAATTTGGGTACACAAAGGAGACTAACTTCTTAATCGAGCAAGTTCAGCAATTAAATAGAGCTAGCCGACCCAAACATTACACTACCAAATTAAAGACCGGCACTCTTAATTAAACAAAACAAAGAGTTCTACTACGGCTGGTGCTCGTCGATCTCCGCCGCCGCCTCCATGTCCAGCTCGCGCCCGACGGTCTCCTGGGGAAGGGGCTCCATGGCATCAATTGCACCGTACTCGTTAAGCATCTCGCCATCCGCGTCCGCCATATCTTTGGAATAGGCCGCCATGAGCTAGGCGTGGGCGGCCGCGATCCGGGCTCTGGCAGGCTCCATTGTGGCAAGGTATGCCGTGCAGGAACGGACGGCTGCTCGAACTCTTTCGGCGATTGCCAACTCTTAGGCCGTGGGTTGCTAACCATTGTCGGAGAAGCTTCGTTCGATTTGTGCGGTGACCACCATGAGCTGGGTTTGGACGGCCTCAACATGGTAGTGGGCGGCCTCCATCAGGGCTAAGGCCACCACTGTGGAACGGACAGCTGCTACGCCGCTCTCGCCAGTTGCTATCCCGAGGCAGATGCCGCTGTCGCTGCCTGAGAAGCAACAACAGTCGTTTGGGCTGCCTTGGCCGCCCAGACGTAGACTGCGGTCGCCCTCACGAAGCTTGTTAGCACGCGCCTGGCGGCTACGGCCGCGCTCTAGCCGGAGTGGGCCACCGAAGTTGCCCTCACGACATGGGTCCATGTCTCCATCTTTCACCGGCGACGAATGAACAGTGAAATGATATTTGGGGAGTTAGCTAGTGTTCTTGACACACCGGCTGTGGACTATAGCTGACGCACCTTCTCGCGTAAGCCATAGGCGTACTATACACTGACGATGCTCCAAGATATTTTGTGCTGCATCTCACACGGTTGGTGATAATAAACTGTGTGTGATCTACTTGATTTATCGTCTTGATTTGAATTACGTAATGGGGTCACAGCTACAAAGGATGGTGTTTGAATTGCTAGAACTTTTATCTGCAGTGAACATGCAACTATAGGTGTGTCGTCAAAAAATTGGAATTATTCGGGGTTCGTTTGGACGTTTTTATACATTAACTTGGTTTCCTATGCATTTTATGTGCATAATTCAAATTTGAACAACATGCACATTCTCCATTGCATATAAACTGGTTGGAAAATCAAATATTTGTCCTTGGTTGCATGCTTAGGTCCCATGCAAGAAATGGGAATGAATGTCACACACCCTGCCACCGTCACTCAGCCGCCAACATTGAGATACCTGGTTTTTAAATTCTAGTAAATCCAAAACTCGTTTGAAATTCATGAAACTTGGCATGCTATCATGGAGCGGCATCAACATGCTGCGGTAAAATTTTTGTCCCACTTGGAGTAGGTTTGGGTATAAGCTTCTCACAAACCAGAGCTTCTCACAAGAAGCGTGTTGGTTTCGGTAGGGAACGTGCCACCTTTGTGGACGAAACGATATTTTTTTGCCTCTTATTGCTTTCAAATTTTTTTGAGTGTCAACATATAACAACAGAAGTGTCGTGTTTAATTTTGGGAAATTTTCGGGGTTCGTTGGGACATTTTTATACCTTAACTGGGTTTCCCAGGCATTTTATGCGCATAATTCAAATTTGAACTACATGCACATTCTCCAGTGCATATAAACTGGTTGACAAAACAAATATGTGTCCTTGGTTGCGTGCTTAGGTCCCATGCAAGAAATGGGAATGAATTTCAAACACCCTGTCACAGTCACTCGGCCGCAAACATTGATATACCTGGTTTTTAAATTATAGTAAATCCAAAACTCGTCTGAAAATCATGAAACTTGGCATGCTATCATGGAGCGGCATCAACATGTCGTGGTAATTTTTTTGTCCCATTTGGGGCAGGTTTGGGTATAAGCTTCTCACAAACCAGAGCTTCTCACAACAAGCGTGATGGTTTCGGTAGGGAACGTGCCACCTTTGGGGACGAAACGATATCCTTTGCCTCTTATTGCTTTCAAAAAATTTCGAGTGTCAACATAGAACAACGGGAGTGTTGTGTTCAATTTTGGAATTTTTTGGGGTTTGTTTGGACATTTTTATACATTAACCGGGTATTCCAGGCATTTTATGTGCATAATTCAAATTTGAACTACATGCACATTGTCCAGTGCATATAAACTGGTTGAAAAACCAAATATGTGTCCTTGGTTGCATGCTTAGGTCCCATGCAAGAAATGGGAATGAATTTCAAGCACCCTGCCACCGTCACTCGGCCGCAAACATTGAGATACCTGGCTTTTAAATAATAGTAAATCCAAAAGTCGTCTGAAATTCATGAAACTTGGCATGCTATCATGGAGGAGCATCAACATGCCATGGTAAAAATTGTGTCCCATTTGGGGCAGGTTTGGGTATAAGCTTCTCACAAACCTTAGCTTCTCACAACAAGCATTTGGGGATGAAACGGTATCCCCTCTTATTGCTTTCAAAAAAATTTGAGTGTCAACATAGAACAACATGAGTGTTGTGTTCAATTTTGGAATTTTTCGTGGTTCATTTGGACATTTTTATACATTAACTGGGTTTTCCAGGAATTTTATGTGCATAATTCAAATTTGAACTACATGCACATTCACTAGTGCATATAAACTGGTTGAAAAATCAAATATGTGTCCTTGGTTGCATGCTTAGGTCCCATGCAAGAAATGGGAATGAATTTCAAACACCCTGCCACCGTCACTCGGCCGCAAACATTGAGATACCTGGCTTTTAAATTCTAGTAAATCCAAAAGTTTTCTGAAATTCATGAAACTTGGCATGCTATCATGGAGCAACATCAACATGCCATGGTAATTTTTTTGTCCCATTTGGGGCAGGTTTGAGTATAAGCTTCTCACAAACCTTAGCTTTTCACAACAAGCGTGATGGTTTCGGTAGGGAACGTGCCACCTTTGGGGACGAAACGATATCCGTTGCCTCTTATTGCTTTCAAAAAATTTCTAGTGTCAACATAGAACAACAGGAGTGTTGTGTTTACTTTTGGAATTTTTTGGGGTTCGTTTGGACATTTTAATACATTAACTAGATTTTCTAGGCATTTCATGTGCATAATTCAAATTTTAACTACACGCACAAGCTCCAGTGCATATAAATTGGTTGAAAAATCAAATTTGTGTCCTTCAGGACATGCTTAGGTCCCATGCAAGAAATGGGAATGAATTTCAAACACCAGGGCACTGTTAATTGCCGGCAAAACATTGAGATACTTTGTTTTTAAATTTTAGTAAATCCAAAACTCGTTTGAAATTCATGAAACTTGACATGCTATAATGGAATGGCACCCGACATGCTGTGGTATTTTTCACGTCCATTTTGAGAGAAGGCGCACTCGAATAACATCCAACAAAGGCATTTTGAAACAAATAGCTGCCACTGTAACATCTCAAACGTTTTGTATAATTTAAATTGTGTGTGTTCTGTTAACCATTCACGTGACGTCATGCCTACCTCTTTTAATGGCTAGGAGGTGTCGTGCGGACAGGTGCTTGAGTGCTTGACTAAACGAAAGGCGTGCGAGCTGTAGTCCAGTGCGTAGGCTCACTGGGAAGCGTGCAAGCTGTACATCGCGCAGGCTCACCGGGAAGCAAGCCCTTTACTTCCGTGGCTGCCCACCTTGCTCGCATCCTCTACATTAATGGCGCCCAAGCCGTAGTTTAATACGGTTTTTAAATAGCAAACACTCATCGCAAACGACGGCTTCCCCAGGAAGCCAAGAGAAAATGTGTCGAGTAGGATTTCTGCAGCTCTTGATCGCAAATCTTTTAGATAGAACACCCGTATGCAAAGTGAGAGCTATGGTCTTCCCCCTTAAGTCGAGGGAAAATCTGCAACACGGGATTTGTGCATCCCTTCAACGTAAACAGTTTTTTTGGATGACCTGTGTGCAACCACGTACAAACAATTTGGTAAGATTTGCATCTGTCATATTGGGTATGTTGCCATTTGTCAAACCGGAAAGATTTACATTTGTTGATCTAGTAACGTTGCCATTTGTCAGTCCTTGTAACACTGCGATTTGTCAAAATATGCAGCTAGAAATCACTAGCACTATCTAATTTTTGCAACTAAAATTTAGTAATTAAGCATAGATTAAGCAGTCATTCTTAACTTATACAAACAGTTCAACTCGACAGCTAAACCGACCAAACTTTTCCCCAATTGTTGCCAACCACATACTGAAATAGCTAGTTCAACTATATATACTAGCTAATTTTAAGTACATTGTACAGTTCGACCACACATCTATAGTCAGATGAACTGAACAAAATAGCCCCTAAATACTACTACTACCACGGAGGGGCTTTGTGCTACTTCCGGCAGCCTCTCCTCTGCCGAGCGTGCTTAGTAAGAGGCGGAGGAGGAGGAGGAGCCTACCGACGAGCTGGAGAAATGCAATACGATGACTGCCGCTACTGCACATTTAGCGACGCTCGCCAGCTCGAACGCCTACTACCACTCCAGACGATCCCTCTCAAAGCGGCCGGACTACTCATAGATCTCCTGATTCCTCGCCTCTACGTCGCCGTGTGCTGCGGCCACGGCTGCTGTAAGGCTCTTTGCATGCTCGATGAGGCGCTCCTCCTCCCCCCGCAGGAACTTGATGTAGTGCGCAAGGTCGTTGACGCACATGCGGGCCTCCACCTCTGCCACCCTCCTCCGGGCGGTGGTGGCGGAGCGGGTGATGATCCCTGTGGTCGACGGATGGGCTGGCGGCCACGGCGTCTGACGATGGGGTGGCGGCGACGACCACCACCTCCCGCCTTCGGGCCGAGGTGGCGGAGCGGGTGATGGCCATGGTGGCTGACAGTGGTGTGGCGGCCATGACGGCCACCTCCCGCCTTCGGGCTGCGGCGGTGAAGCAGGAGATGGCTCTGGCTTTCGACAGTGGTGTGGCGGCAACGACGGCCGGCAACAGCTACCGATGGGCAGCGGCGACGGAGCGTGTGATGGGTGTTCCACGCACACCCAAAAGGGCCGCCATGTGCACTACACTACGCCAGGGACTGCGCCGCCGCCGGTGTAGCCTCCCAGCTGGAGCTGTCCCCTAATGACGGCAGAGTGGCTAAGCGACGATGACGGACCAGTGCCATTGGCGATTCTGGGAGAAGCACATGATATAAGCTACAGGCAGGGAGGGGAAAATGCGATGCAGGACTCGCCGGCCGTGAGGGTTTTTATAGCAGGCCGGTAAGCATTGGGATTTTGGGGGATTTCACCGAGTCAGGCGGGAAGCTTGCGCGGGAACCTGCGAGGTTGCGCGGGAATGGGCTTACCGATGATTCATTGGTGTCACGATTTGGCCAAAAGAACGCCCCTCTGCGCTGCGCAAGCTTGCGATGTAAGCCGTCTGCGGCAGCGGGGTGACAAGACATGCGAGAGGAGGACGAAAGGACACGTACACATATGGTTAATACAAAAAACGTGTATGATTTAATTACCTACTATACCCCCATCCTAGTTTATAACTAGGATTTAACTAATAAAATACGAATGCATGTCGCCAAAGATTATATCGTTGGAGTCGTATTTGAACATAGTTTCCAGCTATACAATTTTTGTAACATGCATTAACACTTTTTTGGTTAAATTTAAGGTTATATACCAGCAAGCGTTTGCCCGCAACACACACGGCTTATTCCATTACAAACACCTCAGATGGATCAACTGTATGCCACGTATCGCACACACAACTCTAATATGATTCGTGCTTGATGTCTCCGACATTGCTCGCACAGTTCATCTTATTTGCCACGTATCACTGTGCTGGCCTCTGCTCGCGTCCATCGGCAAGCTCTGCTCGTCGTTAGGCGCTCCAGCGTGCTATGCTCGCCGTTAGGCGCCGGGGCGCGCTCTGCTCGCGTCCATCAGCGCGCTCGGCTTGTGGACAACTTTTCCTTGCGTGTTCAACTGCTATATGCATATATATATAGTTTCTCGCCATTGAGGCGATCATGGAGCGCTCTGCTCACGTCCCTCCGCGCGCGCTCTGCCAGCGGTTGGGCATGCGCACGATCACGTCGGGGGCCCCATATGCATGCGGTTGCACCGTGCGTGTTGCCACGCGATGCGGTTACGGGCGGCACAATGGAGTTACGCGCTACAAATTAAAACTACTATCAGGGCCTGCCAATATTCCTTGCCGTTCGGCTTCCCCTTTAATTCCCATGACCATTATAACCTTAGTCTCTTCAACCTTTTGATCGCCCCCACAACACAACAAGCGCACCCACGACGACACAGAGAGGGGATGTCCAGCGATGCTCCAATGGAGTCCGGCGAGCATAGAGTGGAGACCCACGCGAGGGAGACGGATCTCTCGGTGGTGTACACCATCGACCCAGCCGTGGTGGATGACTACATCAACAACGTTGAGCAGTTGCTTGCTCAAGACATGTACAAGGTTGTCAGCATTGACCTCCAGTACACCGCCGGTCGTCCCGGCATAGATCAGAAGGTTGCCGTTGCCCAGTTGTGCGTGTGCCATCATGTCCTCATCTACCACTACTGCATGGCCACAGAGCCTTGCGACTGTTTCAACAGGTTTGTCAACAGCACCGGCTACAAGTTCGCCATGGTGGAAACCACCGATGATGTAAACGCACTCAGTGTTACGGGCTTGGCCTGTGATACGTCACCGACGTATCTATCATTTTTTATTGCTCCATGCTATATTATCTACTGTTTTGGACTATATTGGGCTTTATTTTCCACTTTTATATTATTTTTGGGACTAACCTATTAACCGGAGGCCCAGCCCAGAATTGCTGCTTTTTGCCTATTTCAGTGTTTCGAAGAAACGGAATATCAAACGGAGTCCAAATGGAATGAAACCTTCAGGAACGTGATTTTCTCACCGAACGTGATCCAGGAGACTTGGACCCTACGCCAAGGCATCAGAGAGGCGGTCACGAGGGTGGGGGGCGCCCCCCCCCTTAGGGCGTGCCCCTGCCTCGTTGGCCCCTCAGAGCTCCACCAACGTACTTCTTCCTCCTATATATACCTACGTACCCCCAAACGAACAGAGAGGGAGCCAAAAACCTAATTCCAACAACGCAACTTTCTGTATCCACGAGATCCCATCTTGGGGCCTATTCCGGAGCTTCGCCGGAGAGGGCCGTCATCACGGAGGGCTTCTACATCATCATAGCCCCTCCGATGAAGTGTGAGTAGTTTACCTCAGACCTTCGGGTCCATAGTTAGTAGCTAGATGGCTTCTTCTCTCTTTTTGGATCTCAATACAAAGTTCTCCCCCTCTCTCGTGGAGATCTATTCGATGTAATCTTCTTTTTGCGGTGTGTTTGTTGAGACCGATGAATTGTGGGTTTATGATCAAGTCTATCTATGAATAATATTTGAATCTTCTCTGAATTCTTTTATGTATGATTGGTTATCTTTGCAAGTCTCTTCGAATTATCAGTTTGGTTTGGCCTACTAGATTGGTTTTTCTTGCCATGGGAGAAGTGCTTAGCTTTGGGTTCGATCTTGCGGTGTCCTTTCCAGGTGACAGAAGGGGCAGCAAGGCACGTATTGCATCGTTGCCATCGAGGATAACAAGATGGGGTTTATTTCATATTGCATGAATTTATCTCTCTACATCATGTCATCTTGCTTAAAGCGTTACTTTGTTTTTAACTTAATACTCTAGATGCATGCTGGATAGCGGTCGATGAGTGGAGTAATAGTAGTAGATGCAGAATCATTTCGGTCTACTTGTCACGGACGTGATGCCTATATACATGATCATGCCTAGATATTCTCATAACTATGCTCAATTCTATCAATTGCTCAACAGTAATTTGTTCACCCACCGTAGAATACTTATGCTCTTAAGAGAAGCCACTAGTGAAACCTATGGCCCCCGGGTCTATTCTCATCATATCAATCTCCATCACTTTAATCTTGCTTTGCGTTTTTACTTTGCCTTTTCACTTTGCATCTCTATACCAAAAATACCAAAAATATTATATCTATCAGATCTCACTCTCGTAAGTGACTGTGAAGGGATTGACAACCCCTAATCGCGTTGGTTGCGAGTAGCTATCGTTTTGTGCATGTACGAGGGACTTGAGTGTGGCCTCCTACTGGATTGATACCTTGGTTCTCAAAAACTGAGGGAAATACTTACGCTACTCTGCTGCATCATCCTTTCCTCTTCGGGGAAATCCAACGCAAGCTCAAGAGGTAGCAAGAAGAATTTTAGGCGCGTTGCCGGGGAGTCTACGTAAAAAGTCAACATACCAAGTACCCATCACAATCCCTATCTCTCGCATTACATTAGTTGCCATTTGCCTCTCATTTTCCTCTCCCCCACTTCACCCTTGCCATTTTATTCGCCCTCTCTTTCCCAATCCCCTTCTCCTTCTCCTTCTCTTTCTCCGTTTGCCTTTTCGTTGCTTGCCTTTTTGTTTGTCCGTGTGTTGGATTGCTTGTTTATCGCGATGGCTCAAGATACTACCAAATTGTGTGACTTCACCAATACCAATAATAATGATTTCCTTAGCACTCCGATTGCTCCTCTTGGCAATACTGAATCTTGTGAAATCAATACTGCTTTGTTGAATCTTGTTATGAAAGATCAATTCGCCGGCCTTCGTAGTGAAGATGCCGCTACTCATCTGAATAGCTTCGTTGATTTATGTGATATGCAAAAGAAAAAAGATGTCGATAATGATGTCACTAAATTGAAGCTATTTGCTTTTTCGCTTAGAGATCGTGCTAAAGCTTGGTTTTTGTATTTACCTAAAAATAGTATTGATTCTTGGAACAAGTGCAAAGATGCTTTTATCTCTAAGTATTTCCCTCCCGCTAAGATCATCTCTCTTAGAACGATATTATGAATTTTAAGCAACTTGATCATGAACATGTTGCACAAACTTGGGGGAAAATGAAATTAATGGTGCGTAATTGCCCTACTCATAGTTTGAATTTGTGGGTGATTATACAAAAATTTTATGCCAGATTGAATTTTGCCTCTAGAAATCTTTTAGATTCGTCCATGGGAGGTACTTTTATGGAAATCATTTTAGGAGCTGCTACTAAACTCCTAGATAATATTATGGTTAATTATTCTCAATGGCATACTGAAATATCTTCTAATAAAAAAGTGCATGCGATAGAAGAAATCAATGTGTTGAGTGGAAAGATGGATGAACTTATGAAATTATTTGCTACTAAGAGTGTTTCTTCTGATCCTAATGATATGCCTTTGTCTACTTTGATTGAGAATAACAATGAATCTATGGATGTGAATTTTGTTCGTAGAAATAATTTTGGTAACAACGCTTATAGAGGGAATTTTAATCCTAGGCCATATCCTAGTAATCCTTCTAATAATTATGGGAATTCCTACAACAACTCTTATGGAAATTATAATAAGATGCCCTCTGAATTTGAGAATAGTGTTAAAGAGTTTATGAATTCACAAAAGAATTTTAGTGCTTTGCTTGAAGAGAAATTGCTTAAAGTTGATGATTTGGCTAGGAACGTTGATAGAATTTCTCTTGAGGTTGATTCTTTAAATCTTAGATCTATTCCTCCTAAGCATGATATCAATGAGTCTCTCAAAGCCATGAGAATTTCCATTGATGAGTGCAAGGAAAGAACCGCTAGGATGCGTGCTTCCAAAGATGCCTTTATTAAAGCGTGTTCTTCCAATTCCTATGAAAATCAAGATGAAGATCTAAAATTTATTGATGTGTCTCCTATCAAATCTTTGTTTTGCAATATGAATCTAGATTAAACTGAATATGATCTTCCTTTACCTAGAAGGCGTTCTAAAAATTCGGAGTATTTAGATCTTTATGATGAAATTGATGAAAGTGTGATTGAAAGAAATAAAAATCTAGATGTTGCTAAACCCACTATATTGGATTTCAAGGAATTTAATTATGAAAGTTGCTCTTTAATTGATTGTATTTCCTTGTTGCAATCCGTGCTAAATTCTCCACATGCTTATAGTCAAAAGAAAGCCTTCACCGAACATATTGTTGATGCCTTGATGCAATCTTATGAAGAAAAACTTGAGTTGAAAGTTTCTATCACTAGAAAACTCTATGATGAGTTGGAAAAAACTATTAAAATTAAAATTAAAATCATGAGTTTTATGCTTTGTGTGATTTGGGTGCTAGTGTCTCCACTATCCCCAAAACTTTGTGTGATTTGCTAGAATTCCGCGATTTTGATGATTGCTCTCTAAACTTGCATCTTGCGGATTCTACTATTAAGAAACATATGTGAAGGATTAATGATGTTATTATTGTTGCAAATAGGAATTATGTGTCTGTAGATTTCATTGTTCTTGATATAGATGTTGGGGAACGCAGCAGAAATTCAAAATTTTCCTACGTGTCACCAAGATCTATCTATGGAGAGACCAGCAACGAGGGGAAGGAGAGTGCATCTACATACCCTTGTAGATCGCTAAGCGGAAGCGTTCAAGAGAACGGGGTTGATGGAGTCGTACTCGTCGTGATCCAAATCACCGATGATCCTACTGCCGAACGGACGGCACCTCCGCGTTCAACACACGTACAGCCCGGTGACGTCTCCCATGCCTTGATCCAGCAAGGAGAGAGGGAGAGGTTGAGGAAGACTCCATCCAGCAGCAGCACAACGGCGTGGTGGTGATGGAGGAGCATGGGCCCTAGGGGAAGTGGCGCCCCAGCCCACTTTGGGCTGGATCCCTTCCCACTTCAGCCCATGGGGCCCTCCCGGATAGGTGGCCCCACCCGGTGGACCCCCGGGACCCTTCCGGTGGTCCCGGTACAATACCGATGACCCCGAAACTTGTCCCGATGGCCGAAATAGGACTTCCTATATATAAATCTTTACCTCCGGACCATTCTGGAACTCCTCGTGACATCCGGGATCTCATCCGGGACTCCGAACAACATTCGATAACCACATACAAACTTCCTTTATAACCCTAGCGTCATCGAACCTTAAGTGTGTAGACCCTACGGGTTCGGGAGACATGCAGACATGACCGAGACGTTCTCCGGTCAATAACCAACAGCGGGATCTAGATACCCATGTTGGCTCCCACATGTTCCACGATGATCTCATCGGATGAACCACGATGTCAAGGACTTAATCAATCCCGTATACAATTCCCTTTGTCTAGCGGTACGATACTTGCCCAAGATTCGATCGTCGGTATCCCGATACCTTGTTCAATCTCGTTACCGGCAAGTCTCTTTTACTCGTTCCATAACACATCATCCCGTGATCAACTCCTTGATCACATTGTGCACATTATGATGATGTCCTACCGAGTGGGCCCAGAGATACCTCTCCATCACACGGAGTGACAAATCCCAGTCTCGATTCGTGCCAACCCAACAGACACTTTTGGAGATACCTGTAGTGTACCTTTATAGCCACCCAGTTACGTTGTGACGTTTGGCACACCCAAAGCATTCCTACGGTATCCGGGAGTTGCACAATCTCATGGTCTAAGGAAATGATACTTGACATTAGAAAAGCTTTAGCATACGAACTACACGATCTTGTGCTATGCTTAGGATTGGGTCTTGTCCATCACATCATTCTCCTAATGATGTGATCCCGTTATCAACGACATCCAATGTCCATGGTCAGGAAACCGTAACCATCTATTGATCAACGAGCTAGTCAACTAGAGGCTTACTAGGGACATGGTGTTGTCTATGTATCCACACATGTATCTGAGTTTCCTATCAATACAATTCTAGCATGGATAATAAACGATTGTCATGAACAAGGAAATATAATAATAATCAATTTATTATTGCCTCTAGGGCATATTTCCAATAGTCTCCCACTTGCACTAGAGTCAATAATCTAGTTCACATCGCCATGTGATTAACACTCAAGGTCACATCCCCATGTGACTAACACCCAAAGAGTTTACTAGAGTCAATAATCTAGTTCACATTACCATGTGATTAACACTCGATGAGTTCTGGGTTTGAACATGTTATGCTTGTGAGAGATGTTATAGTCAACGGGTCTGAAACATTCAGATCCGTATGTACTTCGCAAATTTCTATGTCATCTTGTAGATGCAACTACTACGCTACATTTGGAGCTATTCCAAACAACTGTTCTACTTGGAGCTATTCTAAATTGTTGCTCCATTATTCGTATCCGGTATCTCTACTCAGAGCTATCCGGATAGGTGTTAAGCTTGCATCGACGTAACCCTTTACGACGAACTCTTTTACCACCTCCATAACCGAGAAACTTCCTTAGTCTACTTGTTACTAAGGATAACTTTGACCGCTGTCCTGTGATCCATTCTTGGATCATTCTTGTACCCCTTGACTGACTCATGGCAAGGCACACTTCAGGTGCGGTACACAGCATAGCATACTGTAGAGCCTACGTCTTAAGCATAGGGGACGACCTTCGTCCTTTCTCTCTATTCTGCCGTGGTCGAGCTTTAAGTCTTAACTTCATACCTTACAACTCAGGCAAGAACTCCTTCTTTGACTGATCCATCTTGAACACCTTCAAGATCATGTCAAGGTATGTGCTCATTTGAAAGTACTATTAAGCGTTTTGATCTATCCTTATAGATCTTGATGCTCAATGCTCAAGTAGCTTAATCCAGGCTTTCCATTGAAAAACACTTTCCAAATAACCCTATATGCTTTCCAGAAATTCTACGTCATTTCTGATCAACAATATGTCAACAACATACATTCATCAGAAATTCTATAGTGCTCCCACTCACTTCTTTGGAAATACAAGTTTCTCATAAACTTTGTATAAACCCAAAATCTTTGATCATCTCATCAAAGCATACATTCCAACTCCGAGATGCTTACTCCAGTCCTCAGAAGGATTGCTGGAGCTTTGCATACTTATTAGCATCTTTCAGGATTGACAAAACCTTCCGGTTTGTATCACATACAACCTTTCCTCAAAAAAAACGTCGAGGAAACAATGTTTTGACATCCTATCTGCAAGATTTCATAAATAATGCAGTAATCGCTAATATAATTCCAACAGACTCTTAGCATCGCTACGAGTGAGAAAGTCTCATCGTAGTCAACTCCTTGAACTTGTCGGAAAACATCTTAATGACAAGTCGAGCTTTCTTAATGTTGACATTTACCATCATTGTCTGTCTTCCTTTTAAAATCCATCTGCACTCAACAGCCTTACGACCATCAAGTAGTTCTTCCAAAGTCTACACTTTGTTTTCATACATGGATCATCTCTCGGATTTTATGGCCTCGAGCCATTTATCGGAATCCGGGCCCACCATCGCTTCTCCATAGCTCGTAGGTTCATTGTTGTCTAGCAACATGACTTCCAAGACAGGATTATTGTACCACTCTGAAGCAGTACGCATCCTTGTCACCCTACGAAGTACGGTAGTGACTTGATCCGAAGTTTCATGATCACTATCATAAGCTTCTACTTCAATTGGTGTAGGTGCCACAGGAACAACTTCCTGTGCCCTGCTACACACCAGTTGTAGTGACGGTTCAATAACCTCATCAAGTCTCCACCATCCTCCCACTCAATTCTTTCAAGAGAAACTTTTCCTCAAGAAAGGACCCGATTCTAGAAACAATCCCTTATTGCTTTCGAATCTGAGATAGGAGGTATACCCAACTGTTTTGGGTATTCTATGAAGATGCATTTATCCGCTTTAGGTTTGAGCTTATCAGCCTGAAACTTTTTCACATAAGCGTCGCAACCCCAAACTTTTAAGAAACGACAGCTTAGGTTTCTCTAAACCATAGTTCATACGGTGTCATCTCATCGGAATTACGTGGTGCCCCTTTTAAAGTGAATGTGGTTGTCTCTAATGCTTAACCCATAAACTATTGTGGTAATTCGACAAGAGACATCATGGTATGCATCATATCCAATAGGGTGCAGTTATGATGTTCGGACACACCATCACACTATGGTTTTCCAGGCTGTATTTGTTGTGAAACAATTTCCACAATGTCTTAATTCTATGCCAAACTCGTAATTCAGATATTCATCTCTATGATCATATCATAGATATCTTATCCTCTTGTCACGATGATCTTTCAACTTCACCCTGAAATTACTTGAACCATTCAATAATTCAGACTCGTGACTCATCAAGTAAATATACTCAACATCTACTCAAATCATCTATGAAGTAAGAACATAACGATATCCACTACACGCCTCAGCACTCATTGGACTGCACACATCAAAATGTATTACTTCCAACAAGTTGCTTTCTAGTTCCATTTTACTGAAAACGAGGCTTTCAGTCATCTTGCCCATGTGGTATGATTTGCATGTCTCAAGTGATTCAAAATCAAGTGAGTCCAAACGGTCCATTTGCATGGAGTTTCTTCATGCATATACACCAATAGACATGGTTCGCATGTCTCATGATGCCACTGTTGGGGAACGCATCAGAAATTCAAAATTTTCCTACGTGTCACCAAGATCTATCTATGGAGAGACCAGCAACGAGGGGAAGGATAGTGCATCTACATACCCTTGTAGATCGCTAAGCGGAAGAGTTCAAGAGAACGGGGTTGATGGAGTCGTACTCGTCGTGATCCAAATCACCGATGATCCTATTGCCGAACGGACGACACCTCCGCGTTCAACACACGTACAGCCCGGTGACGTCTCCCATGCCTTGATCCAGCAAGGAGAGAGGGAGAGGTTGAGGAAGACTCCATCCAGCAGCAGCACAACGGCGTGGTGGTGATGGAGGAGCATGGCAATCCTGCAGGGCTTCGCCAAGCACCACAGGAGATATGAGGAGAAAGAGAGGGGGGGCTGCTCCAACAGGGAGAGATCAAATCATGTGTTGGGCAGCCCCTAGGCCTCATTATTTATAGGAGGAGGGGAGGAGGGTGCGCCCCCTCTAGGGTTCCCACCCCTAGGGGGGGCATCCCTAGATGGGAAAGGGGAGGCGGCCAAGGGGAGGAATCCCTCCTCCCCAAGGCACCTAGGAGGTGCCTTCCCCTCCTAGGACTCTTCCTTTTAGGGTTTCCCCCACCCTAGGCGCATGGGCCCTAGGGGAAGTGGCGCCCCAGCCCACCTTGGGCTGGATCCCTTCCCACTTCAGCCCATGGGGCCCTCCGGGATAGGTGGCCCCACCCGGTGGACCCCCGGGACCCTTCCGGTGATCCCGGTACAATACCGATGACCCCGAAACTTGTCCCGATGGCCGAAATAGGACTTCCTATATATAAATCTTTACCTCCGGACCATTCCGGAACTCCTCGTGACATCCAGGATCTCATCTGGGACTCCGAACAACATTCGGTAACCACATACAAACTTCCTTTATAACCCTAGCGTCATTGAACCTTAAGTGTGTAGACCCTACGGGTTCGGGAGACATGCAGACATGACCGAGATGTTCTCCGGTCAATAACCAACAGTGGGATCTGGATACCCATGTTGGCTCCCACATGTTCCACGATGATCTCATCGGATGAACCATGATGTCAAGGACTTAATCAATCCCGTATACAATTCCCTTTGTCTAGCGGTACGATACTTGCCCGAGATTCGATCGTCGGTATCCCGATACCTTGTTCAATCTCATTACTGGCAAGTCTCTTTTACTCATTCCGTAACACATCATCCCGTGATCAACTCCTTGATCACATTGTGCACATTATGATGATGTCCTACCGAGTGGGCCCAGAGATACCTCTCCGTCACACGGAGTGACAAATCCCAGTCTCGATTCGTGCCAACCCAACAGACACTTTCAGAGATACCTGTAGTGTACCTTTATAGCCACCCAGTTACGTTGTGACGTTTGGCACACCCAAAGCATTCCTACGGTATCCGGGAGTTGCACAATCTCATGGTCTAAGGAAATGATACTTGACATTAGAAAAGCTTTAGCATACGAACTACACGATCTTGTGCTATGCTTAGGATTGGGTCTTGTCCATCACATCATTCTCCTAATGATGTGATCCCGTTATCAACGACATCCAATGTCCATGGTCAGGAAACCGTAACCATCTATTGATCAACGAGCTAGTCAACTAGAGGCTTACTAGGGACATGGTGTTGTCTATGTATCCACACATGTATCTGAGTTTCCTATCAATACAATTCTAGCATGGATAATAAACGATTATCATGAACAAGGAAATATAATAATAATCAATTTATTATTGCCTCTAGGGCATATTTCCAACAATAGATTGCAATCCTTCTTGCCCTATTATTCTTGGTAGACCTTTCCTTAGAACGGTTGGTGCGATTATTGATATGAAGGAAGGGAATATTAGATTTCAATTTCCATTAAAAAAGGGCATGGAACACTTCCCAAAAAATAAAATAAAATTTCCATATGAAACTATCATAAGAGCCACTTATGGATTGCCTACCAAAGATGGCAATACCTAGATCTATCCTCGCTTTTATGCCTAGCTAGGGGCGTTAAACGATAGCGCTTGTTGGGAGGCAACCCAATTTTGTTTTTATTCCTTGCTTTTTGCTCCTTTTTAGTAATAAATAAATTATCTAGCCTCTGTTTTGGTTGTGTTTTTTTGTGTTTAATTAGTGTTTGTGCCAAGTAGAACTGTTGGGAAGACTTGGGGAAAGTCTTGTTGAACTTGCTGCAAAAAAACAGAAACTTTAGTCCTCACGAGAACTGCTGTCATTTCTATTTGGAAAGTGCTATTTAGTTAATTCTTTTTGAAGATGATTAATAGATAAATTCCTCACATCCAGAAATTTATTTTAGAATTTTTGGGGTTCCAGAGCTTGCGCTAGCTGCAGATTACTACAGACTGTTCTGTTTTTGACAGATTCTGTTTTTCGTGTGTTGTTTGCTTATTTTGATGAATCTATGGCTAGTAAAATAGTTTATAATCCATAGAGAAGTTGGAATACAGTAGGTTTAACACCAATATAAATAAAGAATGAGTTCATTACAGTACCTTGAAGTGGTCTTTTGTTTTCTTTCGCTAACGGAGCTCAAGAGTTTTCTACCTTAAGTTTTGTGTTGTGTAGTTTTTCAAGTTTTGGGTAAGGATTTGATGGATTATGGAACAAGGAGTGGCAAGAGCCTAAGCTTGGGGATGCCCATGGAACCCCCAATATAATCTAAGTACACCTAAAAGCCAAAGCTTGGGGATGCCCCGGAAGGCATCCCCTCTTTCGTCTACTTCTATCGGTAACTTTACTTGGAGCTATATTTTTATTCACCACATGATATGTGTTTTGCTTGGAGCGTGTTGTATTATTTGTGTCTTTTTTTTTAGTGTGACACAATCATACTTGCTGTACACACCTTTTGAGAGAGCCATACATGAATTAGAATTTGATAGAATACTCTATGTGCTTCACTTATATCTTTTTGAGCTAAGTAGTTTTGCTCTATGTGCTTCACTTATATCTTTTGAGCATTATAATTTTGCTCTATGTGCTTAACTTAGATCTTTTTGAGCACGGTGGTGGATTTGTTTTAAAGAAACTATTAATCTCTCATGCTACACTTAGATTATTTTGATAGTCTTAATAGCATGGTAATTTGCTTAATAATATTATGCTTGGTATTCAAGATTTGTGAAACTTTATTTTGAGTGCGTTGAATACTAAGAAAAGATTGAAGCATGATAATTGTTTTGAGATATGGAGGTGATAATATTAGATTCATGCTAGTTGAGTAATTGTGAATTTAAAGAATACTTGTGTTAAAGTTTGCCATTCCCGTAGCATGCATGTATGGTGAACCGTTATCCGATGAAGTCGGAGCATGATTTATGTATTGATTGTCTTCCTTATGAGTGGCGGTCGGGGACGAGCGATGGTCTTTTCCTACCAATCTATCCCCCTAGGAGCATACACGTAATACTTTGCTTTGATAACTTCTAGATTTTTGCAATAAGTATATGAGTTCGTCATGACTAATGTTGAGTCCATGGATTATACGCACTTTTTCCCATCCTTCCACCATTGCTAGCCTCTCTAATACCGCGCACTTTTCGCCGGTATCATACACCCACCATATACCTCCCTCAAAACATCCACCATACCTACCTATCATGGCATTTACATAGCCATTCCGAGATATATTGCCATGCAACTTTCCACCGTTCCGTTTATTATGACACGCTCCATCATTGTCATATTGCTAGCATGATCATGTAGTTGACATCGTATTTGTGGCAAAGCCACCGTTCATAATTCTTTCATACATGTCACTCTTGATTCATTGCATATCCCGGTACACCGCCGGAGGCATTCATATAGAGTCATATTTTGGTCAAAGTATCGAGTTGTAAGAAAAAAAGTGTGATGATGATCATTTTTAGAACATTGTCCCAAGTGAGGAAAGGATGATGGAGAATATGATTCCCCCATAAGTCGGGATCAGACTCTGGACGAAGAAAAAAAAGAAAAAAAAGAGGCCATAAAAAAAAGAAGGCCCAAATAAAAAATAAAAAAATGAGAGAAAAAGAGAGAAGGGACAATGTTACTATCCTTTTACCACACTTGTGCTTCAAAGTAGCACCAAGATCTTCATGATAGAGAGTCTCTCGTTATGTCACTTTCATATACTAGTGGGAATTTTACATTATAGAACATGGCTTGTATATTCCAATGATGGGCTTCCTCAAAATTTCCCTAGGTCTTCGTGAGCAAGCGAGTTGGATGCACACCCACTTAGTTTCTTTTGTTGAGCTTTCATATGCTTATAGCTCTAGTGCATCCGTTGCATGGCAATCCCTACTCACTCACATTGATATCTATTTATGGGCATCTCCATAGCCCGTTGATATGCCTAGTTGATGTGAGACTATCTTCCCCTCCTTTTGTCTTCTCCACAACCACCACTCTATTCCACATATAGTGCTATATCCATGCCTCACGCTCATGTATTGCATGAAGATTGAAAAAGTTTGAAAAAGTTAGAGTATGAAACAATTGCTTGGCTTGTCATCGGGGTTGTGCATGATTTAAATACTTTGTGTGGTGAAGATAGAGCATAGCCAGACTATATGATTTTGTAGGGATAACTTTATTTGGCCATGTTATTTTGAGAAGACATAATTGCTTTGTTAGTATGCTTGAAGTATTATTATTTTTATGTCAACATGAACTTTTGTCTTGAATCTTTCGAATCTGAATATTCATACCACAACTAAGAAAGATTTGCATTGAAATTATGCCAAGTAGCACTCCGCATCAAAAATTCTCTTTTTATCATTTACCTACTCGAGGACGAGCAGGAATTAAGCTTGGGGATGCCTGATACGTCTCCAACGTATCTATAATTTTTTATTGCTCCATGCTATATTATCTACTATTTTGGACTATATTGGGCTTTATTTTCCACTTTTATATTATTTTTGGGACTAACCTATTAACCGGAGGCCCAGCCCAGAATTGCTGCTTTTTGCCTATTTCAGTGTTTCGAAGAAACGGAATATCAAACGGAGTCCAAATGGAATGAAACCTTCAGGAACGTGATTTTCTCACCGAACGTGATCCAGGAGACTTGGACCCTACGCCAAGGCATCAGAGAGGCGGTCACGAGGGTGGGGGGCGCCCCCCCCCCCTTAGGGCGTGCCCCTGCCTCGTTGGCCCCTCAGAGCTCCACCAACGTACTTCTTCCTCCTATATATACCTACGTACCCCCAAACGAACAGAGAGGGAGCCAAAAACCTAATTCCAACAACGCAACTTTCTGTATCCACGAGATCCCATCTTGGGGCCTACTCCGGAGCTTCGCCGGAGAGGGCCGTCATCACGGAGGGCTTCTACATCATCATAGCCCCTCCGATGAAGTGTGAGTAGTTTACCTCAGACCTTCGGGTCCATAGTTAGTAGCTAGATGGCTTCTTCTCTCTTTTTGGATCTCAATACAAAGTTCTCCCCCTCTCTCGTGGAGATCTATTCGATGTAATCTTCTTTTTGCGGTGTGTTTGTTGAGACCGATGAATTGTGGGTTTATGATCAAGTCTATCTATGAATAATATTTGAATCTTCTCTGAATTCTTTTATGTATGATTGGTTATCTTTGCAAGTCTCTTCGAATTATCAGTTTGGTTTGGCCTACTATATTGGTTTTTCTTGCCGTGGGAGAAGTTCTTAGCTTTGGGTTCGATCTTGCGGTGTCCTTTCCCAGTGACAGAAGGGGCAGCAAGGCACATATTGCATCGTTGCCATCGAGGATAACAAGATGGGGTTTATTTCATATTGCATGAATTTATCTCTCTACATCATGTCATCTTGCTTAAAGCATTACTCTGTTTTTAACTTAATACTCTAGATGCATGCTGGATAGCGGTCGATGCGTGGAGTAATAGTAGTAGATGTAGAATCGTTTCGGTCTACTTGTCACGGACGTGATGCCTATATACATGATCATGCCTAGATATTCTCATAACTATGCTCAATTCTGTCAATTGCTCAACAGTAATTTGTTCACCCACCTTAGAATACTTATGCTCTTGAGAGAAGCCACTAGTGAAACCTATGCCCCCCGGGTCTATTCTCATCATATCAATCTCCATCACTTTAATCTTGCTTTGCTTTTTACTTTGCCTTTTCACTTTGCATCTCTATACCAAAAATACCAAAAATATTATATCTATCAGATCTCACTCTCGTAAGTGACCATGAAGGGATTGACAACCCCTAATCGCGTTGGTTGCGAGTAGCTATCGTTTTGTGCATGTACGAGGGACTTGAGCGTGGCCTCCTACTGGATTGATACCTTGGTTTTGAAAAACTGAGGGAAATACTTACGCTACACTGTTGCATCATCCTTTCCTCTTCGGGGAAATCCAACGCAAGCTTAAGAGGTAGCAGCCTGCAAGAACCTTGTCAAAATCCATGACCACTACAGGGTCTGGGGCAGCACAAAGAAGGACTCCTAGGTCGAACTCGCCTCGGCCATCATCGACCCCCACTACGAAAAGATGGAGCAGGATGCCCAGAGAACAAGTCCCCTATCCTGGCACAGGGCCTGGATGCGGCAACTGGATGAACCTCACCTCAGGTTCGCGGCCAAGAGCATGTAAACATGCTACGAGATGCACGTGCGGATTCTTGACATGAGGAAGTGCCTCGTTACCCAAATCGACGAGTCCAGATCAAGCCACAAGCAGAGCAAGCGTCACAAGAAGTAGATGATGATTAGATGATCATTTATGCTAGTTAATCATGCATGTAATATACAGTTTACTTTATTTGTGTGTGGAAATGTCATGTGTGTAGTAGCCACCTATGTAATTATTCATGTAATAGTTTACTTTGGTGTGTGCAAATGCCATGGTTGTAGTAGCCACCTATGTAAGTGGATGTTTAATTTGGTTATGCAAGCATGTCCTTATAAGTGTGTGTATATATATATATATATTGTTGTTGTGTATGCGATCCCATCACACAACACACACATCTTATTAGCAGCAACCATCTGTGTTATTATCGGTCTTCACACACATTTCTGATTACATACCTGTTTGCCGCGTATTACACACATCTTGTTAACATGAACCATTTCTGTTCTCATGTCTCAACGCAAACAGTTCATCCGAGTGAACCGCATGTCGTATATCACACACACCTTCATCTAGCTGACCGTTTCTTTTGTGTTTCCTAATCACAAACAGTTCATCCGAGTGAACCGTATGCTGCATATCGCACACACCTCCATCTGGCTGTCCGTTTCTTTTGCTCCTCCCCATCGCAAACAGTTAATTGAACTGAACCGTATGCCCTGCATCGCACACGCAACTAAAATCTGAACCGTGTTTGATGGCTCCGCCATCGCAAATGTTTTGCACCTTTTTGATGGTTTTTTACACCACCGTTTGCGATTATGGCATCACACATAGTTTCGTCGAAGGGTCTCTGATCGTAGTGTCGTGTTAGCAGCATCCTACAGTAGTGTTGCCACATCACCTACACCACATGAGCAGAATGAAAACAGTAACATATGTGATGGTGGTGCTATTGTCCCACTAGTGGAAAAACTTGACATTGATTGCTTGCATGATGTTGATCGCCCTATTGACATGCTTCATTCTAGTATGATTTCCCCATGCAATGATTTACCCATTTATGATGAGTTTGATGATTGCCATGTGGAGTCTATTAGTTGTGATGCCATGTTGCATAGAATTTCTTGCGATAATTCTCTCGGTCACATCTTGTTTGACAATCCGCTTGACTTGTCATATGCTCTGAATGAGATCAACCATATGTCATATTTGCAATCTCATCGTAGTGACTATGCATATGCCATTAAAATAAACCCAATTTGCACACATGGCATAGATGACAAGACCATGGTTATTGGCATTTGTTTTTCTTGTAATGATATTGATATGCTCCATTTGCATCACTTATCTCATATGCCATGCCATGACCACCTAGCTTCACATATGCTTTGTTTTGGATGTTGTTCATATTCTCCATATGATGTTTCCACTATTGCTCACGAGGAGAACCCCATAGTTTCCTCATACATGTTAGGAGATTTTGATCAATCCCATCCATTGCATGATTCCCATGATTATGTGCACAATATGCTCCCGATGAATGATAATGCTATTGATGTGTCATATACTTGTATTATCAATTTGTGTCCCCATCATGTGATACATAACAACTATTCTTTCATGATGGATGACATGTTGTTATACCATGCATCAAATTTCCTTGAGTGATGCTTATCTTGTGCTAACTCACACATGCACATACACATCATGATGGATGATGTGTACATTTACCACGCACACACTTTCTTTGGTTTGTGTCTCTTTTGTGTAGGTACCCATGAATACTTGTCAACCTCACAATCCCTTGAGTTGACAAACGATCTCTAGAGAGCAATGATGACTTGGGATCCCGTGGATTGTCTTTACCACCATTCCCATTGCGCAAAAACTTCGGCATTTGTTCTACATGGCCATCACATGGTTATGGCTTATTGTCCATTATATATCCTTTGACCATATTGCCATGTTCACTTTGCATGATATGCCCATTCCTATGCCTTTTCCATGCATTTGTGACCCATGCTTTGCTTTACACATGATGATTGATTCTCATACTTGTATGTGTATTTGCAAGCTTAGAGGAGATATCTCTTGTTCTTGCCATGTTTGCTTTGTGCCCCATTCCTATAATGATACTATTATCTTCCTTTGTGTTCGTGCTTGCGATATGTCATGTGCATTGCATATGCCTATTAATTGCTCGCATGACATGATTGCCATTATTTCCCCTAGTGTGTTGCATCTTTGCTCCACTATTTTGCACGATATGATTGATAAGTTTGCTTATGTTGCATCACCCGTGATTCATACTTTCTCTATTCATGTGGTTGATGACAACCATTGCCATGCTTTGCACATGACTCATATGGCTACTTGTCATATATCTCCATATGTTGTCACTCTGATGCTAGATGATTTGACATGTATTGAGTGCAACAATGCCTTTAGTCTTGATAATGAGTTTCCCCCATAGCATTCTCACATATAATTGGAGATTTTGACATATTCCTTGTGAAGCATGCTTGTCTTACCTCTTTGCACCATATACCTTGTGCCATGAATATTGTCATTATTGCATCATATTATTCATGCACTTGTGCTACTAATGGTTATGTGCAAGAGAAGAGAACCATCACGATGGATGATGTGTTTATCTACCATGCGCATATGTTCTTTGCTTCGTTTTGTGCATGTGTAGGATACTTGGACTTCGTGTCGACTTCCACTTCACGTGAGTTGACCATTTGAGCTCTTGGGAGCGAACCACCTTCTACCACCACGCTTTCAAGGTGATATCCTTCTCTTTCGAGAAACCCAAAACCATGAGCATGAATATTGTGGATCATACTACTTGTGTTGCTTGCACCATGAGACTTATTTGTCATCTTGGACCCCTTGATTGCGCACATGTTAGTGATGTTGCTTTCATTCACGATCGCCACATCGCCATGCCTCATGACATATACACCTTGTGTGTTGCATCCAATTGTTGGATTACTTGCTCCTATCATATGTTTGGTTGCAACAATGTCATTTCTCAACATATGCCATGCATGTCCCATTGATTGCTACATGATTGCCTTGATTGCGTCACACATGATGAAAAATTGCTCTTTCTATTGTGTTGAGTGCCATACTATATTCACTACACCCCATGCACGTTATGCTTGGATTGTCTTGCACTTGACCCATGTGTTTAGACACTTCATTTTATTTGGTATTGTGAATGATTCTTATGCCTACCATAGACCATTTGTAGAGCGTTTTATGCATGTTTGCTACGACCCTGAGGTAGTTGCTTGTTCACTTGTCCAACATATTTGCATCTCTACCTCAAATTTACATGCTTGTCCCCATGATATCTTTGCTTGTACTTAATTTATGCGCTTACTTGCCATGTCACAATCCTTTGTCACGCCATATGCTATGCTTGATAATGACACTTGTTGGGTGAATCACCTCTTGAATGCTTGGTTTTGCAGTAAGGCTAACCACCTTTGTTTTTCCAAGTGTTTGTTGTCCTTACACTTTTTGGAGGAATCATGAGACGGCGCGACATTGGAGAGTGCCCATTCCGAGCTTGAAGATGATGAGTACTTGGTGATCGTCCACTTCTCCATGGCGAAGCCATCTCTTTCCCATGGTGATTTGTTTTTCGATCCGAGGTTGAATCTTTCCCAAGGGGGTAGGGGATATAATGGTGATAATGACAATCCTCACAATATGCATCCTAGTCAATGCCTTTACGAGTTTGAAAATTACATTAGAAAACAAGATCACTTCAATGCAAATGTTATGAAACAATTGAAATAAAATTCTGATATGATTGCTTGCTTGAGTGACTTGTTATTTAGAATCTCAAATGATGTTAGAGGTGTGGGAAAACATGTTTCTATGGTTCAAACCCAGTTAGAACAAATTGCTAGATCTCAAAGAGAGTTGCTAGATGAAATGAACAATAACATACATGACTTTGATATTAGAGTAGCAACTAGAGGAGGTAAAATTACTTAGGAACCACTTTTATCCTGAGGGACACCCAAAAAGAATGAATAAGACTCTCAAAGAGCTAACACTGATGCACGTAGTCCTCCTAATAAGATAAAGAAAAAGAAAAATGATAGGACTTTGCATGCCTCTAGTGAACCTGAAGTAGAAAAACCTCATGATAATGAAGTTTCTATCTCTGATGCTGAAACTCAACCTCGTAGTGAACACTCACCTTCTTATAATGAAAAAGATAATGGTGAGGTTCATGAAGACAGTCAACCAAATAATGAAGAACCTGATGCGGCTTGAAGCTACGTCGGTATTTCCCTAGAGGAAGGGATGATGCAGCACAACAGCGGTAGGTATTTCCGTCAGATGTGAAACCAAGGTTATCAAACCAGTAGGAGAACCAGGCAACACAACGTAAACAACACCTGCACATAGATAACAAATCCACGCAACCCAATGTGTTAAAGGGGTTGTCAATCCCTTGCGGGTATGGTGCCTCAAGATAGGCAAACAGATGTGAGCTAAATCGTGGTAGATTGATAGATCGAACGCCAAATAAAATAAATAAGAATAAATTAGAGAAAGGTATTTTTGTATTTTTAGTTTAATAGATCTGAAAATAAAAGCAAAGGAAAATAGATCGCAAAGGCAAATAATATGAGAAAGAGACCCTGGGGCCGTAGGTTTCACTGGTGTCTTCTCTCAAGAAAAATAGCAAACAATGGGTGAACAAATTACTGTTGGGCAATTGATAGAACTTCAAATAATGATGACGATATCCAGGCGATGATCATTACATAGTCATCACATCCAAGATTAGTAGACCGACTCCTGCCTACATCTACTACTATTACTCCACACATCGACCGCTATCCAGCATGCATCTAGTGCATTAAGTTCATGGAGAAACAGAGTAATGCAATAAGAATGATGACATGATGTAGACAAGATCAATCTATGTAGAGATAGACCCCATCATTTTATCCTTAGTAGCAACGATACATACATGTCGGTTCCCTTTCTGTCACTAGGATAAAACACCGTAAGATCGAACCCACTACAAAGCACCTCTTCCCATTGCAAGATAAATAGATCAAGTTGGCCAAACAAAACCCAAATATCGTATAAGAAATACGAGGCTATAAGAGATCTTGCATAAGAGAGATCAAAGAAACTCAAATACTTCCATGGATATAAAAAGATAGATCTGATCATAAACTCAAAGTTCATCGATCCCAACAAACACACCGCAAAAGAGTTACATCATATGGATCTCCAAGAGACCATTGTATTGAGAATTCAGATAGAGAGAGAGATGAAGCCATCTAGCTACTAACTACGGACCGGAAGGTCTACAAAGAACTAGTCACGCATCATCGGAGAGGCACCAATGGAGGTGGTGAACCCCATCCGAGATGGTGTCTAGATTGGATCTGGTGGTTCTGGACTCTGCGGCGGCTGGATGAATATTTCGTCGACTCCCCTAGGGTTTTGGGAATATTGGGGTATTTATAGAGCAAAGAGGCGGTCCGGGGGGCACCCAAGGTGGGCACAACCCACTAGGGCACACCTGGGCCTCCTGGTGCGCCCTGGTGGGTTCTGCTCTCCTTGGAGTACCCCCAGGCACAACCAGGGCCCATTACTTGTCTTTTGGTCCATAAAAAATCTCCGTAATGTTTCGTGGCATTTGGACTCCGTTTGGTATTGATTTTCTGTGATGTAAAAAAACAAGTAAAAAAACAGCAACTGACACTTGGCACTATGTCAATAGGTTAGTACCAAAAATGATATAAAATGATTATAAAACATCCAAGATTGATAATATAACAACATGGAACAATAAAAATATTATAGATACATTGCAGACGTATCAGAACCAAACAATGATGTTGAGATAGAACCTGCAGTTGATCTTGATAACCCACAACCCAAAATAAAAGATATGATAAAAGAGACTTTGTGGCTAGAAAACACGGTAAGGAAAGAGAACCATGGGTTCAAAAACCTATGCCCTTTCCACCTAAGTCAACTAAAAATAAAGATGATGAAGAATTTGAATGCTTTGCTGAAATGTTGACGCCAGTCTTTTTGCGTACTCGCTTGACCAATATCCTTAAAATTCCTCCTTATGCAAAGTACATGAAAGACATCATCACCAATAAGAGAAAAATTCTGGAAGCTGAAATCTCC
This sequence comes from Triticum urartu, assembly GCF_056163025.1. Classification (NCBI taxonomy): domain Eukaryota; kingdom Viridiplantae; phylum Streptophyta; class Magnoliopsida; order Poales; family Poaceae; genus Triticum; species Triticum urartu. The sequence continues at coordinate 170,286,731 of NC_141877.1, read as the reverse complement.
ACCATGCTTGCTAATTATAATTTTAAATATGGAGTACCTAAGAAACTTGGAGATCTAGGAGTACCGACTATACCTTGCTCCATCAAAAGAAACTATGTGAAAACCGCTTTATGTGATTTGGGAGCTGGTGTTAGTGATATGCATTTCTCTTTATATAAAAGACTTGATTTGAATAAACTCACACCTACTGAAATATCTTTGCAAATGGCTGACAAATCTACTGCCATACCTATCGGTATTTGTGAGGATGTGCCCGTTGCTGTTGCTAATGCTACTATTTTGACTGACTTTGTTATACTTGAGATGCCCGAGGACGACAACATGTCGATTATCCTTGGTAGACCCTTCTTGAATACTGCAGGGGCTGTTATTGATTGCAATAAAAGCAAGGTCACTTTTCATAACAATGGTAATGAGCATAGGTGCACTTTCCGAAGAAACAATTCCAAGTGAATGGTATTAATGTTATTGAAAAATCTCCGACAATCATTATTGGAAGTTTTCAACTACCTCTACCTACTTCCAAAAAGAAATATGAAATGCTTATGGTTGGGGACATGCATATCCCCGTTGAGGTAACTTAGTGATTTACGAAAGTTCTTCGATTTCATGCTAATCTAAAGTGGTCGTTAATAAGACCTAATCAACCTTATTAATGGATCATTTTTTAGGGGTATGAAGTTGATGAATTTAGTGAGCACTACCTGTCGTGGATCTAAGACTGATAGTAGAATGGGGGTAGGTATGAGGAGGCAAGATCCTAGCTATGGAGTAGTTGTACACAGGAGTTTACGAGTTCAGGCCCTTAACGGAGGAAGTAACAGCCCTACGTCTCGGTGCCCGGAGGCGTTCGACTGGATTGTATGTGTGTGTGAGTTTACAAAAGATGCGAACCCCTGTCCCGGAGGAGGGGGTGGCTTATATAGAGTGCGCCAGGACCCCAGCTCTCCTGTGTTACGCGGGGTTCAGTGTACATAAAGAAGGAGCGTTACAGGTGACGTCTGTATTAAAGTGCTAAATATGATAGTTAAGTCTATGAGTAAACGCCCGACCGTTGTTGTGTAGAGTGACTTTAGATCTTTTGTTTGTCGAGTGATTTCTGTGACGGTCGAGTGACATTGATTCTTCCGAGTGGAATGTCTCTGGTCGAGTGGATGATGGTACCCTTCCAATGCTTCTGGCTTTAGGGTGATGTCCTTGGGGAGAGCGTCTAGGTCAGGCCTATGACCCTACCCTAGGTACTTAGCTTCATCATTAGCCCCTGAATGGTTCGGGGCTTGAGTGGAGAAGGAGTTGAGAATTCCTCCGATTCAATTTTCGTGCTCTGGGAGTGACTTATTGCGAGCAAGCAAACAACCATGATGATCTCAACTCCTTTTCAGTCGCCTTGATCCATTCTTGAATCTGCCGAGTGAACTTTACTGTGATGTCTTGAGTACTGATATGGAGAAGATATTCCGTCTGACAGATTGCCTTGTTGCGCGTGGATATCATGGGATTCAGATTTGGGGAAGCGCGCGGGACGGGGGAGGCCGCAGTAATCGGAAGGGATTAGGTGAGGCTGCCTTGATCACCGTGCCACCTTTTTCGCCATGTACCTCGCGCGCGACTATTGTGGGTTTTGATTGGGTCGTCTGGACCCATAGGTCAGCCACTCGGAAGCGGCCCCATATAAGGCGTCGGGCCGGGGTTTTCTTTGAACAGTGCGTCTTCGTTCTTCTCTTTTCCTCTCAGTTTTCTTTGCTGCATCTGCTCCTGCTCCAGCACCGCCGCCCCGTTCGAGCTCGGCTCGCCGCGATGGGGAAGGAGAAGACGGTGGCATTGGAGCATGCGAAGAAGGCGATGGCGAAGGCAAAGGGGAAGAAGTCCGGCCGGGGCGGATCTTCCTCGAGGTCTGGCCTGCCGCCGGGCTGGATCTAGGGCGACTAGATTCGCTCGACGATCTGTCAGGACGACATCGACGACCTGGTCGAGGGGGTACTGATCCCCCACAAATCGGTGCGACTACCGGGGAATGAGACCGAGCCGCAGCCACAGGAGGGTGAGTGCGTTCTCCTCTCTACTCACGTCGACCGCGGTTTTCCTTGCCTCCCCACCCTTTCTTCCGAGGTTTCTTGAACTTCTTTGGGGCGCAACTCCACCATTTTTCCCCAAACACCATCGTGTATCTTGCCGCTTTCATGTCCATGTGTGAGAACTTCCTGGGCTGGCGGCCACACTGGGCCTCTTCAAACACATATTCATGTGTCGTTCCCAGTCGGTCAAGAAGGCCAACCCGAGTGACGAGAGGACGCATGTGATCCAGATGTGCGAGGGCCTTGGAATTCAAATGAGGGGTAAAAGCACTTTCCCAGCCATGATCCTTCCTGACTCGGTCCGAGGGCGGCAGTCGACCTGGTTCTACTGCAAGGACCAGCCGACTCCGGGTCAGTCGACTGGACTTTCCCCCTTTTCCATGGCCCAAGTGAAGAAGCCCTCTGCTATGAAAGTGACCCCAGAGGAGAAGGCGCAAGTGAAAGTGCTGGTCGAGCGAGTAGTTCAGCTTGTCCGTGATGGGGTAACCGGTATGGATCTGTTGGAGGTCTTCCTCAGGCGACGCATCCAACCACTTTAAGCTCGTGACCGTCCGATGTGGATGTATTCGGGCACTGACGACACCACTCGGATCCATCCAGAAGAAGTCAACGAAGCTACGTTGGAAGGGTGGTTGAAGGGTATTACTGGCAACAAAGACAACCCCAGGGGATCCCGGAGGATTCCTCCACTCAACAACTCATACGAAACCGACAAGGTATGACTCCGAATGGTCGAGTGTCTTCTTGATTTATCAAGTAGTTGTTTGTTGTCATCCGACTGACTCCTATATTGGTTGTTGTCTTTCAGGCCCTGACTGAGATGTACTCGATGCCTAACGGGGAGCAGGAGCAGGACCCAGAGGGAGAAGCGAGTGGAGGTGAAAGTGGCGAGTGGCACTCTGACGATAAAGAGGACGAGGATAGCGATGACCCGAGTGATGAAGAAGAGGTCGTCTCTCCTCCTCGTAGGGAAAGACAATCCATGCTTTCTCACGATCTAGCAAGCGCCCATGGCAAAGCGACCGCGCAAACTGGGCAGTCATCGAAGCGCCCTCGGACGTCTTCTCTAGCGATGACTGAAAAGGAGTCGAAGCAACCGAAAGCCACACTGTCCAAACCGCCAAAAGCCTTGCCGAAGAACAAAGTGGCTGTCCCCATTGCTTCCGGGTATTAGTTGGACTTGATCTCTTGTTTTAGTATGAATTTGGATTTGAGTCGATTCACTTCGTCGGACATGACCGACTGAATTCTGAAATCTGTAGTGCTGCTACCTCTGGGACTTCCACCCGCCAGTATGAAGACGAGGACATGGAAGATGCGGTCACCTCCAACCTGGGTACAATTCTCGTGATCTTGTTCTCGATTGTATGGTCGATTAAATTCTGGTGACTCATCTAGAGTCGGTTGATTTCTTTGCAGCCCCTCCCAACGTCATTGAGCTTCCGGATGATGATGATGACGTGCCCCCGAGGCCCAGGAAGAAGAAGGCAATAGCTAGGAAGACATTCCAGTCAGAGCCGGCGGCAGAAAGGGTAATTCAACAGCTCGCAGATGCGAGTAAGGTTTGTGTAACCTTTGCTGACCCAGTGTCGAGTGTGCATTCCGCATCGTCAACTGCACCAGAGCTTGTTTCAACCATCCAACTTCATGCCTCGGATCTCCAAGCCGCTGCGTCTGGACCATCCGTTCCCTTCTTTGCCACTCATCATGTTCCAGAAAGCCAGTCGGAGGCCGCTGCGGAGGCCATTCGTCAAGCTGGCATAATGATGGAGCGGGTGAAGGCGGTGCACGAAAGAAGTCACGCTGCTTATGATGCCAGCGCGGCTCTTCGAGCCAATGTCCAGGTAAGTCAACTTCCGACTGAACTTGCTCTTTTAGGATATGCTACCCGAATGTTTTCCTTCGCGCAATCTTTCATTGTCTTGTACTTCGAGATTGTACACCCACTGGGTGCTTTTTCATCTTTTTTTTACTCGGCCTGGACGGACCGGCAGAGGGGAATCTGCACCAGTGGGGGCACGCTAAGTGCACCCACTAGGTGTAGTCCCCGAGACCGCAGTCGACTGCTGGCAGTCGGTTGGGGTCTGAGTACTTCTTTCTCTCCCTTCTTTTTTGTACTTGGTCTGGGCGGACCAGCCGAGTGGAATTCGAACCAGTGGGGGCATGCTAAGTGCACCCACTGGGTGTAGTCCCCGAGACCGCAGTTGACTGCTGGCAGTCGGTTGGGGTCTGAGTAGTCTTGAAGTTTTATTCACTCAGAAGTAAATATTCTTTGATCTTGTCGATTGATATGTCTTTTACTCACTGTAGAAATCTTGTTCGCTTATCTCCAAGTTTGCCGAATTTGAGGAAAAGCAGAGGCAACTCAACCTTGACCTGGAGTTGGCTCAGCAGAACTTAAAGAAGGCTCAAGATGAAGTCGCTGGTACGGAAGGTAACGGCCTGTCGACTGCTTATCTTGACCATCCTTCAAGTTATCTCTTCATTCTTTTGTTTGATCTAAATGTGTATTTTGCATAAAAAATGGGGCTGGCCCTGGAGAAGGAGGAATTGGACCTTGCAGCTGCGCATTAGGAGGCTCAGGAGAAGATTGCCCTTGCTGACCAGAAACTGGCTTCGGTCGAAGCGCTGGAGGAGGAAATCAACAAGTTGAAGTCATCTCTCACTTAATCCAATCGAGAGGCGACTAGACTGAAAAAATATAAAGTGGCTCTGAACGACCAGCTGGAAAGCATGACTCGTAGGAGGAACGATTTGGAGGCTTATCTGAAAGCTCTCGCCAAGAAACTCTTTCTTATGCTCGAAGGTACCCCCTTTTTACCCGACTGTTTTACTGTTTGCAAGTTAGTCCTGACCATTCGACTCATTAACTCGTTGACTCTGTAGAATTCTACCAAAACTTTGAAGAAGAGACTGGACGGATCGAGATGGGCTTGGACCCCATCCTTTCTCTAGTCGGCGACGAGGCTGCCATGAATGTGCTTCGACTGGAATCCCGCATCGCCAGTGTTACAAGTTATCTTGCTCATCTGAAGGTGGCCATTTCACGCATCGACTCATCGCTCTAGCCAAGGGCAACTCTTCATAATGATCTCGAGTCTCTGATGACTCAGCTCAATGAGGTCCCCGGCCGAGTGCAAGAATGGAAGAAGTCCTCTGCCCGATGCGGTGCCGACGTGGCTTTGTCACTAGTCAGGGTCCACTACCAAGAGGCTCGAGAAGAGAAGTTGGTGGCGATCAAGGTCGCCAACACAAAAAGGCACGACTTCCAGTCCTTCATGGAGACTTTCATTGCTGTTGCCACTCGGATCGTTGACGGGATTGATTTGGACGAGTTCATCGAGACTGCGAGTCCTTCTTCCGAGTGAACAAACTTGATACTTGAACTTGCTTTAAATTTGCCTCGGAATGCCGAGTGGTTTTTGTAACCATTAAACTCCTTCGGACCTGACGCCCGAGTAATTTTATCTTCATCCTGAAACTTTTGAGATTTTATCCGATATTGGTTTATCTTCTGCATGTGATTGCATTCGCCTTCGAGCGGAACTTATTCTTCACTCAGAATATTCTTTGAGATGTAACTATGAGGGAGATATCCCAGTCGATCTGCACCTCGTCGTCCTTGCAGATAGGGATGGAGCGCTCATTGTACTTGTGGCGCAGCTCTGAGGAGAGGTTTGCAATCGACCTGCACCTCGTCGTCCTTGCGGATAGGGATGGAGCGCACATTGTACTTGTGGCGCAGCTCTGAGGAGAGGTTTGCAATCGACCTGCACCTCGTCGTCCTTGCGGATAGGGATGGAGCGCACATTGTACTTGTGGCGCAGCTCTGAGGAGAGGTTTGCAATCGACCTGCACCTCGTCGTCCTTGCGGATAGGGATGGAGCGCACATTGTACTTGTGGCGCAGCTCTGAGGAGAGGTTTGCAATCGACATGCACCTCGTCGTCCTTGCGGATAGGGATGGAGCACACATTGTACTTGTGGTGCAGCTCCACGGGGAGGATTGCAGTCGACCTACATCTCGTCATCCTTGCGGATAGGGATGGAGCACACATTTGTACTTGTGGTGCAGCTCCGCGGGGAGGATTGCAGTCGACGTGCACCTCGTCATCCTTGCGGATAGGGATGGTTTTTCAAACTTAGGTGAGCACTGGACTGCAGCTAAGCCCCCGAGTGTGAGGTTTTCTCATCACTCGGTAGGATCTTTGAAACTTAGGCGAGCAATGGACTGCAGCTATGCCCCCGAGTGTGAGGTTTGCTCATCACTCGGTAGGATTTTTGAAACTTAGGCGAGCACTGGGCTGCAGCTAAGCCTCCGAGTGTGAGGTTTGCTCATCACTCGGTAGGATTTTTGAAACTTAGGCGAGCACTGGGCTGCAGCTAAGCCTCCGAGTGTGAGGTTTGCTCATCACTCGGTAGGATTTTTGAAACTTAGGCGAGCACTGGGCTGCAGCTAAGCCCCCGAGTGTGAGGTTTGCTCATCACTCGGTAGGATTTTTGAAACTTAGGCGAGCACTGGGATGCAGCTAAGCCTCCGAGTGTGAGGTTTGCTCATCACTCGGTAGGATTTTTAAAACTTAGGCGAGTACTGGGCTGCAGCTAAGCCCCCGAGTGTGAGGTTTCCTCATCACTCGGTACGATTTTTGAAACTTAGGCGAGTACTGGGCTACAGCTAAGCCCCCGGGCAAGAGGCTTGCTCATCACTCGGTAGCATTTTTTCAACTTAGGCGAGTACTGGACTGCAGCTAAGCCCCCGAGTGAGAGGCTTGCTCATCACTCGGTAGGATTTTTTCAACTTAGGCGAGTACTGGACTGTAGTTAAGCCCCCGAGTGAGAGGCTTGCTCGTCACTCGATAGGATTTTTTTTCAACTTAGGCGAGTACTGGACTGCAGCTAAGCCCCCGAGTGAGAGACTTGCTCATCACTCGGTAGCATTTTTTCAACTTAGGCGAGTACTGGACTGCAGCTAAGCCCCCGAGTGAGAGACTTGCTCATCACTCGGTAGCATTTTTTCAACTTAGGCGAGTACTGGACTGCAGCTAAGCCCCCGAATGAGAGACTTGCTCATCACTCGGTAGGATTTCTTCAACTTAGGCGAGTACTGGACTGCAGTTAAGCCCCCGAGTGAGAGGCTTGCTCGTCACTCGGTAGGATTTTTTTTTCAACTTAGACGAAACGGATTTGCGGCTAAGCCACCGAGTGAGAGGCTTGCTCATCACTCGGTAGGATTTTTTTAAACTTAGGCGAAACGGATTTGCAGCTAAGCCATCGAGTGAGAGGCTTGCTCATCACTCGGTAGGATTTTTTAAACTTAGGCGAAACGGATTCATAGCTAAGCCCCCGAGTGAGAGACTTGCTCGTCACTCGGTAGGATTTTTTTTCAACTTAGGCGAAACAGATTCGCGGCTAAGCCACCGAGTGAGAGGCTTGCTCATCACTCGGTAGGATTTTTTAAACTTAGGCGAAACGGATTCGCAGCTAAGCCACCCGAGTGAGAGGCTTGCTCGTCACTCGATAGGATTTTTTAAACTTAGGCGAAACGGATTCGCAGCTAAGCCACCCACTGGGGGATTTCAGAAACAAACGTAAGCAATCGACAATCATTTTAGAAGACTATAAAAACACTTGTATTTGATAAAGAAACTACAAAGGTGCTTTTTATTACATTCCAATAGACTGAATGCTTATGTATAAAAGGGGCGGAGCAGCTCCGCATTCCAAGCTCGCGGCTCGTCTTTCTTGTGCTCGACGTTGTAGAGGTGGTACGCTCCATAGTGGAGCACTCTGGTGACAACGAAGGGGCCTTCCCAGGCAGGAGCAAGCTTGTCAGGTTTCTGCTGATCCACTCGGAGAACCAAGTCTCCCTCTTGAAATGCTCGACCCCTCACGTTTCTGGCATGGAATCGACGCAGGTCTTGTTGATAGATGGTTGATCGGATCAAGGCCATCTCTCTTTCTTCTTCCAGGAGATCGACTGCATCTTGCTGTGCCTGTTCTGCTTCTTCTTCTGAGAAAAGCTCGACTCGAGGCGCATTGTGGAGCAAGTCACTCGGAAGTATAACTTCGACTCCATAAACCAAGAAAAAGGGGGTTATGCCAGTCGACCGATTGGGAGTTGTCCTCAATCCCCACAATACTGATGGAAGTTCATCGACCCAGGCTGCTGCTGTGAGTTTGAGGTCACGCATCAGTCGGGGTTTCATTCCTTTGAGAATCAATCCATTTGCTCTTTCAGCTTGCCCATTCGACTAGGGGTGGGCGACTGAGGCATAGTCGACTCGAGTACCTTGGGAAGCACAGAAAGTTCTGAACTCATCAGAATTGAAGTTTGACCCGTTGTCAGTGATGATGCTGTGTGGATCAGCATATCTGAATGTTAACTCTCTAATGAAGCTAACAGTAGTACTAGCTTCAAGGTTCTTGATAGACTTGGCTTCAATCCACTTGGTGAAATTTTCGACTGCTACAAGCACATGAGTGAATCCACTCCTACCAGTCCTCAGAGGTACAAATATGTCTAATCCCCAAACAGCAAAGGGCCAGACGAGTGGAATGGTCTTCAGGGGCGACGCTGGCTTGTGAGACATGTTGGACTAAAACTGGCAACCTTCACATTTGTCGACTATTTCTTTTGCCATGTCATTTGCCCATGGCCAGTAAAATTCTGCTCGGTATGCTTTGGCCACAATGGTCCGAGAGGATGCATGGTGACCACAGGTCCCCGAGTGGATGTCATTGAGGATCACTCGACCTTCTTCAGGTGTTATGCATTTCTGGCAAACTCCAATCACACTTTCTCTGAACAACTGTCCTCTTATCACAGTAAAGGCTTTAGATCGACGGACGATCTGTCGAGCCTCTTCTTCATCTTCTGGGAGTTCCTTTCTAAGAATGTACGCGATATATGGTACTGTCCAATCGGGGGTGATGACCAAAACCTCCATAATCAAATCGACCATGGCTGGAACCTCGATTGCAGTCGGATCGGTGGCACTCTTCAGCTGCGGGGGCTCTTCAATGAAGGGATCTTATTGAATTGAAGGTGTATGGATATGCTCCAGGAACACATTGCTGGGAATGGCTTCCCTTTTGGAGCCTATCTTTGCCAGATCATCGGCTGCTTGATTTTTCAGTCAAGGGATATGATGAAGCTCTAACCCCTCAAACCTCTTTTCTAACTTTCTCACTACATTGCAATAACCAGTCATAGCTGGGCTTCTGACATCCCACTGCTTCATCACCTGATCGACCACTAAATCCGAGTCGCCATAGACCATGAGGCGACGGACCCCGAGTGAAATGGCCATACGTAACCCGTACAGAAGTGCTTCATATTCAGCTTCATTGTTGGAGGAGTCAAAGTGAATCTAGAGAACATAGCTGAGTTTGTCACCACGGGGGGATACCAACACCACCCCAGCATCAGAACCATTTAGCATCTTGGACCCATCGAAGAACATGGTCCAATGCTCCGAGTGAATTTGGGCCGAAAGTTGCTGTTCGATCCACTCAGCGAGGAAATCAGCTATTGCTTGGGACTTCATAGCTTTCTTTACCTCAAATTTGATGTCCAGGGGAAGGAGTTCAATCGCCCACTTTGCCACTCGACCAGTTGCATCTCTGTTGTTCAGAATCTCTGATAATGGAGCATCGCTGACGACTGTAATGGAATGATAAGAGAAATAGTGTGCAACCTTCTTCGTGGTCATGTAAATCCCATAAACAAGCTTCTGATAATGTGGATATCTTTGCTTCGACGGAGTCAGAACTTCAGAAACATAATATACTGGGCGTTGAACTTTATAGGCTTTTCCTTCTTCCTCCCGCTCGACCGTGAGTACTGTACTGGCAACTTGTCCAGTGGCTGCAATATAAAGCAGTAAAGGCTCTTTGCTGATTGGTGCAGCAACCACCAGCTGGGTGGAAAGAAGGGCTTTGAGCTCTGCAAACGCTGCATCAGCTTCGGGAGTCCACTTGAACTTATCGGACTTCTTCATCAGTCGGTAAAGAGGCAATGCCTTTTCACCGAGGCGAGAAATGAATCGACTCGAGGCAGCCAGACAACCAGTAAGCTTCTGGACATCGTGCACACGCATAGGGTGTTTCATCCGAAGTATAGCACCAACTTTCTCTGGGTTAGCATCGATCCCTCGTTCGGAAACGAGGAAACCGAGTAACTTTCCGCCAGGAACTCCGAATGTGCACTTTGATGGATTAAGCTTGATATCATATCTTCTGAGATTAGCAAAGGTTTCAGCAAGGTCAGCCAGCAGGTCGGAACCTTTATGTGACTTGACCACAATGTCATCCATGTATGCTTCCACATTCCGACTGATTTGAGTGAGCAAACATTTCTGGATCATCCTCATGAATGTGGCTCCGGCGTTCTTCAAGCCAAATGGCATGGTGACATAACAGAAACATCCGAATGCAGTGATGAAAGCTATTTTTATCTCATCAGGTCCATACAGTCGGATCTGATGGTACCCGGAATAGGCGTCCAAAAAAGACAAACACTCACACCCCGCAGTCGAGTCAACAATTTGGTTGATGCCGGGGAGAGGAAAATGATCTTTCGGGCAGGCCTGATTGATATTCTTGAAGTCAGTGCACATGCGAAGTGAATAATCCTTCTTGGGGACCATGACAACATTGGCGAGCCACTCAGAGTGGTAAATCTCTCGGATGAACTCAGCTGCCAGGAGCCGAGCCACTTCTTCGCCAATTGCTTTTCTCTTCTGGACGGCGGACCGTCAGAAATGTTCCTTGACTGGTTTTACTTTTGGGTCGACTCGCAAACGATGCTCAGCCAGTCCCCTGGGTACACCCGGCATGTTAGAAGGTTTCCATGCAAAGATGTCCCAGTTCTCACGGAGGAACTGGATGAGCGCTTCTTCCTATTTGCTGTCGAGTGTTGTTGAGATATGGATCAGAGCAACATTGTGATCGGTCGGGAGAATATGAATCGACTTCGTTTCACCGGACGACTGAAATGCAGAATCTGTGGCAGGCTTCTTGGCTCGCAGCAAATCACTTGGATCTGCATTTTTCTGATATTCTTGCAGTTCTACTACTGCCATTTGTGCATTGGCAATTTTTTAGCCCTTTTGGAAGCACTCTTCTGCCTTATGCAGATTACTAGTGACAGTGATTACTCCTTTAGGACCAGGCATCTTCAATTTGAGATACACGTAACATGGTCGAGCCATAAAACGTGCATAAGCGGGCCTACCCAGAATAGCATGGTAAGCACTCTTGAAATCCACTACCTCAAATGTCAACTTTTCTTTGCGGTAATTCTTGGAATCACCAAAAACTACATCAAGGGCGATCTGGCGGAGTGACTGAGCCTTCTTGCCAGGTATAACGCCGTGGAAACTCATGTTGCTTTCACTAAGCTTGGACATCAGAATGCCTATTCCCTTTAAAGTTTCAGCATAAAGGATATTCAGGCCACTGCCACCATCCATCAGAACTTTAGTCAGTTGAGTGCTCGCCTCCCAGGGGTGGCTATATGTGCTAGATGGTCTGACTGGTCGAATGTGATGGCAGTCTGGGACCACTTCAGATAACTGGGTGTTGCAGGAGCAACCATGTTTACTTCTGTGTTAATAACTTTCAACCAACTTTTGCTTTCAACATCAGCAAAAATCATCAGCTTGGAATTGACATTGGGAAAACCATCATCTTCTTCTTCCCTATCCTCACCTCCGTCCGAATCCTTTTCTGTCTCCTTGGGTTGTTTCTCTCGGAACTGCTGGATCAGGAAATTAGACTATCGAGTGGTGTCTTTAGGGTAAATGATGTTCCCCTCTTCATCTTTTTTGGTATGAATATGGCACAGTAAATCCAACACATCATTCCCATCTTTATCCTTAACTTTTTTGGGAGTCCAGGGCCCTTTGTGCTTTCCTTTGAACTTTCCTTGGGCAACAACCAAAGCTTCACCAGGTGCAGCTGGTTCGGCCTTTCGCTTTTGTTTCCGACTGGAATTCCCTCCTCCGGTTTCTTGGGCGACTATTTTGTGCTTGCCGCTCCGGAGTAGGTCTTCCTCTTCGCCGTTAGCATATTTGGTGGCAATCTCCATCATCCGAGTCAGAGTCATATCTCCTGTCCGACCGAATTTCAGATTCAACTCCGGATACTTAACGCCTTCCTTGAAGGCACAGATTGCTTGGTGATCTGACACATTCTCCACTGTATGGTGTAATGTGATCCATCTCTGGATATAGTCTCTCAATGTTTCATTCAGTTTCTGAACACAACACTGCAATTCTGTCAACCCTGCCGGCCTTTTGCAAGTACCTTCAAAGGTTCTAACAAACACTCGAGCAAGTTCCTCCCAACTATATATGTTGCCAGGAGCCAACCGATTCAACCACACTCTGGCTGAGCCCTCCAACATCAAGGGAAGGTGCTTCATAGCCACATCATCATTGCCGCCACCAATCTGCACAGCCACTCGGTAGTCCTCAAGACAAGTGTCTGGCTTGGACTCGCCAGTGAACTTGCTGACTCCAGTCGCCAACCTGAAGTTGGGAGGAATCACTGCTGCTCTGATGGCTCTACTGAAACACTCAGGTCCTGAAACGTGCACCCTGCTTCCAGTCGGATGGTCTCTATCGTGGCCTTCTCTATGAGCCCTGTTCCTATCAACCAGACCTTGAACGAGGATAGATCTTGCATCAAAGCTTGGCTCTCTAGGGTCGACCGGAATTCTTCGTTCGCCACTGTGGGGGCGCCTGTCATCTTACCGCCAAGGCACATATGACCCACTCCTCGGAGGAGGCGTGGGCACTCGACGACGGTCATCGTGGTCGAGTCGATGATCATACTGCTCACGGTTCCTGTACTGATCTTGTCGATGCCCACGTCCATCACGCCGTGGAGGAGATCTTGTGCTGTGAGAAGATTGGACAGCATCTGCCACCACAGATCTGCTATGAATTCTATTTTGCGACTGAGATGCTGCTGTATTCTGCTCTCCTACTACCTGGAGTAAAGCCCGGATCTGCATCAAACCTCGGCCAGCTTATGACTGGGAAGGTTGAATTGACTCTGCTATTGGAGCTGCAGCTGTGAGATTCTGGATCGGAGTTCGGTATACCTGAGTCGGAGGCGGAAAAAGTTGTCATCGACTGGACTCAGGAATCCGCTGCCGAGCACGCTCGCCAAGTGTGTGCTGGAGGTTCTCCAGTCGAGTGCGCTCAGCCAAGTTGGCCAGGTGCGCCTCCTCCAAGGCCTGGGCCTCGGGGGTCTCTCCAATGATAGGAGTGTGAAGTGCATCAATATTACGGCGGCGAAGATCTTCCCTCCGCTGCGAAGAGAGGGGTTCGGGGCGGTACTCCTCATGGACATGTGATGGGTCGCCGACGCCATCACCACCGTCTTCGCGGGGGAAGCCAGGAGGACTGCATGGTCCATTGACCATCAAGACTTCCGCCGCGGGGTCGCTGCTGTCGCACTCGGATGCAGTCTCGACGAAGCCAGTCGATAGATCGAACAGGCCGTAGAGAGTTTCATCGGGCTCAATCGCCGCGATTTGTGGGGTGGCCTATTAGCGGGTCACTGCATGTCTCACCCACCGTTGAAGCCGCGACCGACCGGATCGCTGGCACCTGCGAACAACGGGAAGCGAGGATGCCGCAGGAGTCGACTGATACTGAGTCGACGACTGTCGAAGAAGGACGCCGCGACGCATGCGCGGAAGTGCGTCGCCCCACGGACGGGGAGCGCCTCGACGCCGAGTGGAGCCTCGTGGAGCCAAGCGGAGTCGTCGGTGATGAAGACGAGCGGCCGAGACGGATCTCGCGGCCTTCATCCAATCCTCCGCCAGAAACCATGATGATGGGAATCGGAAGAATCACAACTTCTCCCACAAACTGCTAAGACACCTGCCCCAAGGTGGGCGCCAATTGTCGTGGATCTAAGACTGAGAGTAGAATGGGGGGTAGGTATGAGGAGGCAAGATCCTAGCTATGGAGTAGTTGTACACACGAGTTTACGACTTCAGGCCCTTCGTGGAGGAAGTAACAACCCTACGTCTCGGTGCCCGGAGGCAGTCGACTGGATTGTATGTGTGTGTGAGTTCACAAAAGATGTGAACCCCTGTCCCGGAGGAGGGGGGTGGCTTATATAGAGTGCGCCAGGACCCCAGCTCCCCTCCGTTATGCGGGGTTCAATGTACATAAAGAAGGAGCATTACAGGTAACGTCTGTATTAAAGTGCTAAATATGATAGTTAAGTCTATGAGTAAACGCCCGACCGTTGCTGTGTAGAGTGACTTTAGATCTTCTATTTGTCGAGTGATTTCTGTGACGGTCGACTGACATTGATTCTTCCGAGTGGAATGTCTCTGGTCGAGTGGATGATGGTACCCTTCGAATGCTTCTAGGTTTAGGGTGATGTCCTTGGGGAGAGCGCCTAGGTAAGGCCTATGACCCTACCCTAGGTACATAGCTTCATCACTACCTTCTGTCCCTACCTTTTGTTTTCTGTTTTTATTAGTTAAATAAAATAAAAGGCCATGTTTTGTCTGTTTTCTGAATTTTCCGTGCAATAAAAATGACCCAAAAATAAAAGTTCTCAGAATGCTCTGAAAATTTAATACGATTTTTTTGAATATTTATGAATTTTTGGTGCAAATAACATCAGAGGGAGGTGCACCAGGTGGGCACAACCCACCTAGGCGCGCCAGGACCCCCAGGCGTGCAGTGGTGGGTTGTGGTCCCCACGTGGGCCCCCTCACTCATCTCTTCATGCCACATCATCACCTACCTCCAGAAAAAAAATCACCATTGCTCTCTTCCTCTCTCGTGTTCTTGCTCTCAAACACGTGGATTTCGATCTCTTTGCTTGAAGCTTCATTTTCGAAAATGTTTCGGGGGATTGTTGCTTGGTATGTGACTCCTCCATTTGTCCAATTAGTTTTTGCTTTAGTGATTTATATTTTGAATAATTAGATACTCTTGGTGCTGCTGTAGATGAGCTTGCATGTTGAATTTTTAGAGTTCTAAGTAGTTTGAATGCTTGCTATGGCCTCTATGTATCCCTATGAGTAGTTGCTACCAATCTTGTATAGTTTTGTCGATAAATTTTTCTCACTAAAAAATTTCTTTTTTCAAAAAATTGTACGCGTACATGATGAACCTTTTTGGTAGGAGTTCTGCGAGGAGGAGATCCTCGGGGGCATCCTCTAGTGACAGCTTCGCTCGTCGGTCTTATGGTGAACCAAGTGAAAGTTCCATTCGAGATGCCGCCACCAAAACATGCCTATGGCCATGCGATGATTATATGATGAGTGTGGGCATCAAGGAGGAATTTTAGCAATATGTTCAGAATGCCGACCTCGGTCCCTACATTTCAGATAACTGCAATCAACACCACACTCTCATTGAATCATTTGTCAAAGGATTTACATTCCATCCCCGTGAGTCTAGGGTGTCTTTTAAACTGTATGAAAATCCTTTTACCATATCACTAGAAAGATTTGCTCAACATTGCAAAATCCCATTCTGGGGTTCGCTAGAAGAACCACCAAGGTCTGAGTTTCAAGCATCCCTGACTAGTCTTTGCTACTGTGAGACTAGGGGAGTAACGCAATGTAGAATAAAGAGCATTCATTTTCCCACAATTCAGTACTTTGCATTATTTAATGGAAAATGTGTTGTAGGAAAACAAGATTGTAGTACACTTTGTGCTCCCAACTTGAGCCTCATATGCACCGCTCTCACCGGTGACAGAAGTTATAAGCTTGGGGCGATTGTTGCACGCAGGTTGCTACACAACGCTAATAGTGGTTATTTCTATGGTGGCATTTATGCCACACGTTTAGCATGAGATGGGTGTTTCACCTTTGCCCTATGACCCTATTTTACCCACACAGTATTTAGACTTTGATGCTATGAAACACCATAAGATCCTTAAAGGTGAATCCCATAATTTCACCTATACAAAGTTTTTTCATCCAAATTACATATTATTTTATATTAATTTTCTAAAGTTTTAACAATATTCTAGAATTATTATATTTAGCTTAAACCGAATTGACCAAGTCAATTTGACTAGTCAAAAAGACAGATGTGGCCGACATGTCATAGACTCTAAACCTAACTTATTTTAAAAAGAGGGCCTACATGTCATCTACTACTAGAGTAACTTAGCACTAATAAAACTAGCTAAGGAGCAAAAATAATTCTAAAACTAATCCATCTAATTAAATTAGACCTAAACTAATTTTGGGGCAGCCCCACACACATGGGCACACCGGCCACACACGCTGTACACACATCACACACACCTACAGAATAACACACAGAGCACGTAGCCAGGAGTTACTTTTGTTCCCTTTTAATAAAACAAAGCATTTTGCGATTTTGATATGATTTAATTCATGCCTTATTTTAATTTGGTCCAATGGGGTAACTTGGATCTTGTCAAGTGTATTACCTATCCATATTTTTGTTGGATCTGTTAACAATTATTTAATCACTATTTAGGGGTTGTACACAGGGCTAATCCGTGTAATATTCGTAAAGCTAGCCATAGCTACAGTAGTCATCAGTATTAGTACAAGCGATAGTGGTGGCGGCTAGAAGCAGGAAAGCAACAAAGTAGCAGCAGTCAGCGGCATGGCGCGGACGTGGCCAGGCAACGCCGCGCACGGCCGGATGCGGCCCAGGCCGCGTTGCCGGAGCCAGCGGCAGGCAGATGCGGCGGCAAGGCCGAGCGCAGGCGGAAGGCCGCGGAGGCGCGCGCGGTGCCAGGGGGTGGTGCGGGGATGGACATGAGCAAGAGTAGACACGCACCAGAGCACGAGTGCGGCCACGGCAAGGTCCGGCCACGACGGCCATGGGCGGATGCACGGCTGGGCTCTTTCGATCGGGCATGACGAGCTGCGGTGAACAGTGGCGGCATCTTGGCCGAAGGCGACCGGAAACGACGCCGACGACGTGCTAAGGCCGAGGCACGGGCTCCGGTTTAATGTTAATCGAGGCCAGACCATGTTGTTGACGAACCAAAGGAGCTACGCGTTTCACTGGAGCCCCAGCAGCACGGCAGTAGTTTCAGCTCATCCCGAGGTGGACAAGGGTGACGACGGTGAGCTCGACAGTGACTGCGGAGCAGCAGCAATGGCGACGGCAACTAGAGGGCAAGATTGATGGCACTAGCAGAGGGTAAATGTCGGGGTGCTTACGTAGGAGCGCACGGTGGCTCGTTGGAAGGTTAGGAGCGGCAGAGGGCGCGGGGATCGTCGACGAACACCGGCGACAGCTGAGGAGGGGATCGGCTCGATCCGTCGACTTGGGGCTCCCCTGCTCGATATGCTCCTCGAGGAAGACGTACTGGACGGCGAAGGAGCGGCCGGGCATGGCCTCACCGCACGGGGACGATAGCGGGGGTGAGGATGACGAAGGCCATGGAGGGCAGCGCTCGGGCGCGAACAAAAACGACGATAACGGCGCGAGAGAGGGAGGGGCTAGATGCTCGGCACGTGGCCATCCATGGCCATGGACGTGGGCGCGGCGTCCACGTAGCCTCTGATGAACAGAGAGGTTGGGGACGAGCTCTAGGTGGGTTGGGCCTTGCCTATTCACTTCAAGGCCGAGGCGCATAGTAGGTTAGTTTCTATTTTCTTTTCCTTTTATTGCTCCTGTTTTTCAATTAATTATTGTATAAAATGAATTTTGTTGCCATTAAAACTTGTCCCAAAAATACTTTGTATTATTAGGAGCTATCACACAATGTTTGGTCGCAATTGGAGTTAAATAAATAATTGCTTATTTTGAAAAAGCCATTTTATTTTCTATTAGACCACTTATTAATTTCCTAGGAATTTATTTGCGAGCCCAACAAAGTTGGTTTCAACATCAAGATGATCAGGGGAATTTATATAATTATTTGAACATTTTAGTTTTACTGTTTGAAGAACTAATTATTTTTACTTGATTTTAAAATTTGAACTTGAACTCGGTTTGGACCAAAGTGCGGTTTAGCAAATTAAGTGCAATGACATGGCACCGTTAGGGTTTGATTACTATAGCTTAACTACCGGGGTGTTACAAATCTCCTCCACTACAGGAAATCTCGTCCCGAGATTTAAGAGGTGGAGTAAGGGGAAAGTGTTGGTTACGAAATTCTAACGAGTGTTCCCGGTCTTGGTTGCTCTTCTCGAGTAGGTCGACCCACTACGTTGATGTCTTCATTTCCCTACTCCAGGTCATCATGATGAAGTCGTCATCCTATCTTCGGAAAACTCCATCATACTTACGAAAGAATAAATGGGGGGGTACTCTGGGGGAACAGACCTCTGCACGGTTGACTAACGGGTAAATAACATCAAGGAAGGTGGCAGAAAGTAACTCTCGAATTGAAACTTAAGAAGATATCGAGAGCAAAGTAATAAGGTACCATGAGAAGTTTCAAGCAGGCAGGCAAGTGTTCGATGCCTGAACAGGGCATGAAAGGGATTCGAATAAACGGGAATTAGTTTTGTGTCTGATACCAGAATTTACAATTTCTCGGGAGGTGGCTCGTGAATTACCTATGAGGACACGCGCGAGGAGTATCTTTGGGAACATGGGTGTACAGGAGAGTCAGGTTTCGATCCTGGGACCTGTGGATTATGGGTCCACCATGTGGGTTAAAAGTAGAAAGAGCGGTGACATCTTGCACGGTTATGATAGCAAGGCACGTCAGAGAATAACATGTCAGTTATGTCGGCAACAACATCGGTACCAAGGCGAGGGATGAAGAGAACAATTTTCCTGCTCGTTGAAATGAGGCGGACCAATAGGCAAAGTTCTCATCCATCGGTGGTTACCGGAATGCCGTCAACAAAAGCAACAGAGTCTTACCGACACGTTTGTACACCAAGGTGTTTACAAAGGCAGGAGAATATTACTGCTTAGATCTTATAGACCACAAGAAGGTTAAACAAAACAATGGAAAGGAAAATGTGATTATCAGATTAAACAGAACAATGGAAAGGAAGATGTGTTTAAACACATATTCAAGGGTATATCCTTTCCAAGGACAAGCAAAGCATGATATCCATGATAGGATATCAGGTAGAAAACTCTTTAGGTATGGGGAGAGAAATTTCCTGACATTACCCATACAACGGTGTTTGGATAATTGAGTAGGAAACATTTAGCATTGGGCTTCAAATGTTCTTGTTGAAAATTGGAGTACCATAGACATGCATCGAGATAGCATTGATATGGTCATTAGGTGAAGATCAGACTTTGGAAACACAAAGGATCCATCAGGAACAGCTTGTAGAATAAGTCTTACAATTTCCTCAAGGAAGAAAGGATAGCCTTGTTGAAAAGGAATCTGTAACAATAGGCCCTCCGGCCAGATGTGCTAGGCATGACATCACCTCACCGGGTCACATAAGAACAATGCTATAACTCTTGGAATTATGTTCCAACCATCATATCTGACCGAGATTCAAATCTGATTGGTGTTAGGATAACTCAAATTCAGGATGCCTAAGTAGAAAGGTGCAACACAAATTGTCGGGATGACATTGTAAGATTCTAGGGAAATGAACTATGGGAGCGAGTTCCAAAACAAGGGTCCATCATTAAAACAAGGAGAGGGTGAGGAGGCAGCTGATGAATTTAGCGACAATTCATCGAGATGTCCAAAAGATGGATTTCCACAATTATGTGAACAGGGAGATAACATTTGTCAGATCAAATGATATAATGAGGTATGCTCGAGGGAAAACATACCCAATTAAACATTGGTTGAAAGGTGCACCCGAAATATGGGCTTAGGTAGCATGACCGATGTAAGAATGGTGATTCTATAACTGATGGTCTAAGAATGAAATGTCGACCATTAACTTCAAAGCAATATGGTTGCTAGAAGTGCAGAATCCAAGTAGCACCATTCATCTGTTGGTATCCCGGCTAGAATCAACACGAGAAGCAAGAAAGAATGGTGATGGCGAGAAGTATCACCATACCAATAATTCTTAAGAGGTGGAGCAATTTCCACGACCTTCTCGACATATAAGATAGTAATACTCTAAGGTAAAGAAGAATAATTGCTACATAGCAAGGATCTCAAAGTATAACACAAAACACGAATAAGTTTGTGTTGCAGGGAAGTCAATAAAGTGGTCGATGATAACACAGATCATCGAGGGCAAGGATGGTATTTCTCATAATGAACTCAATTGACATCCTGGAAGAGCTCAGAATGCCGATTTCATGAAGATGTAATCGGTTAGCGATGACATCAAGCCAAAGGAATGATGAAGCGAAAGGTTATTGAATAAGGAGGACACTGTCGAATAATAGTCCAATAAAGGATCTGACGGTCCATAGCGGAGCTGATGTGAGCATCGGCACACAATCAGTTGAAGAAAGGATGCAAGGGCATCAGATTATAGAACACCTGAATGATTCGATGCTTAGATATCGAAGGAATTATGGTTTCCAAATAGAAGGGTCAGAAGAAGACGCTCTGATCAAGGGTGGATAAGTTCAATAGACCAAAGGGTACAATTGACGGCAAACAGATTGGTCGAGAACAAGCTCATGTTCAAAAATGACGTCTGAGCCAGAAAGATAATTTAAAAGGATCAACTGATGATTGCGTGCATTCGCACTCATGTTGAATCAATAGGATCAAGATGATGGTTTCTAAGGATACTAACGAATATTGCCAGACATATGGAAAGCATCCATAATGCAAGCAGACAAGTATTGCAGAGCAATAAGCTACTAAGGATTTTTGGAGGATTGAATAGTATTTCGAAGACCATTGTGAAACACATGAAAAACTGGGGGATGAGCGGATACTCGATAAGTGCGAGAATTATCCATAGGGATATTTAGGTGACAAAGAACAGCAAGGCAGTAAGCTCAAAGGATTATCGAAACAACGATGAGTATTTCGGGGTATCTTGTAATAACAAGACCAACTGGGGATGAATGTAAGAATAACAACTGCAAGTAGTTATCCATAAGGGTTGATGGTGGAAGGGGAATTGCAAACGCAATGAACACAAGTTCTCGGGTTAACAACGGAGAGTATCTTCAGGGTCTTCACATGCAGCAGACGATCATCAGTAATAAGGGGCTCTCCGGGTGAAAGTGATAACGAGATCCTAATGTTAGATTTAGCAAAATTCATTTAACCCGAATAGAAGAGAGATCAGAGTCCCGGAGTATAGACAAGGAGTAAAAGATCCTAATACCACCCAATGGCGACGTGGGCCCATAAGCCGCACAGCCAAGTTAGTAAAAACTTTTTCAATGACTAGACTCAACTTCGGCCAAAGAGTTTGGAAAGGGGATTCCTACAGGCAGTCAGCTCTGATACCAACTTGTGACGCCCCTGATTCAATTGTACACTAATCATACACGCAAACATGTACAATCAAGATCAAGGACTCACGGGAAGATATCACAACACAACTCTACAAATAAAATAAGTCATACAAGCATCATATTACAAGCCAGGGGCCTCGAGGGCTCGAATACAAGAGCTCGATCATAGACGAGTCAGCGGAAGCAACAATATCTGAGTACAGACATAAGTTAAACAAGTTTGCCTAAAGAAGGCTAGCACAAACTGGGATACAGATCGAAAGAGGCGCAGGCCTCCTGCCTGGGATCCTCCTAAACTACTCCCGTTCATCGTCAGCGTGCTGCACGTAGTAGTAGGCACCTCCCGAGTAGTAGTAGTAGTAGTAGTCGTCATCGACACTGGCATCTGGCTCCTAGGCTCCATCGTCTGGTCGCAGCAATCGGGTATAGAAAATGGGAAAAGAGGGAGCAAAGCAACCGTGAGTACTCATCCAAAGTACTCACAGCAAGGAGCTACACTACATATGTATGCATTGGTTTCAAATGGAAAAAGGGTATCATAGGTGGACTGAACTACAGAATGCTGGAATAAGGGGGGATAGCTAGTCCTTTCGAAGACTACGCTTCTGGTAACCTCCATCTTGCAGCAGGAGAAGAGAGTAGATGGTAAGTTCACCAAGTAGCATCGCATAGCATAATCCTAACCGATGGTCCTCCCCTCGTCGCCCTGTGAGAGAGAGATCACCGGTTGTATCTGGCACTTGGAAGGGTGTGTTTTATTAAGTATCTGGTTCTAGTTGTCATAAGGTCAAGGTACAACTCCAAGTCGTCCTGTTACCGAAGATCACGGCTATTCGAATAGATTAACTTTCCTGCAGGGGTGCACCACATTTCCCAACACGCTCGATCCCCTTTGTCCGGACACACTTTCCTGGGTCATGCCCGGCCTTGGAAGATCAACACGTTGCAGCCCTACCTAGGCACAACAGAGAGGTCAGCACGCCGGTCTAAATCCTATGGCGCAGGGGTCTAGGCCCATCGCCCATTGCACACCTGCATGTTGCGAGGGCGGCCGGAAGAAGACCTAGCCTAGTAGGCGTTCCAGTCCAATCCGGCGTGCGCCGCTCAGTCGCTGACGTCACGAAGGCTTCGGCTGATACCACGACGTCGAGTGCACATAACTGTTCCCGCGTAGTTGGTTAGTGCGTATAGGCCAGCAGCCAAACTCAGATCAAATACCAAGAGCTCGTTAAGCGTGTTAAGCATCCGCGAACGCCGACCAGGGCCAGGCCCACCTCTCTCCTAGGTGGTCTCAACCTACCCTGTCGCTCCGCCACAAAGTAACAGTCGGGGGCCATCGGGAACCCAGGCCCACATCTACCGGGATGGAGCCACCTGCCCCTTCAGCCCCCAACTCCGAACAGTATCATAAGCAATGTAACAATATACAGTATGTAGCATATGCCCGTGATCACCTCCCGAGTGATCACGGCCCAGTAGTATAGCATGGCAGAAGGACAAGAGTGTAGGGCATCTGATGGAACACTAGCATCCTATACTAAGCAGTAGGATAGCAGGTAAGGTAACAACTGTAGCAACAATGACAGGCTATGCATCAGAATAGGATTAACGGAAAGCAGTAACATGCTACACTACTCTAGTGTAGGTAGTAGAGTGAAGAGTAGGCGATATCTGGTTATCAAGGGGGTGTGACGCCCCAAGACCGATGCTCAAGAAGACTTCCATAGGTTCCGGGTTTCTCCGTGTGTTTCATTTTTGCTTGCTCCTTTTATTTTTGCATTGCATCATGTCATCATGTCATCATGTCATAAATCTTTTGCATCTCAACTAAATAATTTGTGTGGATCTTCGATCCATTTAAATCGACGGAAGAGTGACTTCTCTTTATAACATTATCCTCCTAATATTTAGGTAGTTATTATAAATATTCCATTAATTTGGAATCAACATAAAACACGTGGAAAATAATTCTCATGTCTATTCCTCTTCGAGTTTGACCTTCAAACCTTGCAAATATCTCTCATCTCTTTTATCAAGGCTCCTCCTAAATTCTCAACATTTATGGACCTTCCTTTTACCGAGTCTTAGTTCAAACCTTTTGTTTAAATTCAAATGAGTTTGGATTTAAACTTTGCAATCTTGGCTTTTTTCTATTTTCTCGGAACAAGCACATTTTTGTGAGCCCGGGAAGTTTATCCGCGTGTCCAACTCCTTCCCCTATCCTCCCTTTCTTTTCTTTCTTATCCATGTGCTGTTTTTTTTCTTGATAAGAGAGTGTAGAGAGGAGAGAACGCGGCCCACCAAATAGGCCTAAGGCCCAGCCGCCGGTCTCCCAAGGCGCGGCCCTCCCTTTCCACTAGGCCCATCTCTCCCCGCTGCCCACCTGGGCCTCACAAACTCCAGCTAAGGCCCGAGTGAACCCTAGACTATCTCCCTCTCGTTCCCGTGCCCGATCCCTATCTCTCCCCTCTCGTTCCCGTGGCCGCCGCCACCACGTCGTCGATGCCATCTCTTGCTCTCTCCCCGATCCCTACTCCCTCCTCTCGCTTCCTCCCTCACCTTCTCAGCGCGACCAAGGGGGGATCCCAATCCCCATGGCCATGCAGCCTCGCGCGCCCAGGATCCCGAGTAGGAGCGATGTCCTTGTCTCCTCGCTCGCACCTCCTCTGGTCCCATGGTGATGCCGTCCGGCCACAGCCACCTGCGTGCCCGACGCCGCCCCGCCTCCAAGTTCGCCGCCGCCTCGCTGTCGCCATGGCCCGAAGCCGCGCCTCGGTTGCTTCTTGTACCGCAGCCGCCGGCCTCTCCTTCCTCCTGCGCGGTTCCCCCTGCCGCCTTGCCGCTGTCGAGCTGCGCCGCAGCGCCGACCTCGCTCTGCCCTTGCAGTTGCTGCTTTGCCACCACGCGCCCACATTGACTCGGGTGAGTCCAGCACCATGACTCGACGCTGCTCTGGCCGCACCCACCTCGGGCCTTCAACCACGACGCCCGCCATGGCCCTCCTCGCACTGCTGCTCCTTGGTTTCGTCCTCTGTCACAACCATCTCCTCCCCCAACGCCCTTGCGGAGGCTGTGGCTGCAGGACCACCATGACACCATCTCCGGAGCCCAAGTCCGAGGACTAACGCGCTCGGGTAACTCGTCAAGTACATCTTCATCAAGATCGATGCTTGGACAGGCACCGTTTGCGTGGATTACGTCAAGTACCACGGCGACCGTCGAGACCGCCAAGTTCTACTACCGATGAATGCTTTGGAATCGCCAAGTCAAACTACAACGCGAAGACCATGTACAACTACTAATCCCGTGGATGTCACCAAGTACCCCATCGGCAAGACCGACGCCCGAACAATCACACCGGCTCTGTGGATTTCAGCAAGACCCTCGATGACCTACTCCGTGAACGTGTACCACTACGCCTCCCTAACATCTACAGAACATGTACCACGACCATCGTTGAAGACCCCGTGGATGTCAAGTTCCATGTCGTGACCCCGAACATCTACGGACATGAACCACTACTTCCCTCGGCGTCCCGAGAATGTCTACTTCCCCTACATCGCATCATACTCGAACCCCTCTGATAATGCACGCTTCGAAGGTATAACCTCAAGACGACGTTCGTGAATGAATGCTTGCGATGTTTGAGAGGCTCGTGTTGCGCCGTGTCCAAATTGTCACTCGTTTCCTTGTCGCCAACTCGTGGGACACCCGGAATCCGGGAGCGCCCCACCATCTTTTGCACACTTCCACACACTTCTCCTTTGCAACGGTATCTCAATCGAGTTATCGGAACCGGAACATTGCCGTGGCACCGTTTCATTATCGTCGCCGTGGCACCCCTTTTGTTTCCGCCACGATGACAAAAATGCTTCTTAATACTCTTGTCAAGTTTTAATAAAAAAATTGCATAAACTTGTTCATGTCATCCGCATCATGATAACAACAATTAAAATGTTTAAATTGTTGTTGCAATAAATTACTAAGGCACATGGGGATTTACCGGATTTGTTGTTTGTTATATCCGGCCCCATTTAAGATTGTTTAGATAGATAATTCCTTTATGTTTCACCTCTTGACATGCTTAACAACATTTAATATTGTTGGGTACATAAACGGGAGAGAACTAAACAATTATTGTGGTGTTTCGTCAATATGCAACCCGTTGCATATTGAGCTCCACTTAATTTGTAGGATTGCTTGTGTCTTTTGCCATGCCATGCTTCATTAAAACGGACATGCATCATACTTGATTGTGCATCATGCCATGATTATGTGGTGGTTGTTTACTATGTTATTTGCTTCTTTCCGGTGTTGTTTCTTCGGGTTGGTTCCAATAACATCGCGTTTGTGAGGACCCGTTCGACTACGTCCGTTTGTCTTCTTCATGGACTCGTTATTCTTCCTTGTGGGATTTCAGGCAAGATGACCATACCCTCGAAATCACTTCTATCTTTGCTTGCTAGTTGCTCGCTCTTTTGCTATGCCTACGTTGCGATACCTACCACTTGCTTATCATGCCTCCCATATTGTTGAACCAAGCCTCTAACCCACCTTGTCCTAGCAAACCGTTGTTTGGCTATGTTACCGCTTTGCTCAGCCCCTCTTATAGCGTTGTTAGTTGCAGGTGAAGATGAAGTTTGTACCTTGTTGGTACATGGATATGTTGTTCCTTGTTGGAACATGTTTACTTGTTGGGATATCACAATATATCTTATTTAATTAATGCATCTATATACTTGGTAAAGGGTGGAAGGCTCGGCCTTATGCCTGGTGTTTTGTTCCACTCTTGCCGCCCTAGTTTCCATCATATCGGTGTTATGTTCCCGGATTTTGCGTTCCTTACGTGGTTGGGCTATAATGGGAACCCATTGACAGTTCGCCTTGAATAAAACTCCTCCAGCAATGCCCAGCATTGGTTTTACCATTCGCCACCTAGCCTTTTCTTTCCCTTGGGTTCTGCAAACTCAATGGTCATCATTATTTTAACCCCCCCAGGCCAGTGCTCCTTTGAGTGTTGGTCCAACCTGTCAGCCGCCGGTGGCCACCAGGGGCAACTCTGGGCTGACCTACCGGAAGTTTAGACAATCTGAGCGTGCCCTGAGAACGAGATATGTGCAGCTCCTATTGGGATTTGTCGGCACATTCGGGCGGTGTTGTTGGATTTGTTTTAACTTGTCGAAGTTGTCTTGTAGAACCGGGATGCCGAGTCTGATCGGAATGTCTTGGGAGAAGGTATATCCTTCGTTGACCGTGAGAGCTTGTGATGGGCTAAGTTGGGACTCCCCTGCAGGGATTTGAACTTTTGAAAGCCGTGCCCGCGGTTATGGGCAGATGGGAATTTGTTAATGTCCGGTTGTAGAAAACCTAAAGTTGACCTTAATTAAAATACATCAACCGCGTGTGTAACCGTGATGGTCTCTTCTCGGCGGGGTCCGGGAAGTGAACACGGTGTTGGAGTTATGCTTGACGTAGGTTGTTCTAGGATCACTTCTTGATCATAGTTTCTCGACCGTGCTTTGCCTTCTCTTCTCGCTCTCTTTTGCGTATGTTAGCCACCATATATGCTAGTCGCTTGCTGCAGCTCCACCTCATACCTTTACCTTACCCATAAGCTTAAATAGTCTTGATCGCGAGGGTGTGAGATTCCTGAGTCCCCGTGACTCACAGATACTTCTAAAACTAGCTTGCAGGTGCCGTTGAACCGTGCAGATGACGCAACCAAGCTCAAGGAGGAGCTCGAGGAAGACCTTGTCCTTTGTGTTGTTTCGTTTCTAGTTGATCAGTAGTGGAGCCCAGTTGGGGTCGATCGGGGATCTGTGTAGCATTTGGGGTAGTCTTCTTTTATTTTGGTTTCGTAGTCGGACCTTGATTGTATCTGGTTGATGTAATGCTTTATTCATGTATTTGTGTGAAGTGGCGATTGTAAGCCAACTATGTATCTTTTCCCTTATTGTATTACATGGGTTGTGTGAAGATTACCTCACTTGCGACATTGCTTTCAATGCGGTTATGCCTCTAAGTCGTGCTTCGACACGTGGGAGATATAGCCGCATCGAGGGCGTTACAAGTTGGTAATCAGAGCCTTCCCCGACCTTAGGAGCCCCCACTGCTTGATCGAATTAGCAGCCGTTGTTGAGTCTAGAAAATTGTTTTGAGTCATTTAGGAATTATATACCGGAGAGTTAGGAATTCTTTTTACTCCTCAGTCCCTTCGTCGCTCTGGTGAGGTATCCTGACGTAGAGTTTTGACACTTCTCTTCTCAAATTTTCGCAAAAAAAATTTAGGATCACGCGGGTATCTTGGAATCGTTCCGATCGATTTGTGACGAGAACATTGTTCTTGGTGCCTCCTGTCATTTAGGGGTTGTGGCAGTGTCCCGGGGAGTTGAGCTCCGAGGTGTTGTCGTCACAATTTTATCGTTGCAATTCTGGAATACCTGAGTTTAGTTTCGCCGACATCGAAAATCTCCTTTATGCAGTTGTTGGTGAGATAACCTCGACGCCACCCAGTACTGGGGCGGGAGTTCGGGAGTATTGCCATAACTCATATA
The DNA here is from genome assembly GCF_056163025.1 of Triticum urartu. Lineage (NCBI taxonomy): Eukaryota > Viridiplantae > Streptophyta > Magnoliopsida > Poales > Poaceae > Triticum > Triticum urartu. Next base: position 170,258,751 of record NC_141877.1, on the reverse strand, counting down.
ACAGATGCTTTTCGAAGGTTGAGGTAGATGATTTCCGACGGTTTCTTGGTTATGTGTTGAAGGATGGATACAGCTGGATGTAGGATTTGTTAGTTTTGGGTGAGATATTATGCTTCCCCTGTATCCCCAACACCTGATTGCATAACCAGAAAATTTCGGGAGTTTATAAGTGGGAATTCAAGTAGCTCTTAGGATATCTTTCCGACAGATGTATGATATGAAGTTGGGGTTCGATGTCTAGTGGTCCGCCTATCCACGGTTGGTTTTACAGTGGTCTCGTTGTGTCTTAAAGAGTCCTTGGCTATGTTGACTCGGGGACGCTTCGTATGTCATGTGCACTGCCTTGTACATGACGGTGGTGTACGATCGAGCCCGTGTAGGCCCCACCACGAAAACTTCGGATGAAATCTCTATCATATGTTTGTTCAGGCTTATTCCACAAGCCAATCCTTTGTTTTGTTTTGAGTTGTGGTATTCGAGTTGCTTCGAAGTCAAATGTTGATTCCATCCCTTTTCTAAGTGGTGTTCTCATACTCCGATGTGGATACTAATCCTTCTTGATAATTGAGATTGTCATGTCAAACCTTTTCAACCGGTGTGCTTCTCTTCAAGCGGATCCGTCCATTTTCAACATCCGCAAGATCTAGTATCAGTTCTTCTCAACGGTGTTTGTTTCATCCGTCTCCAAGTTGCCTTTGTTTTTCCCGCCCTCCCACCCTTTTTCTTCAAGGAATCCGATGTGTTTATCAAGCATCCTTTTATTCTTGTGAAGTCTCTCCATCATTTTCCGTCAATATTCTTATCCGGTGATTCTCATGAAGATCCTAACGGAGCTTCAAGTTCATCATTCTCCATTCTTTCCTTTTCCGGTGGATCCAATTCAAGCTTTCGGTGTTGATCATATTCTTTTCTGTATTTCAAATGCTTTTCTCGTGCCGGTGCACCTCATAACCATTCATTTCTCGCTATTCATATGTTCCAGAGTACTCAAGATATCTCGAAGATTCGTGTTTTCCACTCTGCATTCGTTCAAGATCTTTGGAGGTTGTTATCTCATTCTAGCCATTAAAGTCAATCGGTGCAATCTCAGTTTCTAGCAATCGTTCTACGGTGTATCTTTTGAGTGGGCCCTAACCCACAAGTCTTTTCCCAGGATCTTACCTGACTCTTCTAATTTTCCCGGAGCTATCCTAAAATTTCTTTTCGAAGTTTGACGTAAGTATGAATTGTCATCAGTCAAATGTCTTTCTCCAAGATCTGTCAAATTCTTTCATCGTTGTTTCAACATTTCTAATTTTTCATCCTGGAGTGTCTCAACGTTTCATGGTGGTGTTTCTCGTCGCCGTTCTCTGAACTTGAAGACTGAAGAAGATTTTCTCTCAATCTTGTTTCTTGTCTCTTCAAGATTCATGATTCTAGCTTGTTGCCATCCTCTCATAATTATTTTTTGATTGTGAGAATTTTTTTCACCCATCCGGAGCATTTCATGAGTTGTTTTCCATTTCTTTTCCACGAAGCCCATCATTTAAGAAGACTTATTCATCCTTAGCTTTCAGCTATCATTCTCCAATTTTACCGGTGCTTCGTTCAAGTGATCCTTAATCGGCTCGTGATCTCTTCGTCCTCATGTATCTACATTCTCTCAAGCATCTTCGTTTATTTGCTAATCCTTCCCAGTGTTTCTTCATGTTTTATTCGTTCTTTTTCAATTCTTACGGTGGTTCATTCAAGTTTCTCTTCTTTCGTTTATCTTATCAATTTATTTGTTATTTCTATCCTACCGGTGGCTCGTTGAAGACGTTCTCAAGTCATGCTATATCTATCTTAATCCTTTCAACAAGAATAAGTAATATGCCAAATCTGCTTCTTGTCATCAATTTAAACTGGTGAAGGATACGCATAACATAATTCTTATTCTTGTTTCGTCCAAGTGATTAATTCCTTATTCCGGAGCCTCATCAAAAGTCTTGATCTCAATTATTCATATTTCTTTTCCAGGGTTCCAAGCTCTCTCAATTTATTTCATCCGTAGATCCATCTAATCATTGCAAGGATTCACCTTGGGTTTTCAACTTCTCTTTCTTTTCATTCCTTTGTTTACCGGAGTTCTTCATGGAGGCTCTACATGATGGTTCATCAAGGATTCAATTTCTTCTCGAAGTGTTCATTGAGATTCCTTTCAGAGGAGTTCAAGCATTCTTCATCTTGTAATCTGGAGTGCAGTTCTTCCTATCTAATCTTTTGAGGTGGTGTTATGTCATTCTTGTCAATTTGAGTTCGTGTTTCATGATTCACATCTTGTCAAGAATGAGATATTTTAGATCTATCAATCTCTTCATTGGAATTATCTTGGGTTATATTTCACCAAAGCCTTCCCTAAGGATTGTTGCTATTTATGGTGCTTATAAATGACCCAAGTTCTTCAATTTATCCTCCTGGTGAAATAAGTTTGTCGTCTCCTTGTCCATATCAATCCAATTCTTTTCCCGTGAGTGGCAGGTTGTCACCTCATATATTTGAGATATATTCCATAAGGCCATATCAAGCTTATTATTTTCGTTGTTGGTTTTCCAACAACTCCGTTCGACCCTTCTCCTAAAGATGCCTTTTCAAACTCTTTTGTGGCAGAAGTTGGCATTTTCTTCTCCATTCTTTTATTTCAATTACCTATCTTCTATTCTTTCGTTCTGGAGGCATTGTGATGTTGCTCTCTTCAACCCATCTTTTCGTTTTGTCAGGATCGTGTTCTTTTCTTGGTTTATCCATTTAACCAGAGAATTGTGCCCTTTGCTCAAGCTCTTTCATTTTATCAAGTCTTTCACCTCTTTTCAACCGGAGTGCTACCCGAATCGGTTCTTTCTTTTCCTCTTTCTTAACGGAGTGCTTTCAAATTATCTCATCTCCGTTGCATTCTTTTCTCTAAATGGCTTAACCTCTCAAGGTTCTTTGGTTTCACTCATTGGTCTAAGAAGCAACTTAGTTTTACCTCTTGTCTTCCTCTTCCGTTTTCCCTCCGGTGCCATCCTAGATCTCGGGACGAGATCCTCTTGTAGTGGTGGAGTGTTGCGACGCCCCAAGACCAATGCTCGAGAAGACTTCCATAGGTTCCGGGTTTCTCTGTGTGTTTCATTTTTGCTTGCTCCTTTTATTTTTGCATTGCATCATGTCATCATGTCATCATGTCATAAATCTTTTGCATCTCAACTAAATAATTTGTGTGGATCTTCGATCCATTTAAATCGAGGGAAGAATGACTTCTCTTTATAACATTATCCTCCTAATATTTAGGGAGTTATTATAAATATTCCATTAATTTGGAATCATCATAAAACACGTGGAAAATAATTCTCATGTCTATTCCTCTTTGAGTTTGACCTTCAAACCTTGCCAATATCTCTCATCTCTTTTATCGAGGCTCCTCCTAAATTCTCAACATTTATGGACCTTCCTTTTACCGAGTCTTAGTTCAAACCTTTTGTTTAAATTCAAATGAGTTTGGATTTAAACTTTGCAATCTTGGCTTTTTTCTATTTTCTCGGAACAAGCACATTTTTGTGAGCCCGGGAAGTTTATCCGCGTGTCCAACTCCTTCCCCTATCCTCCCTTTCTTTTCTTTCTTATCCATGTGCTGTTTTTTTTCTTGATAAGAGAGTGTAGAGAGGAGAGAACGCAGCCCACCAAATTGGCCTAAGGCCCAGCCGCCGGTCTCCCTAGGCGCGGCCCTCCCTTTCCACTAGGCCCATCTCTCCCCGCTGCCCACCTGGGCCTCACAAACTCCAGCTAAGGCCCGAGCGAACCCTAGACTATCTCCCTCTCGTTCCCGTGCCCGATCCCTATCTCTCCCCTCTCGTTCCCGTGGCCGCCGCCACCACGTCCTCGATGCCATCTCTTGCTCTCTCCCCGATCCCTACTCCCTCCTCTCGCTTCCTCCCTCACCTTCTCAGCGCGACCAAGGGGGGATCCCAATCCCCATGGCCATGCAGCCTCGCGCGCCCAGGATCCCGAGTAGGAGCGATGTCCTTGTCTCCTCGCTCGCGCCTCCTCTGGTCCCATGGTGATGCCGTCCGGCCACAGCCACCTGCGTGCCCGACGCCGCCCCGCCTCCAAGTTCGCCGCCGCCTCGCTGTCGCCATGGCCCGAAGCCGCGCCTCGGTTGCTTCTTGTACCGCAGCTGCCGGCCTCTCCTTCCTCCTACACGGTTCCCCCTGCCGCCTTGCCGCCGTCGAGCTGCGCCGCAGCGCCGACCTCGCTCTGCCCTTGCAGTTGCTACTTCGCCACCACGCGCCCACATTGACTCGGGTGAGTCCAGCACCATGACTCGATGCTGCTCTGGCCGCACCCACCTCGGGCCTTCAACCACGACGCCCGCCATGGCCCTCCTCGCACTGCTGCTCCTTGGTTTCGTCCTCTGTCACAACCATCTCCTCCCCCAACGCCCTTGCGGAGGCTGTGGCTGCAGGACCACCATGACACCATCTCCGGAGCCCAAGTCCGAGGACTAACGCGCTCAGGTAACTCGTCAAGTACATCTTCGTCAAGATCGATGCTTGGACAGGCACCGTTTGCGTGGATTACATCAAGTACCACGACGACCGTCGAGACCGCCAAGTTCTACTACCGATGAATGCTTTGGAATCGCCAAGTCAAACTACAACGTGAAGACCATGTACAACTACTAATCCCGTGGATGTCACCAAGTACCCCATCGGCAAGACCGACGCCCGAACAATCACACCGGCTCTGTGGATTTCAGCAAGACCCTCGATGACCTACTCCGTGAACGTGTACCACTACGCCTCCCTAACGTCTACAGAACATGTACCACGACCATCGTTGAAGACCCCGTGGATGTCAAGTTCCATGTCGTGACCCCGAACATCTACAGACATGAACCACTACTTCCCTCGGCGTCCCGAGAATGTCTACTTCCCCTACACCGCATCATACTCGAACCCCTCTGATAACGCACGCTTCGAAGGTATAACCTCGAGACGACGTCCGTGAATGAATGCTTGCGATGTTTGAGAGGCTCGTGTTGCGTCGTGTCCAAATTGTCACTCGTTTCCTTGTCGCCAACTCGTGGGACACCCGGAATCCGGGAGCGCCCCACCATCTTTTGCACGCTTCCGCACACTTCTCCTTTGCATCGGTATCTCAATCGAGTTACCGGAACCGGAACATTGCCGTGGCACCGTTTCATTATCGTCGCCGTGGCACCCCTTTTGTTTCCGCCACGATGACAAAAATGCTTCTTAATGCTCTTGTCAAGTTTTAATAAAAAAATTGCATAAACTTGTTCATGTCATCCGCATCATGATAACAACAATTAAAATGTTTAAATTGTTGTTGCAACAAATTACTAAGGCATATGGGGATTTACCGGATTTGTTGTTTGTTATATCCGGCCCCATTTAAAATTGTTTAGATAGATAATTCCTTTATATTTCACCTCTTGACATGCTTAACAACATTTAATATTGTTGGGTACATAAACGCGAGAGAACTAAACAATTGTTGTGGTGTTTCGTCAATATGCAACCCGTTGCATATTGAGCTCCACTTAATTTGTACGATTGCTTGTGTCTTTTGCCATGCCATGCTTCATTAAACCGGACATGCATCATACTTGATTGTGCATCATGCCATGATTATGTGGTGGTTGTTTACTATGTTGTTTGCTTCTTTCCGGTGTTGTTTCTTCGGGTTGGTTCCGATAACGTCGCGTTTGTGAGGACCCGTTCGACTACGTCCGTTTGTCTTCTTCATGGACTCGTTATTCTTCCTTGCGGGATTTCAGGAAAGATGACCATACCCTCGAAATCACTTCTATCTTTGCTTGCTAGTTGCTCGCTCTTTTGCTATGCCTACGTTGCGATACCTACCACTTGCTTATCATGCCTCCCATATTGTTGAACCAAGCCTCTAACCCACCTTGTCCTAGCAAACCGTTGTTTGGCTATGTTACCGCTTTGCTCAGCCCTCTTATAGCGTTGTTAGTTGCAGGTGAAGATGAAGTTTGTACCTTGTTGGTACATGGATATGTTGTTCCTTGTTAGAACATGTTTACTTGTTGGGATATCACAATATATCTTATTTAATTAATGCATCTATATACTTGGTAAAGGGTGGAAGGCTCGGCCTTATGCCTGGTGTTTTGTTCCACTCTTGCCGCCCTAGTTTCCATCATATCGGTGTTATGTTCCCGGATTTTGCGTTCCTTACGCGGTTGGGCTATAATGGGAACCCATTGACGGTTCGCCTTGAATAAAACTCCTCCAGCAATGCCCAACATTGGTTTTACCATTCGCCACCTAGCCTTTTCTTTCCCTTGGGTTCTGCAGACTCAAGGGTCATCATTATTTTAACCCCCCCCCCCGGGCCAGTGCTCCTCTGAGTGTTGGTCCAACCTGTCAGCCGCCGGTGGCCACCAGGGGCAACTCTGGGCTGACCTACCGGAAGTTTAGACAATCTGAGCGTGCCCTGAGAACGAGATATGTGCAGCTCCTATCGGGATTTGTCGGCACATTCGGGCGGTGTTGCTGGATTTGTTTTAACTTGTCGAAGTTGTCTTGTAGAACCGGGATGCCGAGTCTGATCGGAATGTCTCGGGAGAATGTATATCCTTCATTGACCGTGAGAGCTTGTGATGGGCTAAGTTGGGACTCCCCTGCAGGGATTTGAACTTTCGAAAGCCGTGCCCGCGGTTATGGGCAGATGGGAATTTGTTAATGTCCGGTTGTAGAAAACCTAAAGTTGACCTTAATTAAAATACATCAACCGCATGTGTAACCGTGATGGTCTCTTCTCGGCGGGGTCCGGGAAGTGAACACGGTGTTGGAGTTATGCTTGACGTAGGTTGTTCTAGGATCACTTCTTGATCATAGTTTCTCGACCGTGCTTTGCCTTCTCTTCTCGCTCTCTTTTGCGTATGTTAGCCACCATATATGCTAGTCGCTTGCTGCAGCTCCACCTCATACCTTTACCTTACCCATAAGCTTAAATAGTCTTGATCGCGAGGGTGTGAGATTCCTGAGTCCCCGTGACTCACAGATACTTCTAAAACCAGCTTGCAGGTGCCGTTGAACCGTGCAGATGACGCGACCAAGCTCAAGGAGGAGCTCGAGGAAGACCTTGTCCTTTGTGTTGTTTCGTTTCTAGTTGATCAGTAGTGGAGCCCAGTTGGGGTTGATCGGGGATCTGTGTAGCATTTGGGGTAGTCTTCTTTTATTTTGGTTCCGTAGTCGGACCTTGATTGTATCTGGTTGATGTAATGCTTTATTCATGTATTTGTGTGAAGTGGAGATTGTAAGCCAACTATGTATCTTTTCCCTTATTGTATTACATGGGTTGTGTGAAGATTACCTCACTTGCGACATTGCTTTCAATGCGGTTATGCCTCTAAGTCGTGCTTCGACACGTGGGAGATATAGTCGCATCGAGGGCGTTACAGGGGGGCTTGCCTGGTTGCTCTGGCAAGAAGGAGGGGTCGTCAACACCGTAGTCGAACTGGGGGTCGCCGGTAATCTCGGAGTCTACCGGAAAGAAGTAACGAAGGGGGAACACAATAAATAATAGAGCAATCAAAGCATCAGAAAGCGTAACATGGCAATACGCGGTGCTAGAGGTGACCTAACGCAGTAGGAGGTGATACCGGCGAAGGGAGGAAACATCCGGGAAACTATCACCGGTGTTTCGCGTTTTCGGACAGGCGGACCAGAGGAAAAAGTTGCGTGTTCGGTATGCTAGGGATGTGTGGCGACGAACGGGTTGCGTATTCGGATTCGTCTCACCGTTCTGAGCAACTTTCATGTACAAAGTTTTTTCATCTGAGTTACGTATTATTTTATATCTATTTTATAAAGTTTTAACAATATTCTAGAATTATTATATTTAGCTTAAACCGAATTGACCAAGTCAATTTGACTAGTCAAAAAGACAGGTGTGGCCCACATGTCATAGACTCTAAACCTAACTTATTTAAAAAAGAGGGCCTACATGTCATCTACTACTAGAGTAACTTAGCACTAATAAAACTAGTTAAGGAGCAAAAATAATCCTAAAACTAATCCATCTAATTAAAACCAATTTTGGGGCAGCCCCACACACATGGGCACACCGGCCACACACAGTGTACACACATCACACAGACCTACAGAATACACACACAGAGCACGTAGCTAGGAGTTACTTTTGTTCCCTTTTAATAAAACAAAGCATTTTGTGATTTTGATATGATTTAATTCATGCCTTATTTGAATTTGGTCCAATGGGGTAACTTGGAGCTTGTCAAGTGTATTACCTATCCATATTTTTGTTGGATCTATTAACAATTATTTAATCACTATTTAGGGGTTGTACACAAGGCTAATCCGTGTAATATTCATAAAGCTAGCCATAGCTATAGTAGTCATCAGTATTAGTACAAGCGATAGCGGTGGCAGCTAGAAGCAGGCAAGCAACAAAGTAGCAGCAGTCAGCGGCATGGCGCGGACGTGGCCAGGCAACGCCGCGCACGGGCGGATGCGGCCCAGGCCGCGTTGCCGGAGCCAGCGGCAGGCGGACGCGGCGGCAAGGCCGAGCGCAGGCGGAAGGCCGCGGAGGCGCGCGCGTGGCCAGGGGGTGGCGCGGGGATGGACATGAGCAGGAGCAGACGCGCACTAGAGCACGAGTGCGGCCATGGCGAGGTCCGGCCACGACGGCCATGGGCGGATGCACGGCTGGGCTCTTTCGATCAGGCATGACGAGCTGCGGCGAACAGTGGTGGCATCTTGGCCGAAGGCGACCGGAAACGACGGCGACGACGTGCTAAGGCAGAGGCACGGGCTCCGGTTCAATGGAAATCGAGGCCAGACCATGTTGTTGACGAACCAAAGGAGCTAAGCGTTTCACTGGAGCCCCAGCAGCACGGCAGTAGTTTCAGCTCATCCCGAGGTGGACAAGGGTGACGACTGTGAGCTCGACAGCGGCGGCAGCAGCAGCAATGGCGACGGCAACTAGAGGGCAAGATTGATGGCGCTAGCAGAGGGAAATGTCGGGGTGCTTACGTAGGAGCGCACGGTGGCTCGTTGGAAGGTTAGGAGTGGCAGAGGGCGCCGGGATCGTCGACGAACGCCGGCGACAGCAGAGGAGGGGATCGGCTCGATCCGTCGACTTGGGGCTCCCCTGCTCGATCTGCTCCTCGAGGAAGACGTACTGGACGGCGAAGGAGCGGCCGAGCATGGCCTCACCGCACGGGGACGATAGCGGGGGTGAGGATGACGAAGGCCATGGAGGGCAGCGCTCGGGCGCGAACAAAAACGACGATAACGGCGCGAGAGAGGGAGATGATGGGGACTAGGGTTCGCGTACGGGGTCAAGGGGGGCCTTATAGACGTCAGGGAGGGGCTGGATGCTCGGCACGTGGCCATCCATGGCCATGGACGTGGGCGCGGCGTCCATGCAGCCGCTGATGAACAGAGAGGTTGGGGACAAGCTCTAGGTGGGTTGGGCCTTTCCTGTTCACTTCAAGGCCCAGGCGCACAGTAGGTTAGTTTCTATTTTCTTTTCCTTTTATTGCTCATGTTTTTCAATTAATTTTTGTATCAAATGAATATTGTTGCCATTAAAACTTTGCCCAAAAATGCTTTGTATTATTAGGAGCTATCACACAATGTTTGGTCGCAATTGGAGTTAAATAGATAATTGCTTATTTCAAAAAGGCCATTTTATTTTCTATTAGACCACTTATTAATTTCCTAGGAATTTATTTGTGAGCCCAACAAAGTTGGTTTCAACATCAAGATGATCAGGGGAATTTATAGAATTATTTGAACATTTTAGTTTTACTGTTTGAAGAACTAATTATTTTGACTTGATTTTAAAATTTGAACTTGAACTCGGTTTGGACCAAAGTGCTGTTTAGCAAATTAAGTGCAATGACATGGAACCATTAGGGTTTGATTACTATAGCTTAACTACCGGGGTGTTACGCAATAGTCAGGACCACTCCCGGTGATGACCGTAGTTTGAGGAGTTCATGTATTCACCGTGTGTTAATGATTTGTTCTGGTTCTCTATTAAAAGGAGTCCTTAATATCCTATAGTTTTCAATTGGACCCCACTGCCACGGGAGGGTAGGACAAAAGATGTCATGCAAGTTCTTTCCATAAGCATGTATGACTATTTATGGAATACATGCCTACATTATATTTATAAACTGGAGCTAGTGTCCTATCGCCCTAGGTTATGACTGTCACATGATGGATATCATTCAACAAATCGCCGATCCAATGCCTACGAATTTCTATTATATTGTTTCTCCTAAGTACTACTACAATCGTTACTGTTGCACTTGCTACAAAATTACTGCTATCACTGTTATCGTTGCTATTGCTATTGCTACTACTATCAAAACTATCATATTACTATGCTACTGATCACTTTGCTGCAGATAATAAATCTCTAGGTGTGACTAAATTGACAACTCAGTTGCTAATACTTACAAATATACTTTGGCTCCCCTTGTGTCGAATCTATAAATTTGGGTTGAATACTCTACCCTCGAAAACTGTTGTGATCCCCTATACTTGTAGGTTATCAGTATACTACTTGACACTCCACTCATGTGCATACATAGGTATTGTCAGAACGCCATGGACGAGGAGGAGGAGTGCGAGCGCAAGTGTACAACTACACCATCCGCGAGGGAAGCGTGGAAGCGAAGATGGGAGAAGATGGAGCTGCGGATTCTACAACGTCCGGACGACCGGAAGCCACCGGACGTCCGACACTCTACAATGCTTGGACGACCGACGTCCACCGGACGTCCGACACACCCTCGACCAGCAGCAGACCAAGTCTACAGCGCCCGGACGACCGTCGAATACCAGACACCCGACAACCTCCAGCCTCCGGACGTCTGACGCCTACCGAAAATCCGGTGCCACCTGTCCAGAGCCAAAACGTTGAAAGTCCGACGCCCTCCGGAGAAAGAAGTCCACATCACCCCCCGGGGTTTCAGAAACAGACTAATCCACCCCCTCACCTCTAAAACTGGTTAATTAACCCCCTGAGAGCTCTAATACCGGCCAAATTACCCCTAATCCCAATTCAAGTGGTATTCGCCGGTGATTTTGCTTGCGTGGCTCTCCAAGATTGCCATGTGGGCTTGGTATGGTGGTCTCGGACTTAATTTTTCCATGTGTTTGTTTGGTCCTTGTTCCTTCTTTCCTTTCAACGAGCTGGCGGGCGGGCAAGACGTGATGATCACCGCTTGAGGAGAGCAGCGCGACTACTCCAGGTGAGGCGGTTAGCTCCTCCATGCCCAACACACACGTCCTTCTCTTTGTGAACCACACATTGAAGCTGGCGCCTACAATGATGCTTTCTGAAATGAACCTTACCTTTCCCTTAATGTTTGTAACGTAGGCATATGTTAAGAAAATGGATTTCTGTTCTGTTTCAGTACTTGCTTACTACCTTTCTAGTTGACAGGGACATGCCTTCGTGGGAGAGTAGAAATAAGAAAAGAATGAAGGCAAGAATAAGGAGTTATAGATAACCCTGTCATGGGAGTTAATGAGTTAAGCCAAGGTAGGTAAGTAACGATTGGAGTGATGGGAAAGACTATCTGTTTCCTGGAGATGAGCTAGGCAAAGAACATTCTCAAGGATAGAGGGGGGCCGTTGCTTGAATTCGTATTGTTGTGTCACATGTCACACGCCTTCCTAGATAGTCCTCGACCAATCTGGTGATTAGTATTAACGCACCACACTTGCACCGGACCAGTGCGTGTTTAGTTAATGTGTGTATATATTGATTATCTCTATGCACCTCGACAGTCTAGGTTCTGAAGATTTTAAAGCAGTATTTTCAAATTCAGAAGATACAGCTTGGCTCCCTTTAGGCCACTGCCATTTTCCAAGTTTTTTATTTTTGCCCCATGACTAATCTGGACTGACATCTTAGTATTCTTTTCATGGTACTTGTGTGATCATAATTAAACAACTAGCCGGCCAGTGAGCTACAGTTCACATTGAAACAGCTGCTCTGCAATCAACAGTTTTCTTTCAGACACTTTCTAGAATTAACAATCGATAACACAGGTTGATGCCTGTTTGCGGGTATTCAAGAAGTAATCAACTTTTGCTAAATGCACTTATCAACAGAAAACACAACCATTGTTGTTCTCTTATCCTTTTGAGGAAAATCTATGTCGTTAGTATTATACATGATTCATGTAAGCTAAAGCACTCCTCGCCTTTTGCTTTTGCAGTTTGTATCCAAAATCGATGGGGAACACCTAGTCCTTGTCTCCCTTGAGAAGTAAATACAAAGAGAAAATGAGCCAAGTACGCATTCTACTTCTAAAAGAAGATTCTCAAAGAAAGTAACATATTGCATTCAGATTACATATATGTGTCCATAGGCAACAGGTTGCAGACTCAGAAGTACATCCACTAAAAATTGCTTTCTCTGAGTTCTCTCTTCTCAACTAAACAGGGACAATGGTACCAGCAAGAAAAGCTAACACTTTGTACACCTACTAATTCTCAACTTAACTGAATTATCTCTTCTTAGAGCATCAATACATGCCTACAAAGAGTATAATGTACACCATTTGGGCCCCTGTGATGATTTCCTATGTTGTTTTCCTGCAAGTACTAATGCTCTAAGCATGCTTTAGTTTTGGGCTGTGCCAAATCCTACTCTTGAGTAGTTCTCGCAATAGCTCTGCCGTCTCCTTCCTTCGGTCCATGAACATCTGTTGCAGCAAAACAGGGTGTGTACTTCAGAAACTGGCATAAAGTTCAGTGCATATGCATATTTTCCTTACAAAGTTAATGCACATGATGTACATCAAACAAGAACTCCAAGACGAGCTTGCGTCGCTATTACACCGAGCCATGACAAGGTGGTTCCTGTCCATGGTGTTTCCATGTCCCGGGAGATGGGTTGGAGGAGGAGAGAAACTAGGGAGGTGGGGCGACCATGGAGACAAACAGAGGAGGATAGGAACTAGAGAACAAGGATGGACAAGCTTCAGCTGGTGTCCATGGTGACGAATAGGGGAGGAGGAAGAAAGGAACTAGGGATTGGGTGAAACTTCAGACTTCTCGCCTCCTCATATCTCTTTGCGCCTTCCCCCAAGCCAAGCTGCCAACCATCCGGAGCCACATAGGCAAAATCCACCATAATCAGCGACAGGGGGTGCTTTGCCTAGTTTTGGAGAGTCTAGGGGGTCAAATAACCGGCATTAGAGCTGGGGGTGTGGGTTAGCCCATTTCTGAAACCCCTGGGGGTGATGTGGACTTCTTTCCCCTCCGGGCGTCTGGACCCCCAAGAGCCACCGGACGACCGACGTCCCTTGGACGTCCGGCACCTACGCATGCACAGCCGGCCAGATGCCCATGTATCCCATCCTCACTTACCCCTTCGTGGCTTAGACTATAAGTAGACCTTCCCCTTCTCCTTTCTAGGGTTAGCATAGGTTTAGCTCATTTTAGAGATAGAGCTTTGATCATCCTTGTGGTTCTTCTTGATCGAGAGACCGTGACCTCTACGGAGAAGATCCATGCTTGGATTCAAGACCCCTCACGGAGATGAACTAGCTACCGTTTGTATCGTCCTTTGTTGAATTTGGATCGTGTATCTCTCTTTGTGTTCATGGATCTAGCATATGTGTGATTGTTTCTTGTTGATTTGAGTGTATCCTCTTGTTCCACTCATGTTTTCCCTCGTGTTCTTCGTGTTATTCGCGGGATCCCCTCCAAATCATGAAAGATCGGCCCTAGGGTTTCCACCCTACATCACGGTTGCTCCTGAGGGCGCAATTGGCGACTATGGGAGGCAGCGACATTTTCTCCTAAGGGCAGGCCTTGTCGTCCTCGACAAGCCGCTATTCCTAAGGGAGCGTCGACAATTTCTCCTAGTGTCGATGGCCATGTACGTGAGGCGGAGGCGCGAGGGAGGCGATGGCAATAGGGGAGGTTGCGGCTCCGTCATCCTTCACAAGAGGCGGGGCTTGGTGGCACGGGATGCGGTGGCACATGCACCGCTAATGACCCACAAGTATAGGGGATCGCAACAGTTTTCGAGGGTAGAGTATTCAACCCAAATTTGTAGATTCGACACAAGGGGAGCCAAAGATTATTTGTAACTATTAGCAACCGAGTTGTCAATTCAGTCACACCTGGAGATTACTTATCTGCAGCAAAGTGATCAGTAGCATAGTAATATGGTAGTTTTGATAGTAGTGGCAATAGCAATAGCAACGGTAACAGTGATAGCAGTAATTTTGTAGCAAGTGCAACAGTAACGATAACAGTAGTAACTTAGCAGAAACAATATGATAGAAATTCGTAGGCATTGGATCGGTGATTCGTTGGATGATATTCATCATGCGACAGTCATAACCTAGGGCAATACGGCACTAGCTCCAGTTCATAAATATAATGTAGGCATGTATTCCATAAATAGTCATACGTGCTCATGGAAAGAACTTGCATGACATCTTTTGTCCTACCCTCCCGTGGTAGCGGGGTCCTATTGGATACTAAGGGATATTAAGGCCTCCTTTTAATACAGAACCGGAACAAAGCATTAACACACGGTGGATACATGAACTCCTCAAACTACGGTCATTACCAGGAGTGGTCCCGACTATTGTCACTCCGGGGTTGTCGGATCATGATACGTCTCCAACGTATCTATAATTTTGATCGCTCCATGCTATATTATCTACTGTTTTGGACATTATTGGGCTTTATTATCCACTTTCATATTATTTTTGGAACTAACCTATTAACCGGAGGCCCAGCCCAGAATTGCTGTTTTTGCCTGTTTTAGGGTTTCAAAGAAAAGGAATATCAAACGAAGTCCAAACGGAATGAAACCTTCAGGAACGTGGTTTTCTCAACGAACAAGACCCAGGAGACTTGGACCCTACGTCAAGAAAGAAAAGAGGAGGCCACGAGGTAGGGGGCGCGCCCACCCCCACCAGGCGCGCCCTCCACCCTCGTGGGCCCCCTGTTGCTCCACCGACGTACTCCTTCCTCCTATATATATATATATCCACGTACCCCCAAATGATCAAAAACGGAGCCAAAACCCTAATTCCACCGCCATAACTTTCTGTATCCACGAGATCCCATCTTGGGGCCTGTTTCGGAGCTCCATCGAAGGGGGCATCGATCACGGAGGGCTTCTACATCAAGACCATAGCCCCTCTGATGAAGTGGGAGTAGTTCACCTCAGACCTACGGGTCCATAGTTAGTAGCTAGATGGCTTCTTCTCTCTTTTTGGATCTCAATACAATGTTCTCCCCCTCTCTTGTGGAAAACTATTCGATGTAATCTTCTTTTAGCGGTGTGTTTGTTGAGACTAATGAATTGTGGGTTTATGATCAAGTCTATCTATGAAAAATATTTGAATCTTCTTTGAATTCTTTTATGTATGATTGGTTCTCTTTGCAAGTATCTTTGAATTATCAGTTTGGTTTGGCCTACTAGATTGATCTTTCTTGCAATGGGAGAAGTGCTTACCTTTGGGTTCAATCTTGTAGTGTTCTTTCCCAGTGACAGTAGGGGTAGCAAGGCACGTATTGTATTGTTGCCATCGAGGATAACAAGATGGGGTTTGCTTCATATTGCATGAGTTTATCCCTCTAAATCATGTCATCTTGCTTAAGGCGTTACTCTATTTCTAACTTAATACTCTAGATGCATGCTGGATAGTGGTCGATGAGTGGAGTAATAGTAGTAGATGCAGGTAGGAGTCGGTCTACTTGTCTCGGACGTGATGCCTGTATACATGATCATACCTAGATATTCTCATAAAAATACCAAAAATATTATCTTATCATATCTATCAGATCTCACTCTCGTAAGTGGCCTTATAGGGATAGACAACCCCTATTTGCGTTGGTTGCGATGATTTATTTGTTTTGTGCAGGTACGAGGGACTCGCGCATAGCCTCCTACTGGATTGATACCTTGGTTCTCAAAAACTGAGGAAAATACTTACACTACTTTAATGCATCATCCCTTCCTCTTCGGGGAAAACCAACGCAGTGCTCAAGAGGTAGCAAGAAGGATTTCTGGTGCCGTTGTCGAGGAGGTCTACGCAAAAGTCAACATACCAAGTACCCATCACATACCCTTATCTCCCGCATTACGTTATTTGCCATTTGCCTCTCGTTTTCCTCTCCCCCACTTCACCCTTGTCGTTTTATTCGCCCTCTCTCTCTATCCTCCCTCTCTTTCTCTATTTGCCTCTTTTTGCCCGCTTGCTTTTTGTTTGCTTGTGTGTTAGTTTGCTTGCTCGTCACGATGACTCAAGATAATACTAAATTGTGTGACTTCACCAATACCAATAAAAATGATTTTATTAGCACTCCGATTGCTCCTCTTACCGATGCTGAATCTTGTGAAATTAATACTGCTTTGCTGAATCTTGTCATGAAAGATCCGTTTTCCGGCCTTCCTAGTGAAGATGCCGCTACCCATCTAAATAGATTCGTTGATTTGTGTGACATGCAAATGAAGAAAGATGTGGATAATGATATTGTTAAATTGAAGCTATTTCCTTTTTCGCTTAGAGATCATGCTAAAGCTTGGTTTTCGTCTTTGCCTAAAAATAGTATTGATTCATGGAACAAGTGCAGAGATGCTTTTATCTCTAAGTATTTTCCTCCCACTAAGATCATCTCTCTTAGAAACGATACTATGAATTTTAAAAAACTTAATCATGAACATGTTGCACAAGCTTGGGAGAGAATGAAATTAATGATACGTAATTGCCCTACTCATGGTTTAAATTTGTGGATGATTATACAAAAATTTTATGCCGGATTGAATTTTGCTTCTAGAAATCTTTTAGATTCGGCCGCGAGAGGCACTTTTATGGAAATCACTTAAGGAGAAGCTACTAAACTCCTAGATAATATTATGGTTAATTATTCTCAACGGGACACTGAAAGATCTACTAGTAAAAAGGTGCATGCGATAGAAGAAATTAATGTTTTGAGTGGAAAGATGGATGAACTTATGAAATTATTTGCTAATAGAGTGTTTCTTCTGATCCTAATGATATTCCCTTGTCTACTTTGATTTAGAATAATAATGAATCTATGGATGTGAATTTTGTTGGTAGGAACAATTTTGGTAACAACGCATATAGAGGAAATTTTAATCCTAGGCCTTATCCTAGTAATTCCTCTAATAATTATGGTAATTCCTACAACAATTCTTATGGAAATTATAATAAGATTCCCTCTGATTTTTAATCTAATATTAAAGAATTTATTACTTCACAAAGAATTTTAATGCTATGATTGAAGAAAAATTGCTTAAGATTGATGATTTGGCTAGGAACGTTGATAGAATTTCTCTTGATGTTGATTCTTTGAAACATAGATCTATTCCACCTAAGCATGATATCAATGAGTCTCTCAAAGCCATGAGAATTTCCATTGATGAGTGCAAAGAAAGAACCGCTAGGATGCGTGCTAAGAAAGATGCCTTTATAAGAGCATGTTCTTCTAGTTCCTATGAAAATAAAAATAATGATGAAGATCTAAAAGTTATTGATGTGTCCCCTATTAAATCTTTGTTTTGCAATATGAATCTTGATAATGATGGGACTGAATATGATCCACCTTTACCTATAAGGCGTTCCAAGAATTCGGAATTTGTTGATCTTGATGCTAAATTTGATAAAAGTGGGATTGAAGAGATTAAAACCCTAGATGTTGCTAAACCCACCATTATGGATTCAGGGAATTTAACTATGAAAATTGCTCTTTGATTGACTGTATTTCCTTGTTGCAATCCGTGCTAAATTCTCCTCACGCTTATAGTCAAAATAAAGCGTTTACTAAACATATCGTTGATGCTTTGATGCAACCTTATGAAGAAAAACTTGAATTGGAAGTTTCTATCCCTAGAAAACTTTATGATGAGTGGGAACCAACTATTAAAATTAAAATTAAAGATCATGAATGCTATGTTTTATTTGATTTGGGTGCTAGTATTTCCACGATTCCAAAGACTTTGTGTGATTTGTTAGGTTTCCGTGATTTTGATGATTGCTCTCTAAACTTGCACCTTGCGGATTCCACTATTAATAAACCTATGGGAAGAATTAATTATGTTCTTATTGTTGCAAATAGAAATTATGTGCCCGTAGATTTTATTGTTCTTGACATAGATTGCAATCCTTCATGTCCTATTATTCTTGGTAGACCTTTCCTTAGAACGAT
This sequence comes from Triticum urartu, assembly GCF_056163025.1. Classification (NCBI taxonomy): domain Eukaryota; kingdom Viridiplantae; phylum Streptophyta; class Magnoliopsida; order Poales; family Poaceae; genus Triticum; species Triticum urartu. The sequence continues at coordinate 170,240,512 of NC_141877.1, read as the reverse complement.
TGGTGCAATTATTGATATGAAGGAAGGAAATATTAGATTCCAATTTCCATTAAGGAAAGGCATGGAACACTTCCTTAGGAAGAAAATTAAATTACATTATGAATCTATTATGAGAGCCACTTATGGATTGCCTACTAAAGATGGCAATACCTAGATCTATTCTTGCTTGTTATGCCTAGCTAGGGGCGTTAAACGATAGCGCTTGTTGGGAGGAAACCCAATTTTATTTTTATTCCTTGCTTTTTGCTCCTGTTTAGTAATAAATAATTTTTCAAGCCTCTGTTTTGGTTGTGTTTTTTGTGTTTAATTAGTGTTTGTGCCAAGTAGAACCGTTGGGAAGACTTGGGGAAAGTCTTGTTGAACTTGCTGTAAAAAAACAGAAACTTTAGCGCTCACGAGAACTACTGCCATTTTTATTTGGAAAGTGCTATTTAGTTAATTATTTTTTCAGGTGATTAACAGATAAATTCCCCACATCCAGCATTTTATTTTAGAATTTTTGGGGTTCCAGATCTTGCGCTAGCTACAGATTACTACAGACTATTCTGTTTTTGACAGATTCTATTTTTCGAGTGTTGTTTGCTTATTTTGATAAATCTATGGGTAGTAAAATAGTTTATAAACCATAGAGAAGTTGGAATACAGTAGGTATAACACTAATATAAACAAATAATGATTTTATTACAGTACCTTGAAGTGGTATTTTACTTTCTTTCGCTAACGGAGCTCACGAGATTTTCTACTTTAAGTTTTGTGTTGTGAAGTTTTCAAGTTTTGGGTAAAGATTTGATGGATTATGGAACAAGGAGTGGCAAGATCCTAAGCTTGGGGATGCCCATGGAACCCCCAAGATAATCTAAGGACACCTAAAAGCCAAAGCTTGTGGATGCCCCAGAAGGCATCCCCTCTTTCGTCTACTTCTATCGGTAACTTTACTTGGAGCTATATTTTTATTCGCCACATGATATGTGTTTTGCTTGGAGCGTCATGTATTATTTGAGTCTTTATTTGTTAGTTTACCACAATAATCCTTTCTGTACAAACCTTTTGAGAGAGCCATACATTATTTGGAATTTGTTAGAATACTCTATGTGCTTCCTTATATCTTTTGAATTATATAGTTTTGCTCTAGTACTTCACTTATATCTTTTAGAGCACGGTGGTGGATTTGTTTTATAGAAACTATTGATCTCTCATGCTTCACTTAGATTATTTTGAGAGTCTTAAATAGCATGGTAATTTGCTTAAAATCCTAATATGCTAGGTTTTCAAGATTAGTAAAAATTTCTTAAGAGTGTTTTGAATACTAAGAGAAGTTTGATGCTTGATGATTGTTTTGAGATATGGAGGAAATAATATCAAAGTCGTGCTAGTTGAGTAGTTGTGAACTTGAGAAATACTTGTGTTGAAGTTTGAAAGTCCCATAGCATGCACGTATGGTAAACGTTATGCAACAAATTTGAAACATGAGGTGTTATTTAATTGTCCTCATGAGTGGCGGTCGAGGACGAGCGATGGTCTTTTCCTACCAATCTACCCCCCTAGGAGCATGCACGTAGTACCGAGGTTTTTGATGACTTGTAGATTTTTGCAATAAGTATGCGAGTTCTTTATGACTAATTTTGAGTCCATGGATTATACGCACTCTCACCCTTCCACCCTTGCTAGCCTCTTCGGTACCATGCATTGCCCTTTCTCACATTGAGAGTTGGCGCAAACTTCGCCGATGCATCCAAACCCCGTGATATGATACGCTCTTTCACACATAAACCTCCTTATATCTTCCTCAAAACAGCCACCATACCTACCTATTATGGCATTTCCATAGCCATTCCGAGATATATTGCCATGCAACTTTCCATCATTCCGTTCATCATGACACATTCATTATTGACATGTTGCTTAGCATGATCATGTAGTTGACATAGTATTTGTGGCAAAGCCACCGTTCATAATTCTTTCATACATGTCACTCTTGGTCCATTGCATATCCCGGTACACCGCCGGAGGCATTCATATAGAGTCATCTTTTGTTCTAGTATTGAGTTGTAATCATTGAGTTGTAAATAAATAGAAGTGTGATGATCATCATTTTCTAGAGCATTGTCCCAAGTGAGGAATAAATAAAAAAAGAGAAAGGGCATAAAAAAGGAGAAGGCCAAAAAAATGAGAGAAAAAGAGAGAAGGGACAATGTTACTATCCTTTGCCACACTTGTGCTTCAAAAGTAGCACCTTAATCTTCATGTTAGAGAGTCTCTTGTTTTGTCACTTTCATATACTAGTGGGAATTTTTCATTATAGAACTTGGCTTGTATATTCCAACAATGGGCCTCCTCAAGTGCCCTAGGTCTTCGTGAGCAAGCAAGTTGGATGCACACCCACTAGTTTCTTTTGTTGAGCTTTCATACATGTATAGCTCTAGTGCATCCGTTGCATGGCAATCCCTACTCCATGCATTAACATCAATAGGTGGGCATCTCCATAGCCCATTGATTAGCCTCGTTGATGTGAGACTTTCTCATTTTTGTCTTCTCCACATAACCCCCTCATTATATTCTATTCCACCTATAGTGCTATGTCCATGGCTCGCGCTCATATATTGCGTGAAAGTTTATAGGTTTGAGATTACTAAAGTATGAAACAATTTCTTGGCTTGTCCTCGGGGTTGTGCGTGATGAGAGCATTCTTGTGTGACGAAAATGAAACATGACTAAACTATATGATTTTGTAGGGATGAACTTTCTTTGGCCATGTTATTTTGAGAAGACATAATTGCTTAGTTAGTATGCTTGAAGTATTATTATTTTTATGTCAATATGAACTTTTGTCTTGAATCTTTTGGATCTGAATATTCATACCACAATTAAGAAGAATTACATTAAAATTATGCCAAGTAGCACTCCGCATCAAAAATTCTGTTTTTATCATTTACCTACTCGAGGATGAGCAGGAATTAAGCTTGGGGATGCTTGATACGTCTCCAACGTATCTCTAATTTTTGATTGCTCCATGCTACATTATCTACTGTTTTGGACATTATTGGGCTTTATTATCCACTTTTATATTATTTTTGGGACTAACCTATTAACCGGAGGCCCAGCCCAGAATTGCTGTTTTTTGCCTATTTTAGGGTTTTGAAGAAAAGGAATATCAAACGGAGTCCAAACGGAATGAAACCTTCGGGAACGTGATTTTCTCAATGAACAAGACCCGGGAGACTTGGACCCTACGTCAAGAAAGAAAAGAGGAGGCCACGAGGTACGGGGGCACGCCCACCCCCACCAAGTGCGCCCTCCACCCTCGTGGGCCCCCTGTTGCTCCATCGACGTACTCCTTCCTCCTATATATATCCACGTACCCCCAAACGATCAGAAACGGAGACAAAACCCTAATTACACCGCCGTAACTTTCTGTATCCACGAGATCCCATCTTGGGGCCTGTTCCGGAGCTCCGCCGGAGGGGGCATCGATCATGGAGGGCTTCTACATCAACACCATAACCCCTCCGATGAAGTGTGAGTAGTTCACCTCAGACCTACGGGTCCATAGTTAGTAGCTAGATGGCTTCTTCTCTCTTTTTGGATCTCAATACAATGTTCTCCCCTCTCTTGTGGAGAACTATTCGATGTAATCTTCTTTTTGTGGTGTGTTTGTTGAGACTGATGAATTGTGGGTTTACGATCAAGTCTATCTATGAAGAATATTTGAATCTTCTCTGAATTCTTTTATGTATGATTGGTTATCTTTGCAAGTCTCTTAAAATTATCAGTTTGGTTTGGCCTACTAGATTGATCTTTCTTGCAATGGGAGAAGTGCTTAGCTTTGGGTTCAATCTTGCGGTGTCCTTTCCCAGTGACAGTAGGGGCAGCAAGGCACGTATTGTATTGTTGCCATCGAGGATAACAAGATGGGGTTTTCTTCATATTGCATGAGTTTATCCCTCTACATCATGTCATCTTGCTTAAGGCGTTACTCTGTTTCTAACTTAATACTCTAGATGTATGCTGGATAGCGGTCGATGAGTGGAGTAATAGTAGTAGATGTAGGCAGGAGTCGGTCTACTTGTCTCGGACGTGATGCCTATATACATGATCATACCTAGATATTCTCATAACTATTCTCAATTCTGTCAATTTGCTCAATAGTAATTTTGCAGCTCTTGAGAGAAGCCACTAGTGAAACCTATGGCCCCGGGTCTATCTTTATCATACTGATCTCCTACTACTTAGTTATTTCCTTTGTTATTTACTTTGCCTTTATTTTACTTTGCATCTTTATCATAAAAATACCAAAAATATTATCTTATCATATCTATCAGATCTCACTCTCGTAAGTGGCCTTATAGGGATTGACAACCCCTATTTGCGTTGGTTGCGAGGATTTTTTTTTGTTTTGTGCAGGTACGAGGGACTCGCGCGTAGCCTCCTACTGGATTGATACCTTGGTTCTCAAAAACTGAGGGAAATACTTATGCTACTTTGCTGCATCATCCCTTCCTCTTCGGGGAAAACCAACGCAGTGCTCAAGAGGTAGCAGATCATAACACGTAGTGGGTGACTATAACTTGCAAGATCAGATCTAGAACATGTACATAATGGTGATAACATAAACGGTTCAGATCTGAAATCATGGCACCTAGGCCCAAAGTGACAAGCATTAAGCATGGCAAAGTCATAGCAACATCAATCTCAGAACATAGTGGATACTATGGATCAAGCCCTAACAAAACTAACTAGATTACATGATGAATCTCATCCAACTCCTCACCGACCAACGAGCGTATGAAGGAATTACTCACTCCCAGTGGAGAGCATCATGGAATTGGCGATGGAGAAGGGTTGGTGATGATGAAGATCGAAGATCCCCCTCTCCGGAGCCCCAAACGAACTCCAAATCTGGCCTCCCAATGAGGAACATGAGGTGACGGTGGCTCCATCTTGTGGAACGCAATAATTCTTTCTCCCTCAATTTTTTATAGAAAAATAGGATTTTATAGAATCGGTTTCAAGGTCTGCGGGGCCACTAGGTGGGGACAACCCACCTGGGCGCGCCTGGGGGGGCGGGGGGGGGGGGGGGGCAGACGTGCCCTGGTGGGTTGTGCCCACCCAGGTGCCCCCCTTCGGTGGTTATTGACTCGAGAAATTCTTTTTTATTGTATAAAAATTCCTCGCAAAGTTTGGTTCCATTCCCAGAACTTATATTTCTGCACAAAAACAACACCATGGTAGTTCTACTGAAAATAACGTCAGTCTGGGATTAGTTTGATTCAAATCATGCAAATTAGAGTCCAAAACAAGAGGAAAAGCGTTAGGAAAAGTAGATACGTTGGAGACGTATCAACTCCCCCAAGATTAAACCTTTGCTTGTCCTCAAGCAATTCAGTTGAGAAACTGAAAGTGAAAAAGAAAAAATTACGAACTCTTTTGCTCTTGTTTGCATAAATAAGCTTAATCAGCACCCAGGTTTTCATCCAACATTACAACCAACCATGCCGACAATAACTCTTAAGAATTATATTAACTCATATCAATGACATAATCAGCTAGCGAACAATAATAAGATATCTCAAACAACAACACGTTGTCAAAATAACCATGATATAATATGACAATAGTGGTATCTCGCTAGCCCTTTCTAAGACTGCAAAACATAAATGCAGAGCACCTCCAAAGTTCAAGCAACGACTAAACATTGTAATTCATGGTAGAAAAGATCCAGTCATGATGCACCCAACATTAGCTACACACAATGCATCAGCGTGACAGCAGTGCTCTCAGGGTCTGGCACTTATTTTAGAAGGTGATGATACAACATAAAAGTAAATAGATAGTCCCTTCGCAGAGGGAAGCAGTGATTTGCAGAGGTGCCAGAGCTCAAGTTTTTAAAACAAAGGTAAATGATATTTTGAGACATGCACCCTTCTTGTTTACTTCACGACCATCAGTTATCAATATCTTCCATGCTAAGCACGCTAGTGGCGGTTCCCAAGCGATAAAAGTAAAGGTTTACTCCCCCTCCACCAACAATCACACTCCACGACTTCTCCGAAACAACGGGTGTCGTCCATACCAACAATAGTCCCGGGGGAGTTTTGTTTAATTATTTGCAATTTGAGTTCGGGACTGGGAATCCCTATTATATACCGCCTTTTTTCTCGTGCAGTGGCAAGTGAATAAACACTCGGTCCTAAGAATAACCCGCTTAGCATGGAAGATACCGACCACCTCCTGTCGTTCCATGAACAATCCAGGCACACAAAAAGGATATTTATTTGAAGTTCGTAGAGGTGGCACATGCAAATTTACTTAGGACGGCAGGGTAATACCGCATATAGGTAGGTATGGTGGACTCATCTGGAATTTTGCCATGAATGTGAAATAATACAAAAAATTTATCAAAATTTTGCTGATGAAGAACAGGAGGTGACGGAGGCTCTGTCTCGTGGAACGAGATAATTCTTTCTTCCTGATTTTTTCTGGAAATATGTGATTTTATAGCATCAGTTTCAGGGTCTGCGGGGCCACCAGGTGGGGACAACTCACCTGGGAGCGCCTGGGGGGCAGGCGCGCCCTAGTGGGTTGTGCCCAGCCAGGTGCCCCCTTCTGATGGTTTTTGGCTCCAGAAATTCTCTTTTATTGTAATAAAAATCCTCGCAAAGTTTCCTTCCATTCCGAGAACTCTTATTTCTGCACAAAAACAACACCATGGTAGTTCTGCTGAAGACATCGTCAGTCCATGGTTAGTTTCATTTAAATCATGCAAATTAGAGTCCAAAACAAGAGGAAAAACATTAGGAAAAGTAGATACGTTGGATGCGCATCAGCCGCCGGTTGCTGGCCCCGACCGCTGCTGTTACTTGGGTTGGTCGAGAAGATCCCGAGTCGATGCGCACAAGCAGGAGCTCCAGCGCCTCTTCCTCATGCCCGTTATCCCCACCGTTACGACAAGCATCGCCTCCATCTGTGGTGTCCTCCATGCAGGTCGCCTCCTGCACCCATGCTTTTTTTGCATAGGAGGGGAAATGCTTCATTAGCAACTAGCGGTAGGAACTCGTCGGGTTCACCCATGGATGCTCCCCCTGGATTTTTTGATGCATTTTACACATCACAATAACTTTTTTCCTACTGCAAATTATGCAATGTGATGCTAGCTTGACCCAAATTTGATGTATTTGTGCACATAGTTCATGGCAAACTAGTTCAGAACTAGTCAAGTGCGTTCTGTTCATGGAAAACTAGTCTAGAACTCCTTTGTTTTGATTGGATTTTTCTAGCTAGCTGATTATGCTTTGGTGTACTAATTAACTTTATAGACATGGCCATTTGATTTCACAGCCCATGGTAAATTTAATTTGTACTCCATGACAAATTAACTCTACAGCCCCACGATATTTTTTACCTTACATCCATGATATGTATAATATAAAAATCATGGCAATTTTTATTAATTAACCATGACAAATTGAACATGCATTTGCCATGGCAATTTTCATTCAATTTTTTGTATTATCTCACATTCATGGCAACATTCTTTTATAAAGCATGGCAATTTTGATAAAACATCCACGGAAAATTTGAATATGCATTTTTGCACGACAATTTTTGAGTATTTATTTGTGTTTTTCACATACATGGCAATTTTATTATGCAAAAGATGGCAACTTTGGTAAATATACCATTACAATTTTGAATGCATATTGCCATGGAAATTTTTGATAATTTTTTCGTATTATTTCACATTAATGGCAAAATTCTTTTATAAAGCATGGCACATTTGATAAAAATACCATGGAAAATTTGAATATTATTTTGCATGGCAATTTTGATCATTCGTTTGTGTTTTTCACATACATGGCAATTTTATTACGCAAAAGATGGCAACTTTGGTAAATATACCATGGCAAATTTGAATGCATTTTTCCATGGCAATTTTGATCATTTGTTTGTGTTTTTCCCATACACGACAATTTTTATTACAAAAAGATGGCAACTTTGGTAAATATACCATGGAAAATTTGAATGCATTTTGCCATGGCAATTTCTGATCAATGTTTTGTATTTCATTACATTCATGGCAAATTTCTTTTAAAAAGCATGGCAATTTTTCTTATACAAAGCATGACAATTATGACTAAAACACCATGGCAATTTCAAATATGCATATGCCATGGCATTTTGTTTTCATAAATTGTAATTTTTACACAACAAATTTATCATAAAGAACATGGAAATTTTAATTTATATATGATGGTAAATTTTACATTTTTAGAACATGGTAAATTTTACTATGTAGTATGGTATTTTGTACTTCTATAACCATGGAAAATTTTAAGCTAGTATTACATGACAAAAAAACTATTTCTCACATGGTAAATTTTATGTTTTTTTGCCATGGCAAATTTTACTCTTTCTTGCCATGGCAAATTTTCCACGCCGTGTCATTTTCATAGAGCATGGCAACTTAATTGTATGGAGTATACATCCATGTATGAATAGATTCATGTCAACTTAATTCTATATGGCAACTCTAGTTTATAGGTCATGGCATTGATAACCCACAAGTATAGGGGATCGCAATAGTTTTCGAGGGTAGAGTATTCAACCCAAATTTATTGATTCGACACAAGGGGAGCCAAAGAATATTCTCAAGTATTAGCAGCTGAGTTGTCAATTCAACCACACATGGAAACTTAATATCTGCAGCAAAGTGTTTAGTAGCGAAGTAATATGATATTAGTTGTAACGGTAGCAAAAGTAATATTTTTGGTATTTTGTAGTGATGATAACAATAGCAACGGAAAAGTAAATAAGCGAAGAACAATATATGGAAAGCTCGTAGGCATTGGATCGGTGATAGATAATTATGCCGGATGTGGTTCATCATGTAACAATCATAACATAGGGTGACACAGAACTAGCTCCAATTCATCAATGTAATGTAGGCATGTATTCCGAATATAGTCATACATGCTTATGGAAAAGAACTTGCATGACATCTTTTGTCCTACCCCCCCCCCCCCCCGCGTGGCAGCGGGGTCCTAATGGAAACTAATGGATATTAAGGCCTCCTTTTAATAGAGTACCGGACCAAAGCATTCACACATAGTGAATACATGAACTCCTCAAACTACGGTCATCACCGGGAGTGGTCCCGATTATTGTCACTTCGGGGTTGCCGGATCATAACACACAGTAGGTGACTATAGACTTGCAAGATAGGATCAAGAACTCACATATATTCATGAAAACATAATAGGTTCGGATCTGAAATCATGGCACTCGGGCCCTAGTGACAAGCATTAAGCATAGCAAAGTCATAGCAACATCAATCTCAGAACATAGTGGATACTAGGGATCAAACCCTAACAAAACTAACTTGATTACATGATAAACGTCATCCAACCCATCACCGTCCAGCAAGCCTACGATGGAATTACTCACGCACGGCGGTGAGCATCATGAAATTGGTGATGGAGGATGGTTGATGATGACGACGGCGACGGATTCCCCTCTTCGGAGTTCCGAATGAACTCCAGATCAGCCCTGCCGAGAGAGTTTAGGGCTTGGCGGCGGCCCCGTATCGTAAAACACGATGAATCGTTCTCCTCTATTTTTTCTCCCCTAACACGAATATATGGAGTTGGAGTTGAGGTCGGTGGAGCTCCAGGGGGGCCACGAGGCAGGGGGGCGCGCCCAGGGGGGTAGGCGCGCCCCCACCCTTGTGGCTAGGGTGTGGGCCCCCTGGCCTTGATTCTCTGACAGTATTTTTTATTATTTCCAAAAATAATCTCCGTGGAGTTTCAGGTCATTCCGAGAACTTTTGTTTCTGCACATAAATAACACCATGGCAATTCTGCTGAAAACAGCGTTAGTCCGGGGTAGTTCCATTCAAATCATGCAAGTTAGAGTCCAAAATGAGGGCAAAAGTGTTTGGAAAAGTAGATACGACGGAGACGTATACATTCCCCCAAGCTTAAACCTTTGCTTGTCCTCAAGCAATTCAGTTGACAAACTGAAAGTGATAAAGAAAAACTTTTACAAACTCTGTTTGCTCTTGTTGTTGTAAATATGTAAAGCCAGCATTCAAGTTTTCAGCAAAGGTTATGAACTAACCATATTCACAATAACTCTTAGGTCTCATGTTTACTCATATCAATGGCATAATTAACTAGCGAGCAATAATAATAAATCTCGGATGACAACACTTTCTCAAAACAATCATAATATGATATAACAAGATGGTATCTCGCTAGCCCTTTCTGAGACCGCAAAACATAAATGCAGAGCACCTTTAAAGATCAAGGACTGACTAGACATTGTAATTCATGGTAAAAGAGATCTAGTCAAGTCATACTCAATGTAAACTAACAATAATGAATGCAAATGACAGCGGTGCTCTCCAACTGGTGCTTTTTAATAAGAGGATGATGACTCAACATAAAAGTAAATAGATAGGCCCTTCGCAGAGGGAAGCAGGGATTTGTAGAGGTGCCAGAGCTCGATTTTGAAATAGAGGTGAATAATATTTTGAGCGGTATACTTTCATTATCAACATAACAACCAAGAGATGGCGATATCTTCCATGCTACACACATTATAGGCGGTTCCCAAATAGAATGGTAAAGTTTATACTCCCCCTCCACCAACAAGCATCAATCCATGGCTTGCTTGAAACAACGAGTGCCTCCAACTAACAATAGTCCCTGGGGAGTTTTGTTTGCAATTATTTTGATTTGATTTGCATAAAGCATGGGACTGGGCATCCCGGTGACCAGCCATTTTCTCGTGAGTGAGGAGCGGATTCCACTCCTCTTGAGAATAACCCGCCTAACATGGAAGATACGGACAGCCCTAGTTGATACATGAGCTATTCGAGCATACAAAATAGAATGTTTATTTGAAGGTTTAGAGTTTGGCACATACAAATTTACTTGGAACGGCAGCTAGATACCGTATATAGGTAGGTATGGTGGACTCATATGGAACAACTTTGGGGTTTATGGGATTGGATGCACAAGCAGTACTCCCGCTTAATACAGGTGAAGGCTACAAATAGACTGTCAAGCGACAACATTCATGAACATGCATTAAAATTAATCAGCACCGAATGCAAGCATGAGTAGGATATAATGCACCATGAACATAAATATCGTAGAGGCTATATTGATTTTATTTCAACTACATGCGTGAACATGTGCCAACTCAAGCCACTCGAATCGTTCAAAAGAGGATACCACCCTATCATACCACATCACAACCATTTTAATAGCATGTTGGCATGCAAGGTAAACCATTATAAGCTCCTAGCTAATTAAGCATGGCATAAGCAACTATAATCTCTAATTGTCATTGCAAACATGTTTATTCATAATAGGCTGAATCAGGAACGATGAATTAATCATATTTACAAAAACAAGAGAGGTCGAGTTCATACCAGCTTTTCTCATCTCAATAAGTTCATCATATAATCATCATTATTGCCTTTCACTTGCACGACGGAATAGTGTGGATAATAATAATAGTGCACGTGCATTGGACTAATCTGGAATCTGCAAGCATTCAATTCAAGAGAGAAGACAAGATAATATGGGCTCTTTGTTAGATCAATAATAATGCATATAAGAGCCACTTTAACATTTTCATTATGGTCTTCTCCTCTCGACCCCCAAAGGAAAGAAAGAAATAAACCTATTTACACGGGAAATCTCCCAACAAGCAAAAGAAGAGCGAGAAATCTTTTTGGGTTTTCTTTTTAATTACTACCACAAGCATGGAAAGTAAACTAATTAAAAGCTACAACTATTTTTTTGTTTTTCATAAGGTTTATTAAACAAACAAGAAGAAAGCAGAAAAAGGAAAATAAACTAGCATGGATGATACAATGAAAAAGTATGAGCACCGACAACTAGCAATGAGTGTGTGAACATGAATGTAATGTCGGTGAGAAATATGTACTCCCCCAACCTTAGGCTTTTGTCCTAAGTTGGTCTATGGCCACAGCTGGCCTGGCGGATATCCAAAGTTGTTACTGGGGTCGTACTGTGATGGGTACTCAGATTGCCACTGGCTGGCAATCACCTCCGGATCCCACTGGTAATCAGACTGTCGTGGAGGCTCAAATTGTGGTTCCGGCTCTGGCTCTGCAGCTGATGTAGGGTTCCGGTAGGCGTGAATGGCCTCCAACGGAACAAGGTACTTGCCTACAGATAAACCAAACAAGGAAGGAGCAGGCAGGGTAATATTCTCAGGATAATGTTTATCAAAGAACAATTTGTATTTAAGCTCATTTTCCCTATTCTTAACAATAAAATCATGTGCTACCATACTCTTATAATCTAAATAAACAATAGATAGGAATTTTTCTTCCTTTTCGTAGTGCCTAATAGGTATGTTGTAGTATGCAGAAAGGCGTGAAGCATAGACACCTCCAAAGATGGGGCCCTTTGTACGGTTCAGACTTAACCGTTTGGCAATAATACCGCCCATACTTACAGAGTCGTCATGGAATAAACTATGGAACAAAATAATAATATCAGGAATACTAAGGTTTCCATAGTTTCTGCGGCCAATTAAGCAACGACTAGCAAATATTGCAAAGTAGCGTAAAACAGGAAAATGTATGCTAGTGATTGTTGCATCGGAAACTTTCCTAATTTCCCCTACAGTGATAGTGTCAATAAACCCGTCCACATCTCTACGATGTGGTTCCTCTAAGCTACCCTCGAAAGGTATTTTGCAAACCCTGCAAAATTCATATAGTGACATCTTCTTAACCACATCATATAAATGAAACTCTATTGAAGGAGGTGATTCCCTAGGATAATACTAGAAGTTTTGCACAAAAGTATTGGTGAGTAAGAGATACTGTTCGCGTTGGTCGCAGAGGAAGTCGGTGAGGCCTGCATTCTTAGCCAATTCATAAAAATCATCATAAATCCCGACTGCTCTCAAGAAATCATCGGAAGGCCATTCACACGGCCGAACCTCCTCGGTGCGAGGCAGATTATATTTGGGCCTCTCTGCTTCTTCATTTCGCTTTTTCTTCGAGCTTCGGCTTGATGAGCCCCTCAAAAATCTCTTCACTATTTCCTGAAAAATTTTGAAATTTTTAGTAACTTCAAATAAAAGTAAACCAAACTCAACAAAATTGATAGCAACTACTCCTACAAGTGCCTAGGGCCTATATCATGCATTAGAACTACTTGGAACCATATAATTTTGACATGCAAGCTCAAGAACTTGGTCATCTAGGCAGCACAAATTTGCAATGAATAAAGCACTAGAACAAAAACTAATTGGACCAATGGAGGAGTCACATACCAAGGAACAATCCCCCAAAGCAGTTTTGTGAGAGGTGCTTTGAGCAAGGAGATCGAAAATCGCAGCAAAATGAGCTAGAACTCGTACTTGAGCTGGATGGTGATTTTTTTTGGGAGGAAGAAGAAGTGTGTGGGCGCAGGAATAAGTGGAGGGGAGCCACCGTGGGCCCACGGGGCAGGGGGCGCGCCTAGGGGGGTGGGCGCGCCGTGGACCCTCGTGGCCAGGTGCTTGCTCCCCCTGCTGTGTTCTCAGTGCCAGATATTCTCAAATATTCCAGAAAAAATCATATTAAATTGGCAGGGCATTTTGAGACCTTTTATTTTCGGGGTATTTTTATATTGCACGGATAATTCAGAAAACAGACAGAAATTACTATTTTTGCTTTATTTAATATAAATAACAGTAAGTAAAAAGAGGGTACAGAGAGTTGTGTTTTCTAAATTCATCCATCTCATGCTCATCAAAAGGAATCCACTAACAAGGTTGATCAAGTCTTGTTAACAAACTCATTCCGAGTAACATGGAACCGAAGAATTTTCAAATAACACTAGGTTACCTCAACGGGGATATGCACATCCCCAACAATAAGAATATCATATTTCTTCTTGACAGTAGGAAGAGGAAATTCAAAACCTCCAAAAAATAATCGATGGAATTTTTCCAATAGAGTTTATACTATGAACTTGAGGTTGTTTCCTCGGTAAGTGTACCGTATGCTCATTACCATTAACATGAAAAGTGACATTGCCCTTGTTGCAATCAATAACAGTCCCTGCAGTATTCAAAAAAGGTCTTCCAAGAATAATAGACATACTATCGTCCTTGGGAATATCAAGAATAACAAAGTTCGTTAAAATAGTAACATTCGCAACCACAACAGGCACATCCTCACAAATACCGACAGGTATAGCAGTTGATTTATCAGCCATTTGCAAAGATATTTCAGTAGGTGTCAACTTATTCAAATCAAGTCTACGATATAAAGAGAGAGGCATAACACTAACACCGGCTCCAAGATCACATAAAGCAGTTTTAACATAGTTTCTTTTAATGGAGCATGGTATAGTTGGTACTCCTAGATCTCCTAGATTCTTAGGTATTCCACCCTTAAAAGTATAATTAGCAAGCATGGTGGAAATTTCATCTTCCGGTATCTTTCTTTTATTAGTAACAATATCTTTCATGTACTTAGCATAAGGATTCATTTTAAGCATATCGGTCAAACGCATACGCAAAAAGATAGGTCTAGTCATTTCAGAAAAGCGCTCAAAATCCTCATCATCATTTTTCTTGGATGGCTTAGGAGGAAAAGGCATGGGTTTTTGAACCCATGGTTCTATTTCTTTACCATGTTTCCTAGCAACAAAGTCTCTCTTATCATAAAGTTGATTCTTTGATTGTGGGTTATCAAGATCAACAGCAGGTTCAATTTCTATATCATTATCATTACTAGGTTGAGCATCAACATGAACATCATTATTAACATTATCACTAGGTTCATGCTCATTACCAGATTGTGTTTCAGCATCAAAAATAGAGATATCATTGGGATTCTCAGGGGTGTCAATAACAGGTTCACTAGAAGCATGCAAAGTCCTATCATTTTTCTTTTTCTTCCTCTTAGAAGGACTAGGTGCATCAATATCATTTCTCTGAGAATCTTGCTCAATTCTCTTAGGATGGCCCTCAGGATACAAAGGTTCCTGGGTCATTTTACCACCTCTAGTCATCACTCTAATAGCATTATCATTTTTCTTACTATTTAATTCATTGAGCAAATCATTCTGAGCTTTAAGTACTTGTTCTACTTGAGTGGTAACCATAGAAGCATGTTTACTAATGAGTTTAAGTTCACCTTTAACTCTAGACATATAATCACCCAAGTGTTCAATCATATAAGCATTGTGTTTCAATTGTCTACCAAAATAAGCATTGAAGTCTTCTTGTTTAACCATAAAGTTATCAAACTCATCCAAACATTGGCTAGCGAACTTAGTAGGAGGGATTTCAGCTTTATCATATCTATAGAGAGAATTTACCTTTACTACATGTGTTGGGTTATCAAGACCATGAGTTTCTTCAATAGGTGATGGATTAAAACCATATATTTCTTCAACAGGCGGTAAATTAAGACCATGTATTTCTTCAATAGGAGGTAAATTCTTAACAGCTTCAGCTTTAATACCCTTTTCTTTCATGGATTTCTTTGCCTCTTGCATATCTTCAGGGCTGAGAAATAGAACACCCCTTTTCTTTGGAGTTGGTTTAGGAATAGGCTCAGGAGTTGGCTCAGGAGCTGGCTCGGGAAGTGTCCAATTATTTTCATTTGTCAACATATTATTCAATAGAATTTCAGCTTCATCCGGTGTTCTTTCCCTGAAAATAGAACCAGCACAACTATCCAGGTGGTCTCTGGAAGCATCGGTTAGTCCATTATAAAAGATATCAAGTATTTCATTTTTCTTAAGAGGATGATCAGGCAAACCATTAAGTAATTGGAGAAGCCTCCCCCAAGCTTGTGGGAGATTCTCTTCTTCAATTTGCACAAAATTATATATATCCCTTAAAGCAGCTTGTTTCTTATGGGCAGGGAAATATTTAGCAGAGAAGTAATAAATCATATCCTGGGGACTACGCACACAACCAGGATCAAGAGAATTAACCCATATCTTAGCATCACCCTTTAATGAGAACGGAAATATTTTAAGGATATAAAAGTAGCGAGTTCTCTCATCATTAGTAAACAAGGTGGCTATATCATTTAACTTAGTAAGATGTGCCACAATAGTTTCAGATTCATAGCCATAAAAAGGATCTGATTCAACCAAAGTAATTATATCAGGATCAATAGAGAATTAATAATCCTTATCAGTAACAAAGATACGTGAAGTAGCATAAGCAGGATCATATTTCATTCTAGCATTTAGAGTTTTTGTTTAAGCTTAGCTAATAATTTCTTAAGATCACTTCTATCATTGCATGCAAGAAAGTCTCTTTTAGTTTCTTCATCCATAACATAGCCCTCAGGCACAACAGGCAATTCATATTTATTAGGAGACCCTTCATCATCACTTTCATCAACATTATCAATTTCAATAATTTCATTCTCTATAGCCCTAGCAAGTTGTTCATCAAGAAATTAACCAAGTGGCATAGTAGTATCAAGCATAGAAGTAGTTTCATCATAAGTATCATGCATAGCAGAAGTGACATCATCAATAATATGTGACATATCAGAATTAATAGCAGAAGCAGGTTTAGGTGTCGCAAGCTTACTAAAAACAGAAGGTGAATCAAGTGCGTAACTAGATGGCAGTTCCTTACCTCCCCTCGTAGTTGAGGGATAAAATTTTGTTTTCTCGTCTTTCAAGTTCTTCATAGTGACCAGCAGATATAAATCCCAAGTGACTCAAAAAATAGAGCTATGCTCCCCGGCAACGGCGCCAGAAAATAGTCTTGATAACCCACAAGTATAGGTGAATGCAACAGTTTTTGAGGGTAGAGTATTCAACCCAAATTTATTGATTCGACACAAGGGGAGCCAAAGAATATTCTCAAGTATTAGTAGCTGAGTTGTCAATTCAACCACACCTGGAAACTTAATATCTGCAGCAAAGTGTTTAGTGGCAAAGTAATATGATAGTAGTGGTAACGGTAGCAAAAGGTAACGGTAGCAAAAGTAATATTTTTGGTATTTTGTAGTGATGATAACAATAGCAACGGAAAAGTAAATAAGCGAAGAACAATATATGGAAAGCTCGTAGGCATTGGATCGGTGATAGATAATTATGTCAGATGTGGTTCATCATGTAACAGTCATAACATAGGGTGAAACAGAACTAGCTCCAATTCATCAATGTAATGTAGGCATGTATTCCGAATATAGTCATACGTGCTTATGGAAAAGAACTTGCATGACATCTTTTGTCCTACCCTCCCGTCGCATCGGGGTCCTAATGGAAACTAAGGGATATTAGGCCTCCTTTTAATAGAGTATCGGACCAAAGCATTAACACATAGTGAATACATGAACTCCTCAAACTACAGTCATCATCGGGAGTGGTCCCGGTTATTGTCACTTCAGGGTTGCCGGATCATAACACATAGTAGGTGACTATAGACTTGAAAGATAGAATCAAGAACTCACATATATTCATGAAAACATAATAGGTTCAGATCTGAAATCATGGCACTCGGGCCCTAGTGACAAGCATTAAGCATAGCAAAGTCATAGCAACATCAATCTCAGAACATAGTGGATACTAGGGATCAAACCCTAACAAAACTAACTCGATTATATGATAAATCTCATTCAACCCATCACCGTCCAGCAAGCCTATGATGGAATTACTCACGCGCGGCGGTGAGCATCATGAAATTGGTGATGGAGGATGGTTGATGATGACGACGGCGACGGATTCCCCTCTTCGGAGCCCCGAACGGACTCCAGATCAGCCCTCCCGAGAGAGTTTAGGGCTTGGCGGCGGCTCTGTATCATAAAACGCGATGAATCCTTCTCCTTTATTTTTTCTCCCCGAACACGAATATATGGAGTTGGAGTTGAGGTCGGTGGAGCTCCAGGGGGCGCACGAGGCAGGGGTGCGCCCCCACCCTCGTGGCTAGGGTGTGGGCCCCCTGGCCTTGATTCTTTGCCAGTGTTTTTAATTATTTTCAAAAATAATCTCCGTGGAGTTTCAGGTCATTCCGAGAAGTTTTGTTTCTGCACATAAATAACACCATGGCAATTCTGCTGAAAACAGCGTTAGTATGGGTTAGTTCCATTCAAATCATGCAAGTTAGAGTCCAAAAAAGGGCGAAAGTGTTTGGAAAAGTAGATAGGACGGAGATGTATCAGGAATTTTTAGTTAATATTTGAATACATTCATGGCAAATTTTTGATTTTTTTAGTACTCGAAAACAATCTTTCTGGCATGATTTTTTGGAAAATGTTCACATGACAAGTTTTGCAACACCCACATGGAAATTCATGATTTTTCTCTCTATAACACACAACAATTCTTGGAACGCCCTACTATTTGTACACTATGGCAATTTTTGTGTGTGTGTGTATGTCCTAGGCCACCTCCACTCCATGGACCCCTTGGAGGTGTACCCACTCATGGAATCACTCGAACTTGTCTTCGTTCTTGCAGCAGTTGTCGGTACACTCGTAGAGCAGCACCATGCAGTCATTCTTCTACTCCTCCGGTGATGGCATCTGCGACAGGTTGGCGCGCTTGAGGGCCTGAAACTCTACACAGACAGGTTTGTTCAGCTGGGCTAGCGGCAACCGCTACATATTTTTGGCTTTTTCACTGGAGCCTCCTCCTCCTCATTTGGCGGCGCGTGAGCACTCCTCGACGGCGATAGCCTCCACTTTTCTCTTGCTAGAGCAGACTTTCAACCCTCATTGCACAGCTTCCTCCAGCGCCATCAGTTGATCTGATGGAGGGATTTTATCCGGCAAGAGAGATTAGGGACCTCCTATCAGGGGCAAGAAGATGGCAGAATTGATCTTTATATTTTGTTGGCTACCATGCTACCGAAGGATTTTAGGAGATGTACAATGCAAAAATTCAATTCAGTGTCCAGACACACCCGGTGAATAGTAAAATTTAAAAAATAGCAAAAAGATTCAAAAAATCAGATTTTTTTTTGTGGTGCAAGATGCTCAAGTGCATGATATTCGTGCAAAATTTTAACTTGTTTGGATATTCCAGGAGCTCGTGGCAACATTGTTTTTTGAATTTATTTTCTTTTTTATTTTATTTTACTGTTCACATCTCGGTATAGATGAGTCCGGGTGTAGAATAGCCGCTTCTGTGTACAATGGTGCTATATTAGAAGTGTCGCTTAGATTAAATGATGCGGAAATGAGAGAGAACGCACAAGAAAATTACATGACGGACTTAAGATAAGACTGTCTTATTAACCTTTGTACATCATGACAAAGGTTTTGAGAAGTTAGATTTAAAGCACATTGCCTTAGAATTTTATGTCATCATCATGCCTGTCTGCCAAAAGAGAGCAGTCCAACTAAAAGTTGTTGAAATATGGGATGGGCTTTAGGACCATATAGCAATTTCAGAAAATCTCTAAGGGCCCATGTGGGTTATATGGAACTAGGTGTAGTGGGAAGTTTAGTCCCACCTCGCTAGTGGAGAAGAAGTTGGACCTCTTTATAAGGGATTTTCTTCCACATGCTATTAGAGATTGAGAATAGAAGAGGCCCTCGTGCACTCCTCCTCCGCCGCCCGCCTCGTCACGCCGCATAGTGGGTTGCGGGAATGAGCCGAGCCGAACTCACACATACGCGCTTATTTTTGCCAGTCAGTAACAGAGAGTTTTTTGACAACTGGGTCACGATCTAAGACGTAGGATCATGGGTTGTCATGGACTCGGACATGGGTCAAGCCCACGTCTCTTGACATGGATTCACCTATATAAGTGTGAGGTGTCTCCTAACCCTAGCCACCACGAACAGATCACATCTACTCCAAGCGCACGCCCACTGTCGTTCCTTTGCTGCTGCTGCCGCCGGTGACTCCATCCTGTCCGCCGCGTGCACGGTCTATGGGAGAGAAGGTCTCCGAAACCCCGCCTCTTCGGATATTGTACGGGAGAGGGGCGAATAGGTTTTTGGGCAACGACCACGTGACCGCTCGCCTCCGATCCGCTACTTCTTCTACGTCCGCGTCGTCTTCATCATCACCATGTCACAGTCTGACGCCGACCGTCTCACCGCCGAGAAGCTCAAGGCCAACAAGAAGGCTGCCGAGGACGCTGCTTCCGCCACCGCCGCCGTGGCTTCTGCCTGGCCTACTGGAGGGTATAACATATTTATCCCGCTCCTGTTTATTTTCGTATGAGCAGTACTAGCAGTATGTGTAGATGTGTCTACTGTTTGCGTAGTACGTGCTTGCTTAGATCAGTATCAGTATGTTGTTAATTCAGTCAATGCCATGCTAGTGATTTATCTATGTATTAAATTAGTTGAAAAATTGCCTATTTACTCAGCAATCCAAAAACCTATTATGTGTAGGAATTTTTCAGCAAGTGGCTTTGCCGCTGCACTGAAACCAGATAAGTTTATGGTACGTACTTTAAGCGTTGTCAGACTAAGACCACTTTATGGCTCACGGCTATGAACGTATTCTAGGTCGTCGGTGTGCCCACGGGAACAATTGCTCCTGAACGGGAGAAGGCGTTCAAGGAGGCCACCGTCGTATTTCCCGGAGCAGTTCTTAGCGTGATCGGAGATAAACTGGTCGACGTATATTTATATGTGCATGTTGCCAAGGACTTGTGGGAGGCGCACGAGTCTAAGTTTGGGGCCACCGACACTAGGAGCAAAATGTATGTTATAGAGCAGTTCCACGATTACAAGATGGTTCAAAACCGTCCTGTACTGGAGAAGGCTCATGATATAATATGCATCATTAAGGAGCTTGAGCTTCTTAAGTGCGATTTACCGGGCAAGTTTGTCGCAGGCAGCATAATCGCTAAGCTCTCTAATTCCTGGAGGAACTTTGCCACCACTCTGAAACATCAGAGGCGTGAATTCTTAGTGGAGGATGTCATTGGCCATCTGAGTGTTGAGCAGAATTCGAGGGCAAAGGACTCGCACGGAAAAGGGGTCGAAGGGACTTCTATCACCAACATGGTGAACCATAGGAACTTCAAATCCCACAAGCCCAAGGGAAAGAATGGTGTCCAACACAATACCGACTTTAAGAAGAAGGGTAAGAAGACCTTCAAGAAGAACAAGAAGGATGAGGGCTGCTTTACTTGTGGTTCGGTTGAACATTGGGCCAACAAGTGCCCAAACAAGTTTAAGAAGTCAGGACAGGACTCCAAGTCTGTCAACATGATTATGGGCAACAATGAGAATGGTGCATCTGGGTACGGTAATTTCTTTACTGTTTTTTCAGTGTTTCAGCCTACCGATTGGTGGGTGGACACATGTGCAGGTGTTCATGTGTGTGCTGACATTTCATTGTTCACTTCTTATCAGGTCATAGGCCACGGGGTCCGTATTGATGGGGAATGGCGCGAGTGCTTCTATTCATGGTGTTGGCACGGTCGATCTGAAGTTTACTTTGGGAAGGATCATGCAACTGAAGAACGTGTGGCATGTCCTTGCCATCAAGAAGAACCTCGTTAGTGGCTCCCTTCTGTGTATACTAAATATGGACTATTTGTTGGAAAAGGTTATGAGAGCGGAGGGATGTTCCACCTTTCCCTCGTAGATTTTTGTAATAAAGTCATGAACCATATTCATTCGAATGTTAATGAATCTGAAGTTTGGCATTCACATCTTTGTCACTGCTACCTCTTGAGCACTGCGTTGGTTTTCCCTTGAAGAGGAAAGGGTGATGTAGCAAAGTAGCGTAAGTATTTCCCTCAGTTTTTGAGAACCAAGGTATCAATCCAGTAGGAGGCCACACATGAGTCTCTCGCACCTACACAAACAAATAAAATCCTCGCAACCAATGCAAAAAAGGGGTTGTCAATCCCTTCACGGTCACTTACGAAAGTGAGATCTGATAGATATGATAAGATAATATTTTTCGTATTTTTGTGATAAAGATGCAAAGTAAATTAAGAAGAATAAAAATGGTGCAAGAAATAGCTTGTTAATGGAAGATTAATATGATAGAAAATAGACCCTGGGGCCATAGGTTTCACTAGTGGCTTCTCTCGAGAGCATAAGTATTACGGCAGGTAAACAAATTACTGTTGAGCAATTGACAGAATTGAGCATGGTTATGAGAATATCTAGGTATGATCATGTATATAGGCATCACGTCCGAGACAAGTAGACCGACTCCTGCCTGCATCTACTACTATTACTCCACACATCGACCGCTATCCAGCATGCATCTAGAGTATTAAGTTCAAAAGAACAGAGTAACACTTTAAGCAAGATGACATGATGTAGAGGGATAAACTCATGCAATATGATATAAACCCCATCTTGTTATCCTTGATGGCAACAATACAATACGTGCCTTGCTACCCCTACTGTCACTGGGAAAGGACACCGCAAGATTGAACCCAAAGCTAAGCACTTCTCCCATTGCAAGAAAGATCAATCTAGTAGGCCAAACCAAACTGATAATTCGAAGAGACTTGCAAAGATAACCAATCATACATAAAAGAATTCAGAGAAGATTCAAATATTGTTCATAGATAAACTTGATCATAAACCCACAATTCATCGGTCTCAACAAACACACCGCAAAACAAGATTACATCAAATAGATCTCCACAAGAGAGGGGGAGAACATTGTATTGAGATCCAAAAGGAGAGAAGAAGCCATCTAGCTAATAACTATGGACCCGAAGGTCTGAGGTAAACTACTCACACATCATCGGAGAGGCTATCGTGTTGATGTAGAAGCCATCCGTAATCGATGCCCCCTCAGGCAGAGCTCCAGAAAAGGCCCCAAGATGGTATCTCACGGGTATAGAAGGTTGCGGCGGTGGAATTATGGTTTTGGCTCTGTATCTGGTAGTTTGGGGGTACGTCGGTGGAGCAACGTGGGCCCCACGAGGGTGGAGGGGCGCCTGGGGGGGTAGGCGCTCCCCCCTACCTCGTGCCTTCCTGGTTGCTTTCTTGACATAGGGTCCAAGTCCTCTGGATCACGTTCATTCCAAAAATCACGTTCCCAAAGGTTTCATTCCGTTTGGACTCAGTTTGATATTCTTTTTCTGCGAAACTCTGAAATAGGCAAAAAACAACAGTTCTAGGCTGGTCCTCCGGTTAATAGGTTAGTCCCAAAATAATATAAAAGTGTATAATAAAGCCCAATAATGTCCAAAACAGAATATAATATAGCATGTAACAATCAAAAATTATAGATATGTTGGAGACGTATCAATCACATTATTTCGGTGTTATGATGCGGCTAGCTAAGTTGGATTTAATCCCGAGTTTCACATTAGCCAAAGGTTCTAAGTGCCTTTCATGTGTGCAAGCTAAGCAACCTCGCAAGCCTCACAAGGCTGAGGAGGAGAGACACTTGGCACCATTAGAACTCATACATTCTGATCTTTGTGAGATGAATGGAGTGTTGACTAAAGGTGGAAAGAAATACTTCATGACATTGATAGATGATTCCACTAGATATTGCTATGTGTATCTGTTAAATACTAAAGATGAGGCTCTACACTATTTTAAAATCTACAAGGCAGAAGTTGAGAAACAACTTGAAAAAAATTAAACGAGCCCGATCAGATCATGGTGGAGAGTACTTCTTGAGTGAGTTTGATTCTTTTTGTGCGGAACATGGTATTATTCATGAGAGGACGCCTCCCTATTCACCCCAGTCAAATGGGGTTGCCGAGCAGAAAAACCATACTCTAACTGATTTGGTTAACACCATGTTAGATACATCGGGTTTATCGAAGGCATGGTGGGGGAGGCTATATTGACGGCATGTCATGTCCTAAATAAAGTTCTGACAAAGGATAATGAGATCACTCCCTATGAGAAATGGGCGAAGAGAAGGACAACACTATCGTACTTGCATACTTGGGGCTGTTTGGCGAAAGTCAATGTACCGATTCCCAAAAAGCGTAAGCTTGGACCCAAGACTGTGGACTGCGTTAATTTGGGCTACGCTAAGAACAACGTTGGCTATAGATTTCTAGTAGTGAAATCTGAGGTACCTGACCAGAAGGTCGGTACAATTATGGAGTCTAAGGATGCTACATTCTTCGAGGATATTTTTCCTATGAGAGATATGCAAAGCACTTCTAGACAGGAATCTGAGGAGA
Source organism: Triticum urartu (assembly GCF_056163025.1). Lineage (NCBI taxonomy): Eukaryota > Viridiplantae > Streptophyta > Magnoliopsida > Poales > Poaceae > Triticum > Triticum urartu. Next base: position 170,216,410 of record NC_141877.1, on the reverse strand, counting down.
CTCCTGAGCCTGCCATTCCTATGGAATATTATGAATGAACACATGATGAAAATCCCAAGGATGATGATGAGGAAACCCTTCGTAGGGGCAAGAGACAAAGGACTGCAAAGACCTTTGGTGATAATTTCTTCATGTGCCTCGTGGATGATACTCCCACTTCTATTTCAGAAGCATATGCCTCTCCAGAAGCTGACTACTGGAAGCATGCGGTCCGTAGCGAGATGGATTCCATCATGGCTAACAGGACATGGGAGATCACTAAGCGTCCCTATGGTTGCAAACCATTGGGATGTAAGTGGGTGTTTAAAAAGAATCTTAGGACCGATGATACGATTGAAAAGTACAAGGCTAGGCTTGTGGCCAAGGGCTATGACCACAAAGAAGAAGAAGATTTCTTTGATACTTATTCACCTATGGCCAGACTAACCACTATTCGAGTATTACTCTCATTGGCGGCCTCGCATGGTCTTCTCGTCCACTAGATGAATGTTAAGATGGCTTTTTTGAATGGAGAGCTAAACGAGGAAATCTACATGCAATAGCCAGATGGCTTTGTGATAGATGGTCGGGAAAGAAAGGTGTGTAGGTTGCTGAAATCTTTATATGGCCTAAAACAAGTACCTAAGCAATGGCATGACAAGTTTAATACAACTCTGACATCTGTTGGCTTCGTTGTTAATGAAAAAGCTGACAAATGTGTATACTATCGCCATAGTGGGAGCGAAGGAGTGATACGTCCATTTTTCATCATGATATTATATCGATATTTATTGCATTATGGGCTGTTATTACTGTAAGTGCATCTAGTGCCACCCCTAGTTGGTTTTGGAGTATTGACGACAAACCTAGTTGAGGGACTAATGTGTTTGTGAGAATTGCAGGATAACACAAGTAGAAGTCCCTCATTGATTCAGTTTTCCTACCAGAGATGACCCCTAAAAATGTATGAAGACATTGAAGTCAAAGGTGGTATATGAAGATATTCACATTGAAGACTATGACAAGAGAAGACACCACAGGAAGCCTATGGAACTCGAAGACTTAGATCTTTCGTAGTTCTTTTTCTTTTGTGTTGAGTCATAGAAACCACCGTACTGTTAAGTGGGGTCCAAGAGAACCATTCAGAATGACTGCAGTGATGCCTAACCAAAACCTATGTCTTCGAGTGAAGACTATGAGAGCAAATCTTGTCCAGAGTCGGACAAGTCAGCTTTGCTTGCAGCCCAAGTAAAGTTGTCGTGTGAGTTTGAAATCTGACCGTTGAAACACGTGTCAGTTCCTTAGTGACCCAGGGTCATTTCGGACAAATCAGGTCGGGTTGCCAAGTGGCTATAAATAGCCCACCCCCTACAACCATAAACGGTTGGCTGCTCAGATTGAGAGTACGGCTTTTGTCGTTTGAGAGCAACCCACCTCGAAGCCTTTGAGAGAGAATTCCTTGCGAGGATAAAGCCCTAACCACCCAGAGCCAAAGAGAATTAGGCATCACTTAAGTCTTCTTGTCTGTGTGATCTGAAGACTTATTACACTTGAGGACTGTGCATCCTCCAGCCGGTTAGGCGTCGCGTTCTGAGCATCCAAGAGACATTGTGGATTGCCGGTGAACGAAGTCTGTGAAGGTTTGGGAGTCTACCTTGAAGACTTACCAGAGTGATTGGGCGAGGTCTGTGTGACCTTAGCTCAAGGGGAATACGGTGAGGACTGGGTGTCCTGAGCTGCGTGTTCAGGACTGGGTGTCCGAGACTGTGTGTCCTAAGGTTTAAATACCTAGCCGTCCTAACCAGACATACAGTTGTCACAGCAACTGGAACTGGTCCAACAAATCATTGTCTTCAGCGAGTCACTGGTTCCATCTTCCCTTCCCTTTACTTACTGTTACTCCTTGTGAAGTCATTGTATGTTCGCACTATCTTTTGTCTTCACTGAGTGACTGCATGTTCTGTGTGGCTTCACAATATCTTCTTACCTGATCCTTACTACATTGCTGCTATTAGTCAATGTGCTTTCACTATTGAATACTTGACTATGGCTTGCCTGGTGTAGTCTACCTTCCGCTGCAGTGTAATAGGTTTATTTCTATCGTTTGTCTTCATAACTTCCACGTTTTGAAGACTTTCTTAAAAATCGCCTATTCACCCCCCTCTAGTCGATATAACGCACTTTCAATTGGTATCAGAGCAGGGTGCTCCCTTGTTCTGTGTGATTCGGTTTAACCACCTGGAGTTTTAGCTATGTCGACTGCAGGGATAATTAAAGTCTCCGCTGCGTGCCCCGTCTTTGATGGAACTGAATATCCCTACTGGAAGAATAAGATGCGCATGCATCTTGAAGCCATTGATGTCGACCTATGGTATGTCGTCGAGAACGGCGTTCCCAAGGCTGGAGAAGGTGTCACTGCTGCTGATGTCAAGAAATTCGTTCAACTGGACTCTACTGCCAAAAATATCATCTGTGGTCATCTGACCAAAGGACAGTATGGCCGTGTGAGTGCTTTGAAAACATCTAAGCTGGTCTGGGACTGGCTCTCCAAGGTCAATGAAGGTGTCTCAACCCAGAGAGATCGGAGAATCAGTGTCCTTCACAACCTCTTCAACCGCTTCAAGCGAAATGACAATGAGAATGTCCAGCTCACATTTGACCGACTCACTGACATCACAAATGAGCTTCAAGCCCTCGGCGCTACTGAGATCACCAAACATGAAGTCGTCAAGACACTACTGAGATCACTTGATAGTTCATTTGACACCCTAGCCCTGATGATTCAAGAACATCCTGATTTCAAGATACTCGATCCGTCTGACATACTTGAGAGGCTCAACACACATGAGTTTCAGCTTTCTGAGAAAAGAGATATCTACGGTCCAAACTATGGGCGAACTCGTGCCTTGAAGGCAAAAGGTGTATCCTCATCTGAAGAAGAATCTGACAGCAGTTCTGATGATCCTGAAGACATTGGAAGGGAACTTGCTATGCTTGTCAAGAAGTTCCAAAAATTTACCAAGAAGAAAGGCTTCAGAAAGTCTTCCCGATCAAGCTCAAGGAATGATGAAGCTTCTGCTCATGACTACAAGAAGAAAACATGTCACAAGTGCAAGAAACTTGGCCACTTCATTTCTGAGTGTCCACAGTGGGACAATGAGAACAAAAAGAAGAAGAAGAGCAAGGAATATGACTCTGACGACAAGAAGAAGAAGAAGAAATACTCAAAGTCTTCTTCCAAATCTTCCTCAAAGTCTTCATCACACAAGAAGAGCTCATCTGGCAAGGCACGTGCGTTTGTTGGCAAGGAAATGGATTCAGAGGAGGAGTCTGCTTCTGAGGAGGCGGAGGTGGAGTCTGAGGAGGAGTCCGATTCAGGCGTCGCAAGTCTGGCTACAGCATACGTTGCCATGTCCATCTTCAACACTGAAGACAATGACTTCATCACCAACACCGATGCAAATGACAAGGACTACTCCGCTTCTACTTACTGCTTCATGGCACGCGGTGCCAAGGTAAACACACGCACTACTCACTATCAAACATCTAGTGACGATGACTCTGATTGTGGTTCAAAACCCAGCTACAAAACACTTGCTAAAATTGCAACTGAACAACAGAAAGCTATGGAACATATTCAAAAATTGTTAGACAGAAGGGATGATCTGTTAGGTGCTGAAATGACTCGATCTGAATCCTTAATTGAAGACATAAAAAATCTTCACGTTAAGTATCAGGAACTTGAAATTCGTCATGAAACTCTCTCAACAACTCATGAAAAGCTTTCCTATGATTATCTTCAAAGGAAGCAAGATCTTGAGAAATTGAGAGCGGCTCATGAAGGTCTTCAAAAGGAAAGCGAGTCACTTCGCACCAAACAGATCAGTTCCGCTCAGGAAGGATTTGAACCACCATGTCTTAAATGCATTGAGCGTGATAATGCTACTTCTGTTGCTGAATGTTCTACTGCTACTGCTGTTGCAATATCTTCAACTGTTGATGTGGTAACTAACCCCTCTGCTGAGGATACCACCGCTATTGCTGATGAGAATGCTAGGTTGAAGACATTGCTTGAAATAGAGATGTACAAAAGTCTTAAAGGGCATCAGACACTACGCGATGTCCTCAAAAAGCAGATTCTGAACCGAAACCCAATGAAAGAGGGTGTTGGGTTCGTAAGGAAAATGAATGCTGATGGCTCTTACTGGAAACCTGAGCAATACCCCAAAACCATGTGGGTTGCTGCAAAGGAACCTTCAGCAGATCCATCCAATCTATCTGGCTTCACTTGTGCTAACCCCATTATCATTGATGAATCCTTTGATGCAAACTATATATTGTTTAAGAATCAGAATGGTGAAGTGTTTGCCAGGTACATTGGTACTAACTGCAGGAATGGACCGCCTGTGAAGAAGATCTGGGTTCCGAAAAGGTGTCTGGAGAATCTTCCTGTGAATGTCATCATGACACCTCACGTGAAGAAGACAAACCTCAGACCAAAGGCTTCATACGGTCCAAAGGCTTCATACAGACAGAGGACTCACCTGAGTCGCACTAACGCAAATGTTTTGCAGAGAAACCATACTCAGGCATATGAATATGAGAGCGGTTCGTCAAACCGTCATGTTCATAAGACCAAGAACTATTCTGCTTATTCTTATGAGTACTATTGTCCGCCTGCAAGACTGTTTGCTAGGGCTCCAAAGCCAAAATTCTCAGATGGTGCACTTAGACTTATTGCTTCTAAGCCACCCTTCAAGATGTGGGTGGCTAAGAAAGCTTAACTCTCTTTTGCAGGGAAATGTCTCCAGCAGAAAACCAAAATCATCTGACGCTATTGCTGGGGACCTTAAACATCTTGTAGGGCACAAGATCAAATGCCCGAATGGTCTTACTATGTACTTCGTTCCTGAATCGCTTGCTACTCTCCCTATTAGTCCTAATCTGGATCTAAGCTTTCATAACCCACTGGTTCGTCAAATGTTTTTGCTTCACAATGCTCTTGGTGAAGCCTATCCCCCTAACTGCACTGTAGGGTACGACACCAGCGTCTTCAGAATGGATTATTGATAGTGGGTGTACAAATCACATGACTGGCAAAAGAAGCCTTCTTATGGACTCAACCTTACGTCCATCCGACAAGAGCCACATCACATTTGCTGACACTGGTAAAAGTAAGGTATTGGGTCTAGGTAGAGTTGCAATCTCAAGGGATCAACACATGGATAATGTCATGCTTGTTGAATCCCTTGGCTTCAACTTAATGTCTGTCTCAATGCTTTGCGATTTGAACATGATCGTAATATTTGGAAAATATCGTTGCCTTGTACTAATGGAATCTGACAAGTCTCTAGTATTTGAAGGGTATCGAAAAGATGATTTGTATGTGGTAGATTTCTCAGCAGGACCACAGCTTGCCGTATGTCTTCTAGCAAAAGCTTCAGAATGCTGGCTCTGGCATCGGAGGCTAGGGCATGCTGGCATGAGGAACCTCCACACCCTTGCAAAGAAGAAGCATGTCATAGGCATCGAGGGCGTCAAGTTCAAGAAAGATCACTTATGCGGTGCCTGTGAAGCAGGGAAGATGAAGAGGGCCAAACATCCCTCGAAGACAATCATGACCACTACTCGACCCTTCGAACTGCTTCACATGGATCTTTTCGGTCCCACTCATTACTCAACTCTTACTACTACTGCTTGTCTCTATGGCTTTGTCATTGTTGATGATTATTCTAGATATACTTGGGTGCACATAATCCTTTACAAGACTGAAGTGCAGGATGTCTTCAGACGCTTTGCCAATCGAGCTATGAACAATTATGGCGCCAAGATAAAGCACATCAGAAGTGACAATGGCACTGAATTCAAGAACACTGGCCTTGATACATATCTTGATACCTTGGGCATCACACATGAATTCTCGGCTCCATACACGCCACAGCAGAATGGCGTCGTCGAATGCAAGAACAGAACACTCATTGAGATGGCCAGAACGATGCTAGATGAATACAAGACTCTAAGAAAATTCTGGCCTGAAGCCATTGATACTGCGTGCCATACAATCAATCGTGTTTATCTTCACAAGCTTCTGAACAAGACATCTTATGAGCTCCTTACTGGAAAGAAGCCAAATGTCAGTTACTTCAGAGTATTTGGAGCCAGGTGCTGGATCAAGGACCCACATCACACCTCAAAGTTTGCACCAAAAGCACATGAGGGTTTTATGCTTGGATATGGAAAGGATTCGCACTCCTACAGAGTCTTCAATCTCTTTCATTACAAAGTGGTTGAAACAGTGGATGTGCGGTTCGATGAGACCAATGGTTCACAAAGAGAGCAACTGCCAAATGTGCTAGATGAAGTTCCATCCAGTGAATCAATCAAGCTAATGGGAACTAGAGAAATTATACCTTCTGAAGCTCATCCTGAAGAAGAACTTATCATCTCAGCACCTGATCAACATGAAGACAATGCTCAGCCTGAAGACATTCCTTCTAACAACGACAATGATCAGCAAGAGCAAAATCTTCGCCCTGTACATCCTCGCGTTGCCAATGAAGTGCAGATTGAAAGAATAATTGATAGCATCAATGCACCCGGTCCACTCACTCGTTCAAGGGCAACTCTGCTAGAAAATTTCTGTGGGCACTTCGCATTTGTCTCAATAACAGAACCCAATAAAGTTGAAGAAGCCTTCATGGAACCTGAATGGATTCAAGCTATGCAAGAAGAGCTTCATCAGTTTGAGCTGAATAATGTATGGGAACTGGTTAAGCGTCCTGATCCACGGAAGCACAATATAATAGGCACCAAATGGATATACCGCAACAAGCAAGATGAGCATGGTCAAGTTGTCAGAAACAAAGCTCGTCTCGTTGCTCAAGGATATACTCAAGTGGAAGGCATTGACTTCGATGAAAAATTTGCTCCTGTGGCTAGACTTGAAGCCATACGCATACTGCTGGCCTATGCAAATCATCATAACATACTTCTATATCAAATGGATGTGAAGAGTGCTTTTCTTAATGGCAAGATTGAAGAAGAAGTGTATGTTGCACAACCGCCTGGCTTTGAAGATCCAAAACATCCTGACATGGTATACAAGCTCAACAAGGCACTGTATGGCCTCAAACAAGCCCCTCGGGCCTGGTATGACACACTCAAATACTTCCTGAAGAGCAAAGGCTTCATACCTGGTTCCCTAGACCCCACTCTCTTCACGAAGACATATGATGGTGAACTGTTTGTGTGCCAAATATATGTGGATGACATTATCTTCGGCTGCACCAATCAGAAGTACAGTGAAGAGTTTGGATATATGATGCAAGAGCAATATCAGATGTCTATGATGGGAGAGCTGAAGTTCTTCCTCGGTCTTCAAATACGACAGCAACGCAACGTCATCTTCATATCTCAAGAGAAGTATCTCAAAGCTTGCCTGAAGAAGTTCGGTATGCAAGGCTGCAAAGGCTTCACGACACCAATGCCAGCCAAACATCATCTGGGTCCCGACGACAATGGTAAAGAGTTCGATCAAAAGGTATACCGCTCCATGATTGGTTCTTTACTTTATCTATGTGCATCTAGGCCAGATATTATGCTTAGTGTTTGCATGTGTGCTCGATTTCAAGCGGCACCAAAGGAGTCGCATCACTTAGCTGTGAAGCGAATTCTTCTATATTTGGCTCACACCCCAACTCTAGGATTATGGCATCCAAAGGGCTCAGAGTTTGATCTGGTTGGATTCTCGGATGCTGATTATGCTGGTGACAAAGTTGATCGCAAGTCTACTTCAGGCACATGTCACTTTCTGGGACAATCACTTGTATGTTGGTCTTCAAATAAGCAGAACTGTGTATCTCTCTCCACTGCTGAATCTGAATACATTACTGCTGGATCTTGCTGCGCTCAGCTTCTGTGGATGAAGCAAACACTCAAGGACTATGGCATTCATCTGAAGCAAGTGCCACTTTACTGCAACAACGAAAGCGCCATCAAGATTGCAAACAACCCAGTTCAGCACTCGAAGACAAAGCACATTGAAATTCATCATCACTTTCTCAGAGATCATGTTGTGAAGGAAGATATTGATATCATACACGTCAACACTAAAGAGCAATTGGCAGATATCTTCACCAAGCCCTTGGATGAGAAGAGATTTTGCAAGTTACGGTGTGAGCTAAATATCCTGTAATCCTCAAATGTCCTGTGATCAGGCACACATCCTAACCCTTATGCATATTGATGACTTAGATGTGCAACACACGAAGTAAAGTATATCTTCAATCAATGAAGACATACATTCTAAGTGTGAATACATTAATGTGGAATTTGACTTCGGAGTGCCACGATAATTGTGCGCCGCGTCTGGGTCTAATACTTCCTATACGGTGGGTAAAGCCACCACCAAATGTTATATTTTGAAGTGTTTCACTCATGGCGTTACATTTGCTATGTCTTCACATTTAGCTTGGCTTCAATCTCAACATATCTTCATAATTATCTTCACTATGTTGATTATATAGATATATATATATATATCTACTAGTGTTCTGTCCTCTACAGCATTCACTTATAGCTATGTCTTCTTGTTGAATCTTTTGAACTAAGTGAATGTGATCGGACTCTAACCTCTCTATGCTTTCTATCTCAAATTCTATCTCTCCAAATCATATGCATTCTATTGAAACTGTCGAATGTCTTCTCTACGTCCTTGTCAGCAGAAGATACAGAGACAACCATTAAGTCCGTTTTCAATGCTCATTCCTCCACATGAAACCCGGAGAAGTAGGAATGACCACCTGACAATCCAGGCATGCGTGGGACGTGGAACAAACCCCAAAATTCTGCATAATGGCCACGTGTTCCTCAGATGCGAATCGCCAGGGGCACCTGTGTATTAACACAGTGCCGCCCCTGTGCCTATAAATACACACTTCATAGCGGTCATTATCTCTTCTTCCACTCTCACATGAACCCTAGCGCCACCGCTAGCCCTCGACGACGCCGGCAACGAAGCGCTTCGCTGCCGCAACCTCTCCGACGCCGTCTTCACGCCGACCGCGGACATTGTCCTCTCCGCCGTCGCCGTAGGTGTCCTCCGTCGCCAAGTTAGGGAACGGAAGATTGAACTACTCGGCCTCATCTCCCACTCCGTCTAGCAGTTCTTAGTGTGGTAAATAAAACTTCCTTTTTATGGCACCGTTGATTCTATGGCTTTGTCACTTTCTACCACAAGCAGTTTCTATTCACTCGAGTTAGATCTCTCTCATACTACATCTCATAACATGCCTAGTATATTCACTTATGCTTAACAAAGTAGTTAGATTCCTCACTTGTACTGATCTATGGATTCGTACAAATCTGGAACCAACTCCTTATCTATGAGTGAATGTCTTCGCACGATGAGGTCAATGTCTTCTAAACTGATTTATCTTCAAAATCTTCTGAGAATGCATATGACCTCTTCCCCTTCCCTCGCACCTTAATGCTGTCACGGGTACATGTCCGTGGGAGAATCCTTTGGTTCTCATAGTCTGCATTCATTTGCAGAATTCTTACAGCATCACATAAATTCTCCGGAAGCCAGTTCCTATTTGTCCAGCAAGCGAAAACCTTTGAAGCCTTTGAACGTGTTGAAGCCTTTCAGTTTAAAGTGTATGGCTTCAGAGAAATCAGCAAGGAAGGGTGGCAGAAAGCGTCATGGAGAAACATCTAGAGATCTCCCAGATGACCTCTCAGAACTGTACAAGACAGATCCTGAAGAGGATTACAATCAGTGCAAGACCCGAATCCAATGGATTCGAAGATATTGGGCAGAACAATGGTTCAAATACCGATTTGTAACCCAGGAATATGCTGAGAAAAATGTCATCAAGAGACCGTGGGGAGACATCCTATAAAAGAATCTTCTACCCAGGTCCAGAGATGAAGCCATTGAACAAGGCTTCTATCCCTGCATGGTCCGTGGGCCACAGCCTGCTGATGCACACCCATCGTCACTACTATGGTGTCGTGATGACAATCTGTTCAAGCGCAACTTCCAGTTTGCCCAGAACTCAGCGAAGCAAAACAAGAAGACATTGGGACTAGACTTCAACCCTGGTCCCTCAGCTCCAAGGCTGATGGCACACGAGATGCAGAACCCAATGTCATCGGTCCTTTCTACAACCTTGAAGGCCTCATCACCCACATCTTGGTTCAAGGGACTGCAGTGAATGAGCCTACAGCTGACGCTGAATCAGATGAAGCGCCTGCAGCGCCGAAGACAAAGAAGCTGCAGAAGCCTAAAGCTTCTAAGCCTGCCCCTTCACCAAAAATCTCACGGGCGAAGCCACTGGCAACTGCACCTCCTGAAGACAGTGTGCAGTCCGAAGACTTATCACTCATCTCCAATCCCCAGAAGGTCAAGATGCCTCTGCCTCACACCGGCCAAGAGCTAACAGCTGCTGCCATTCTACGCAATGATGCCATCGATCTGTCAAGTGATGAAGATCTTGCAGATGACGCTCTTGAGAAACTCATCAAGAGCAAAGAAGAAGAAGAAATCTTCAATGATCTGCCTCTCTTTGATGTAACCATCATCCACAACTTCATTGACGAGTGGTTTGACACGCCAAACATCAGCTTTGAAGATCTGCAACTACCCATTGGCCTCAGTGTCGCCTTCCAAGGCGTCATTGCTTCAGAGCTAGCTGTTGCCCAGCGCATTGTTGAACTGAAGCAAAAGATTGACTATGAAAAGGCTCAGTTCAAGAAGCATATGGCCAAGCTCAGCGTGCAAGAAGTGAAAAACTTCAAGACAATGATGCACGAGCTCAAGGAAGCCTTTGTAAAGAAACGTGCAGAAGCTCAGGGTTCGCGTGAGCGCATGAAGGCTCTGGCTGACAGATGTGTGCAAGCCTACAATGAGGCTGAGAAGCGCAAGGCCCTTGGGCGTCCTGGCATCGACCCCAGGATGGCCGCAAAGAAGAAGAAGAAGCTTCCTACGGCTGAACCCAACGCACCAAGGCAGGAAGCAGTTCCCATTGTCTTCCCAACTAGACTGACTGGCTCGAAGCCAAAAAGCCGGTCAACCGCTTCAGAGCTCAAGAAGACGCGGATTGCTGAGGCTGAAGCCAGGAAGAGGAAACATCCTGAAGCCTCTCCTACTGCCCCCTCCAAGAAGAAGAGGAAGACCAAGAAAGATTGGGCTGCTCCCACAGAGCCTTTGATCGTTCAACCTATTTCTATGGTTTATCCTGCCGCTGAACGTCAACTGACAATCCATGAGCCTGCTTCCACAGAGGCTCATGAAGCTGAAGACTTTCCAGCAGCTGATCCCATCGCTGCTGAAGACATTGGTCAACATGACCATGTAGAAGATGGTGCAGTCCTTCCTCAGCTCGAGAACAGCGAAGTCATCAGCATTGGTCGTCCACTGACGCCAATTGCACAGAATGCTTCATGGGCAGATCGCCCACAAGAGGAAGAAGACCTTGAGGCCCAGCCAACTCCAACTCCACAGGCGTCGCCTACGTTGCGCAGGCTTCGCAAAGGTCCAAGGCCTCAAGTCTCTGCTGAAGACAATCCGGCTGCATCAGCCGCGGAAGAAGAAGTCCCACAAGTTGCCACTCCCCTGTCCCACCAAGAAGCAGTTCTCAAGGAGAACGTGATTGAAAATCTTGCGGCTTCCACCACCACCAATGAAGCTAATGTGGAGCCCTCCCCAACAAAAGCATCAGAAGACAGCGAAGCCACTGATCCCGACACTTCTGTTCCTGAGGCTGCTGCCGGTCCCCAGTTCGACTATCATGTTGAGCACAGGCCTCAGGTACAGAAGCCAATCCCAAGATTGCCAAGGTTCCCAGGTCCTGCATCAGCACCTGGCTCCTTCAATATCAATGGCTTCAGAGCAGATAACACATTCTTCAATAGCTCCAGGAACCCCTACTCAAGGGAAAGGATATCATCTGATCGGTTCTGGAGCTATCCGCAGTGAAGCTATTACTCATGTATTCTTTACAACCAAGGTCGCATCTTCCCACACAAGCGCCTTGACATTGAAGCTATAGCTGGTCTGCCCTGTCTGGAAGAAGCTCTGGATTGATTCAAGGAAGTTGGACTGTTGTCGTTCATTACTGACCAAGAGCATTGAAATGAAGAGTTGTTGCTCCAATTCTCTGCCACACTTCACATCCACGGATATAGCAGAGATCCGAAGACTTGGGTCCTGGAGTGGATGACAGGAAACGTTCATCACGAAGCCAATGACTTTGACATCATTGAGCTCACTGGTTTGCCCACTCCTGGCGATCTCTACGAGCATGGCTGTCAGCTTCATAGTGAAGCTATTGAGAGCATCCTTCAGAAGCCTGAACCTGATATGAGTCAGATGCTCAGCATGATGAAGCCATTGCCCCAAGATGCTGCTTATCCCACGGAGTTCTTCGTTGAAGACCTTGAGTATCTGCCAAGAACCATTTATCACATCATCAGGCGAACTCTCTGGCCCATCAAAGGGCACTCTCCACATGCCAAGCTTGAGGGTGCAATGAAGACTTTGGTCTTCTATATTCTTCATGGAAAATGCTTCAATGCACAGGACTTCTTCATTCGCCAACTTGCTGCATCAGGCTCTGATCTGTTTGGCTTGAAGTTCTATGCCCCATGGGTAATGCGGCTGATCAAACTTCACTCCGCTATCTCATATCAGCCATCTGCTCGCAATCATCGAATTTTTCTGCCTGATGTGGATATGTCTATTGAAGCCATCTATCCTGAGCCTGCCAAAGAACCTCTAAGTCTTCAGAATGCAGAGCATCAGAGTTTCTCTCAGAACATTGAAGGAGTCGAAGCAGTCACTCGTGTGTATCCTTTGGCTGGCACTACATGTGCACCACATCCTGCTTCCACTGAAGCCACTAATAGTACAACTGCTCCACGACCCAAGAAGCGCACTCGTGTTCTCAACAACCGAGAGCTTCTTGTGGCTCTTCATCAAAAACAGGATAGGCATCATGACTGGCTGAAGCGTCAGATGAAAAGCCTCTTGGTGGATGTTAATCGCGTTCGCAATCTTGCCACCAAGAATGCCTTTGTTGCCCATAAAACCTCTCGCCGCACATGGAAAGGGCTAACGCTGATGTGTTCTGAAGATGATCTTCAAGAGGATGGCTTCACTGAGCGTTTCAAGTTTGACTCCACACCTCCTCGAAGGGCTGTGCTGCTACGAACTCCATCCCTTGAAGACTCTGAGCTCTCTTCCTCTGCTGCAACTGTGACTGCCAGAGTTATCGAGGATGAAGACGATGCTACTTCACCGCCACCTCCTTCAGCACGCTTCGACTCTGCTCCAAGCTCTTCAGCACCGCCAAACACCACCAACGACCCTGCCACTTCACCTACTCCTCATGGAAACGAGTAGATGCTCTATGTCTTCAAACCTTTTTGGTCCTTACTGACAAAAGGGGGAGAAGCATATGAGGTTGATAGTCTTCAAGCGGGTCCATATGGGCGGGTGCTTTATATTTTGCTTCGTGATTACAACTCTCGTTTTGCTACATTTGGTTTTTTGAGTTGTAACACTTAAACTCGATGGTCGTCTGCTACTTATCTGCCACCTTGTTTTGCGATGATAAATTCCACATGTGCGACGATAAATTCCGCACTTAGATCATTCTGCAGACGTCCATTTTCCATTATGCATGTCATTATCTTCATATACCTTCACATGCATAGTGGATTGTCATCATAAGTTGAAGTGGATCTCCACAAGGACAACCTGCCATGTGCATTTGCATTCCAAAAGCAAATTACTTATATGCACATCTTCAAGGGGAGCCCTTGCAACTTATGAAGACTATTCCTTATCCTTTACAAGTTCACAGATTATATTCCCCGTTGAAAACTTCAACTAGTTTGTCATCAATCACCAAAAAGGGGGAGATTGTAAGTGCATCTAGTGCCACCCCTAGTTGGTTTTGGAGTATTGACGACAAACCTAGTTGAGGGACTAATGTGTTTGTGAGAATTGCAGGATAACACAGGTAGAAGTCCCTCATTGATTCGGTTTTCCTACCAGAGATGACCCCTAAAAATGTATGAAGACATTGAAGTCAAAGGTGGGGTCCAGACAATGAAGGTATTCACATTGAAGACTATGACAAGAGAAGACACCACAGGAAGCCTATGGAACTCGAAGACTTAGATCTTTCGTAGTTCTTTTTCTTTTGTGTTGAGTCATAGAAACCACCGTACTGTTAAGTGGGGTCCAAGAGAACCATTCAGAATGACTGCAGTGATGCCTAACCAAAACCTATGTCTTCGAGTGAAGACTATGAGAGCAAATCTTGTCCAGAGTCGGACAAGTCAGCTTTGCTTGCAGCCCAAGTAAAGTTGTCGTGTGAGTTTGAAATCTGACCGTTGAAACACGTGTCAGTTCCTTAGTGACCCAGGGTCATTTCGGACAAATCAGGTCGGGTTGCCAAGTGGCTATAAATAGCCCACCCCCTACAACCATAAACGGTTGGCTGCTCAGATTGAGAGTACGGCTTTTGTCGTTTGAGAGCAACCCACCTCGAAGCCTTTGAGAGAGAATTCCTTGCGAGGATAAAGCCCTAACCACCCAGAGCCAAAGAGAATTAGGCATCACTTAAGTCTTCTTGTCTGTGTGATCTGAAGACTTATTACACTTGAGGACTGTGCATCCTCCAGCCGGTTAGGCGTCACGTTCTGAGCATCCAAGAGACATTGTGGATTGCCGGTGAACGAAGTCTGTGAAGGTTTGGGAGTCTACCTTGAAGACTTACCAGAGTGATTGGGCGAGGTCTGTGTGACCTTAGCTCAAGGGGAATACGGTGAGGACTGGGTGTCCTGAGCTGCGTGTTCAGGACTGGGTGTCCGAGACTGTGTGTCCTAAGGTTTAAATACCTAGCCGTCCTAACCAGACATACAGTTGTCACAGCAACTGGAACTGGTCCAACAAATCATTGTCTTCAGCGAGTCACTGGTTCCATCTTCCCTTCCCTTTACTTACTGTTACTCCTTGTGAAGTCATTGTATGTTCGCACTATCTTTTGTCTTCACTGAGTGACTGCATGTTCTGTGTGGCTTCACAATATCTTCCTACCTGATCCTTACTACATTGCTGCTATTAGTCAATGTGCTTTCACTATTGAATACTTGACTATGGCTTGCCTGGTGTAGTCTACCTTCCGCTGCAGTGTAATAGGTTTATTTCTACCGTTTGTCTTCATAACTTCCACGTTTTGAAGACTTTCTTAAAAATCGCCTATTCACCCCCCTCTAGTCGATATAACGCACTTTCAATTACACATTATGTCACAATACTTATGCCTATTCTCTCTTATTTTACAAGGTTTACATAAAGAGGGAGAATGCCGGCAGCTGGGATTCTGGGCTGGAAAAGGAGCAAATATTAGAGACCTATTCTGCACAGCTCCAAAAGACCTGAAACTTCACGGAAGACGTTTTCAGAATATATAAAAAATACTGAGCGCAAGAAGTTCACCAGGGGAGCCACACCCTGCCCACGAGGGTGGGGGCGCGCCCTACCCCCTGGGCGCGCCCCCCACCTCGTGGGCCCCCTGGTGGCCCTCCGATGGCCATCTTCTGCTATATGAAGTCTTTCGATGATAAAAAAATCATAAGCCATCTTTCTGGACGAGACTCTGCCGCCACGAGGCGGAACCTTGGCGGAACCAATCTAGGGCTCTGGCGGAGCTGTTCTGCCAGGGAAACTTCCCTCCGGGAGGGGGAAATCATCGCCATCGTCATCACCAATGCTTCTCTCATCGGGAGAGGGCAATCTCCATCAACATCTTCACCAGCACCATCTCCTCTCAAAACCCTAGTTCATCTCTTGTATCCAATT
This sequence comes from Triticum urartu, assembly GCF_056163025.1. Classification (NCBI taxonomy): domain Eukaryota; kingdom Viridiplantae; phylum Streptophyta; class Magnoliopsida; order Poales; family Poaceae; genus Triticum; species Triticum urartu. The sequence continues at coordinate 170,200,557 of NC_141877.1, read as the reverse complement.
CTTGTCTCTAAGTCCGGGATTGGTACCTGTGGGTTGCTAGTAGTGTTAATTACTCCTTGTAGTTGATGCTAGTTCGTTTATTTGGTGGAAGATCATATGTTCAGATCCTTTATACATATTAATACCCCTCCGATTATGAACATGAATATGCTTTGTGAGTAGTTACGTTTGTTCCTGAGGACATGGGAGAAGTCTTGCTATTAGTAGTCATGTGAATTTGGTATTCGTTCGACATTTTGATGACATGTATGTTGTCTCTCCTCTAGTGGTGTTATGTCAATGTCGACTACATGACACTTCACCATTATTTGGGCCTAGAGGAAGGCATTGGGAAGTAATAAGTAGATGATGGGTTGCTAGAGTGATAGAAACTTAAACCCTAGTTTATATGTTGCTTCGTAAGGGGCTGATTTGGATCCATATGCTTCATGCTATGGTTAGGTTTACCTTAATACTTTTGTTGTAGTTGCGGATGCTTGCAATAGAGGTTAATCATAAGTGGGATGCTTGTCCAAGTAAGGACAGCACCCAAGCACCGGTCCACCAACATACCAAATTATCAAAGTACCGAACGTGAATCATATGAACGTGATGAAAACTAGCTTGACGATATTCCCATGTGTCCTTGGGAGCGCTTTACATCATATAAGAGTTTGTCCAGGCTTGTCCTTTGCTACAAAAAGGATTGGGCCACCTTGCTGCACTTTATTTACTTTTGTTACTTGTTACTCGTTACAAATTATCCTATCACAAAACTATCTGTTACCTATCATTTCAGTGCTTGTAGAGAATACCTTACTAAAAACCGCTTATTATTTCCTTCTGCTCCTCGTTGGGTTCGACACTCTTACTTATCGAAAGGACTATAATAGATCCCCTATACTTGTGGGTCATCAAGGAGTTATACTGTGCATGTATGTTGATGACATACTGATATTCGGAACCAACCTCAAAGTCATTGAGGAGGTGAAGTCGTTTCTGTCTCAGAACTTTGAGATGAAAGACCTTGGTGTGGTAGATGTCATCTTGAACATCAAGCTTTTGAGAGATAATGACGGTGGGATTACACTTCTGCAATCCCATTATGTTGAGAAGGTGTTGAGTCATTTTGGATATTCGGACTACACACCATCTCACACACCATATGATCCTAGCATGTTGACTCGAAAATCCAAAGGCACGGCTAAAGATCAATTGAGATACTCTCAAATCATTGGTTCACTGATGTACCTAGTGAACGCAACGAGGCCTGACATCGCGTTTACTGTGAGCAAACTGAGTCGGTTTGTTTCCAAACCGGGTGATGTACATTGGCATGCTATTGAAAGAGTTATGTGCTGTCTAAAAGGTACTATGAACTATGGACTTCACTATACCAGAGACCTGCCGGTACTTGAAGGGTATAGTGATGCGAATTGGATCTCTGATGCTGATGAGATGAAGGCCACAACTGAGTATATGTTTACTCTTGGAGGTGGCGCTGTTTCCTGGAAGTCTTGCAAGCAAACGATCTTAACAAGATCGACAATGAAAGCAGAATTAACAGCATTAAACACATCTGATGTCGAAGCAGGATGGCTTTGAGATCTTTTGATGGACTTGTCATTGGTTGAGAAGCCAGTTCCAGCTATCCTTATGAACTGTGATAATCAGAGTGTTATCACCAAGGTGAAGAGTTCAAAGGACAACATGAAGTCCAACAAACACATAAGAATGAGATTAAAAGCTGTCAGAAAACTAAGAAACTCTGGAGTGATAGTGTTGGACTATGTCCATACGGCTAAGAATCTGGCAGATCCCTTTACAAAAGGGCTATCACGTGTTGTGACAGATAATGCATCGGGGGAGATGGGTATGAGACCCACATGAGTTGCCATGGTGGTAACCCGACCTATGTGATCGGAGATCCCGTGAAGTAGGACCTGAGAAAACAAGCCAGTGGTGAACTGAGGAGAGTAACTATACTAACCCACTCCGTTGGAGATGCAATACTCTCGATACTGTATGGTAGGATGACTACTATCTTAATGTGTTCCAAAGCTTATGTAAGCAAGATGCTATCCTACAGAGCGATCTTTGGAGGAACACACCTATATGAGCGCGACTGCTGGTCACAGTCTATGAGATCGGGGTAATCTCTAGTAAGCTCATGAATAGGCCAGGAGTGTGACTTATATGCTCCACCCGAGGGGCCAGCCTTCGGCAGCCTAGTACTAGTAAGACATGTGGTGAAGCTTCTTTACGCCAAACTGACAATTCAAGGCATAGTCCATTGTTCAGTTGTGAAGGAGGGTAGCTACTTGCTCTAGGTGAAGCTCAACCTTAACAGGTCTTCACTGAAACACTAGTATATCGAAACAACAATTGGAACAAAGGACACAATGGGCCCTCGAGATCTGGTGGGGGATTGTTGAAATATGGGATGGACTTTAGGCCCATCTAGTAATTTCAGACTTAATATGTAATCATGGACGCTCGTTTCTCCTTTGGCCTTCCCTTCTGACATTTCCTCCTTTGGCCAGCTAGTTCTATGTGAGCAGGACGATAAAATTAAATCAGGAAAAAATAATAATTCTATGTGAGCAGGACAATAGAATGGTGGGCGGTGACTACGGCGGAAGACATCGGGATGCATTATCTGCGGGTGAAAATTTAGGATCTTGCCTTATGGTATGATCAGTCAACATCGACGTACGTGCATCATTACCTTGTTGATGGTGTCAGTTTGGAGGCATGCTTCGGGTTCATAGCTATTGGTCTGACATCTAGTTAGACCAGCCAACATCGACATGGGCAGTTTCCTTCTTGAATGCATTGTCTTGGAGCGTTGCTCCCTTTATCTGCCAATATGTCGTTGTAGGTTTGGTGGTACAATTGGGCGATGCTGTCATGAGGTATATCCTATGGATGGCCTCATTCCCCCCCCCCCCTCCATGTAAGCTAATTTATTTGGCATTTTAAATAATTAATATGGCTGTGTGCATCACTCGATGCAGAGGCTGAAGGTCTTTCCCCCTTTTTGAATAAAAAGGTCAACTTATATCCCAAAAGGGAAGAAGAGCCATACAACTATCAAATTGACATGTACATAATGTATATGGAGTTATGGACAAAGGAGCAGAGCAACTAGAGAACAATAAAAGGGAGGAACTAGATTGTGCATCCTCTGTTCCTAAATACAAGATGTTTTGGTAGTTTAAATTGAACTACCAAAATGTCCTATACTTAGGAATGGAGGGAGTATAATGCAAAAATACCATTGCATCACATCTTCTACAATCTGCAGGAATCCCATATTGTTGACTTGTTTTTTTCTTTTATTTTCTTTCAGCTATCTTTACTTTGGTTCTCAAGAACCGACTATGGAGGTACAATCTCATCTAATCAAACAATTGGGAAACATGTATAATCCCATCTATTCAAACAGCAGGGCCAACCAGTGTCACATTACATCGCCACAAAATAATCAAGATAAAAACAAGTATCACGGTACATGTCATGCAGGATAGCTGTGGCCTATGCCACCTGATCATGGAGCCAAATGAGGCCTAAGGTTTAGGAGGATTATAGTATTATTTTTGCAGCACGCTATCCTGTTCACGAATGGAATGTTAATTTCTATAGAACCTTGAAGTTTATTTCATTAGTAACAGGATCAAATATTGTGTTGTCTTTTCCTTTCACATGGAATCAAACATAATAATTTGGTATGAATTTGAAATCTGAAGACTAAAATATTATGCTACCTCTTTAGTTGGCAGGATTTAAATAGAAGTAGGAATAGGAAAAGCAAATGGCATCTTGAATCATATAATAATTGAAAACACAAAAATATTTGATAGAAGTTTGTTTGGTTGCACACAAACTAAAGTTTCCATGAGGTTGGACAAATTGGGATTTTGCAATACAAAATGGATTCTAGAAAGTATTTCTATGATTTCAATCCTACATTCTTTTATAAGAGATAGAATCCTCCAAAATTTCTTTCAACCAAGGAGGCACTGAAACGTTTCCCCTTGTTTGGGGTTATGTACAGCCACACCTGGCAACTCCATTCAGACGAAAACATCGCAGATAGGATTCACTTTGTCATGGCATGGACTGCTTCCCGAGTCAACGACTTGCCTTCCCATCTTACTTCATCATCCTACGCCTTGTGACAGGACTAGGAGGAGTTGCGAGCTAGAAGAACAGATGAAAGGGTGGGGCAACCCATCACTTTGTGCGTTGCGCCTTTGACCAGATGAAGCCATAAGCATGGCTACAGTCGGCGACCAACATGAGCAGAAGTTCTCCTTGACGACTTCCGGTACCGTCGAATAGCAAGATGGCCCAGAATGTGGCAATGGATCACTTTGTGCTCCTGTGACCAGCTGAAGCCATGAGCGTTGCTACAGCTGCGATGAACATCAGCAGCATGAACACCAGCAGAGTGTACATTTTCTTTGACGACTTCCGGTACTCCCCGAATAGCACGATGCCCCAGAATGTGCTCCCAAGTGGCAAAGCCTGATAAACAGCAATGCAGAAGCAGTTAGAATCATAGGTGTAGAGAAGTTTCCTCTTCAATCTGAAAATTATATCTAGGGTTAATTTGATAAATGCCACTCCAAATCTGGCGATTCTGAGAAATGCCACTGCAATTTTCAAACTTTGAAAATTGCCATTTCATGCCATTTCCAGTGGCATTCTTCGAAGTCTGGAGTGGCGTTTTAAACTTTGCAAAAATTGCAGTGGCATTTTTCCAAGTTTGGAAATTGCAGTGGCATTTTTATGAATCGCCATAATTGGAGTGGCATTTATCAAATTAACCCTTATATCTACCACAGGATATGTTTTGGCGATTCAATATTATTTTAACATCTTGATTGAATCACACAGAATGCAAACATGGTGCATTTCTCTTCAGAGTGAAGATGTCTTTTTACGGTGCTGGATGCAAACATATAAGAACCACGAGACATTGGTTCAACCAACCTCAACAGCATCAGCAACAGCATAACCAGCAACCTGACCACCCATGAACTGGAAGCCACTGCCCAAACCACAAAGGAGACCGGCAAGAAGAGCCCATTGTGTGCCTTCCCAGTCATTCAGATAGGCCTTGAAGGATGACTTTGGCACGCCGGTCATTGGGCGGTAGAGGAACAAGATGTTCAACCCGATACCAATGACAAAACACGAGATGGAGAAGTAGAAGAAGGCATTGTATACATCCAGATGTGGGACACCGTCTTTCAGGGTGTGCCACTGGTCATTGGTGGCCAGATTGAGTGCTGGAGAGAAGAGCGAGAGGCAGACACCAGCAAAGAAAACTTGCCCAAGCCCCTTGAGAGTACTCGATCCAAATACCTGGAAAATGGAGAAGTTTGGCTAGATCAGTTCATTGATGTTGCGATAATAATTATGCTTCTCGCTTTTGAAAACGAGGTTCAGAACAAACATCCAGTACTATCTGAATTATTCTATAATGACTAGTGACAGAATTATGAGTTTACCTTAATTGAACGCCGCCCTTCGAGCTCAATTAGGTATTCTGCAGTTCCTGCCTTAGCTCTGGTGGCATCTTCTGCAGAAGCTCCATTCTCTATGTCCTCTAGTGCATCTGAAATAGGCAAAGTTAGGAACTAGAATCTGCAACTGCGATACATCAATAATACCAGTAGTCATGCACCATATATAACTTGTGTGCTTGGCTCCATACCTCCATTTGTCTTGTTAAATTAGACATTACAGTGATCAGAGCAGCAACAATAAGACGTAAAATGGTTTACAAAGATTGACATCTAATGCACCTAGCCGATGTAAGTGAACCAGTGGGTAATGTGACTCCGTGTGACGTAAAAATGTGCAAGAAAGTGAGACCATGTTACCCAAGGTTGTAGCCATTTGTAGATTCACTTAGTTTTTCTTCATTATCCGCTGCATTAGAAGCATGTACAACAGTCCTGAGGATGACTGCAACAAGGAAGCATGCCACTCCAGTGAAAAGAATGTCTGCCCTGTTGATGCGGTTGTCCAGGAAATAATTCAGTGTTGTGCCTGAAAATACAACACACGACTTAACAGAAGAAATATTAAAAAATAAATAAAGAGGCAGCTAAAAATCCAACTTGTAATTTGGTGCATCGGTTCTTTCAGTTCAGATATCAGCTATACTTGTATCATCAAAGCTGTTCATATCTTGAGATGTTTTTAAACCTAGACAATAATACCTTGCTAAATGATTCACCTAAGATTGACACACACTTTTTTGAAGCAACTAGAACTGTCAGATAACCAGTGTTATTGGGCAAAAGACTGACTTAAACCAACTAGTGCTAACCTAGTAATTCAGTCCCTATTGTAATCATTAATAAAGGAGCATTGGGATCAATAATGAGCTGTACGTGACATGTATCATCAGAAGCATAACCAGAAAAAATAATAAGAATGTTTACTACATTCAGTTTGCAGGGATCAACTTACCTATTACAACAACCATACTTGCACAGATAACCTCAGTAACTAAGAGACCCACATATGTCCAAGCATACTGTGTAGAAAGGTTCCCAATACTGAGCACAAGACCCCCTGCCATTGCAAACAGCACCGAAGGCCAGTTATCCTTCATCAAACAATTCACTCTGAATCAGCAAACCAGATGAATCAGCGATTGTCTCATCAGGAAGTTGTTGTATAAATAAATGAATGCTTAGTTAGACAGCTAACTTGACTGAGCTGGGTGAAGAAATTGGGCATGTTTTTCTTGCTCTCCCCAAGCTGGCCCAAGGTGAGCGCAATGAGGACTGCGGCGAGGAGGTTGTTGATTGAGTAATCAAGGTACGTGTGCTGCGGTAGCCGTCCCCTGCGCTCCAGGAGGGTGAGCAATGTTGGCCATGTGCCCAAGAAGAGAAGGGCGGCACACATGAGAGCAATGGCACTGCCTTTGTCTTCTACGATGAATATGTTGAGGCCTTGTTTGATGGAGACCACACAATTCAGTCAGGAGGCCTTCAACCACCTGCAGGCATCAATTGAGAGTTTTCAAGTTAGGAATCTGGAATTAATTCTGAATAGAGATGATCAATGAACACAATGATTTCTTCATCATCAAACCAATTGAGGGTTTCCAAGTTAGGAATCTGGAATTAATTATGTAAAGCTACAAATCCGCAATTAATACTGGATACACATGATCAATGAACACACTGATTTCTTCATCATCAAATCAATTCAGAGTTTTCAAGTTAGGAATCTGGAATTAGTTGTGGATACAAATGATCAATGAAGAGACTTATTTCTTCATCTTCACAAAGCTTGCATGAAACTGAATGATTTGGAGCACTCATTGCAGATCATATATCAGAACAAAACGTAAAAGAAAAATCAGTCCAACAACCACAAAAAAATAACCAAACATCATGGTCCAGTTTGTTCTAAACCCAAACAAAATTACTAGCGCATATCAGATACTCAAAAGTCCGACTCGATCCGCAGGAGTTTGAGTCTCACAGGCATAGTTAGCTGCCACAAAACTCGTGTGTGCTTGGAGACCAGAGCACCAATGGAATTGGGGCTTTATAGGCAGGAAGGAAGGAAAAAGAAGTTGCATCCCGAGATGGGTCATTGGAAACCGCGGAGGTGGAAAACCTCTCAATACCCTAGCACACCCACCCACCGGCGGGCGAGCGCGCCTCCCCACCTCTACTACCGTGGACCGCGCCCGGGAGCAGCGGCCGTGTCACGGCGCCGCCGGGTTGGATGCTCTCTCTGCTCGGCCTCGGATTTATCGGCGAAACTAGGAAGGGATACGCACCGACACCGGAGTTGGACAAGACGAGAGGATCGATCCTGATGAAGTTTTGTGTTTGTTCCTCCCCTCGGTTTGGTTGCATTGCGTCGCTAGCTATATATGTATGTTGAGACGGGAGGCGCTTGTCTTCCATGGTGATTACGGTAATGCGAGGCGGGTTTGTGTTCCTCCCTGTTCCCGGCCAGTTTGCGAGGGAGAGCTGTTGCCCATGCTCGCGGCAGCGCCATGCTACCTCCTCCTCCGTCCTTTGCCTGGACCAACAACGGCCTAGAGGCCCATACCTATCGGGCTACAACAATTCAGTACTAGTAATACTCTTTTTTAGCTGAATTAGGACAATCCCTATTAGACGCTTGCCTCTTTTTTCTGTTTTTGTTTCTACTTCTTTTCTTTTCTTTTTTTCTTTTTTCCATTTTCTTTCTTTATTTTTATTTCCTTTTTCATGCATTATACAAAGTTCATTGTGTGTTTAAACACAAAAAACCTTCATATATTTACGAAAATTTTCACCCTATATTACGAAAATGTTCAACGTATATTTTTTAAATGTTCATTGAGTATTTTAAAATTGTTCAGCACATATCACAAAAATGTTTGATGTGTATTTAAATATTTGTTCAGCGTGTATCACAAAAATGTTCAGTTTGTATTTAAAATTTGTTCAGCGTCTATTACAAAAGATTTAAATATATGTTTTTAAAAATTGTTCATCGTATAAAATTTCCTATAAAGGTTAGAAATTTCAAAAGTTTGCTCACTCTATGTAAAAAATGTTCATTGTGTATAGGGAAATTGTTTAGTGTGCATTTGAAAAATGTTCGCCACATATTAAAAAAAAATGTCTAGTGGGTATTTGAAAACATTTCACCTATAATAAAAAGAGTTCAAAGTGTATTTTAAAATTATTTTTTTAAAAAATTGTTCACATCTTTAAAAAAATTGTTCGAAATTTCCAATTTAGTTACTTTTCACTACTTTTTATAGCACAGTGCTGCTATTTTGTTATTAAAGACCAACATGCCATGGGGTTATCCATTCGCGCAGGGAACCGGGAAGCCCCGTGATCGATCCGGGTGCGTCTATTCCTCGTGTTCAGGTAGTCGCACATGGGCCAGCCCAAGTTCGCTGGAGGGCACATTCCTAGTTTTTTTATGTTTTCTTTTTGCCTTTCTTTTATTATTTTTATACTTTAAAATGTTCTAGATATATATTACAAAAAACACTCTTCAAAGAAGTTTTGAATTTTTTTGAACGGGTATTTTAAAAATGTTGAAGAAGTATTTGAAAATGGTGAACATATATTTGAAACATATTGTACAAGTATTTGAAAAATATTGATCATGTATATAAAAAAGTTTTTTTGCGGATGTATATAAACATGTTGAACAAGTATTTCAAATTTTCCAAACAGGTATTTAAACATTATTGAACAAGTATTTGAAAAATGCCGATTATGTATATAAAAATGTTGAAAATGTATTTGTAAAATGTTGAATATGTATTTGAAAAAATGTTGGCAATTATTTGAGAAAATGTTGATCATGTACATAAAAATGTTAAATGAGTATTTTAAAAATATTGAACAAGTATTTAAAACAAATGTTGAACAAGTATTTGAATGAAAAACCCAAAAAGGAACAAAAATCCGGAGAAAAAACAAAAGAAAGCAAAAAATGTAAAACTAAAGGAAAACTAAACAAAAAGTGGAGATGAAAAAATAAAAAATAAAACGAAAAGAAAAAACAGAAAGAAAACGTGAAAACAAATGGAAAACAGGCTTTACTCGCCTCATCTACAAAACGTGTCTCATACTTATAAGTTATCACAAACGAGACTTTGGTGGAGTGGCTAGCAGCATTAGCTCTCATCCTCTCCCTCGCGCGCCTACTTTTTAGGATTTTCTTCACATTTCGAAATGTAATGGCCGGTCCAGTCGGGCTGCTTGTGCGCAAAAGCTTGACTATTGTACGCACGTGCATCCAATAGGAGCTCTCCTGAATTTGGTACTAGTACTGCTTGCTTGCAATGTTGGAGAGGGTGCGGTCACGCGCAGCGACTATATCTCGCATTCACGGTAGAAAACCCACGCTGGAGCGTCTATGACAGTTGAGCCGACCCATCCGCACACATTAAAGGAAAAAGCGATTGGAAAGAGGAGAATGCGGGATCAATACCTAGTCTCCAACGAGATAGCCGGCGCTGCTAGCTACTGTGTCCATTTCCCGTCAGTAGTTAGTAGTAGGAGCGCGACCTACTTGAGGTGATTTAACCAGGTCTTCACCATTTTTTCTTTTTTCTTTTTTCTTTTCGTTTGGTTTCTTTTCATTTTTCTTCTATGACCTTTTTCATTAATTATGCATTTGTTTCATTATTTTTTAGTTTATTTTGTTTCTTTTTTTGTTTTCTTTGTTTATTTTGATTTTCATTCTAAATTTTTTGTATATGTTAACAACATTTTTCTAATACAAATATAATATTTTTAATACATGGTCAACATTTTTCTATCACATTTTTAAATGCTTGATTAACATTTTAAAAATACAAGATGAATATTTTTAATACGTGTTAAACATATTTTCTATACATACTTTAAAACATTTTCAAATTATTGATTCACATTTTTCAAATAAAACATTAACATTTAATAATACATGGTCAACATTTTTTCTAGGCACATTTAACATTTTCCAAATGCTTGACTAACATTTTTTAATTTCAATATTAATATTTTTCTAACACATGGTCAACATTTTTTCTAAACACTACATTTTTCAAATACTTGATTAATATTTTTCATATACTTGTTCAATATTTTTTTAAATGCTCAATTAACATTTTCATATACATGATAAAAAATTTCCATCATTTTTTAATACACGGTCAACATTTTTTCTATACACATTTAACATTTTTCAAATACTTGTTCAGCATTTTTTAAATGCTTGACTAACATTTTTATATATGGTCAAATTTTAACAATTATTTTTTTAATACATGGTCAACATTGTTTCTATACAAATTTAACATTTTTCAAATTCTTGATTAACATATGTCAAACACTTGTTCATTTTTTTTCAAAATGCTTGATCAACATTTTTTAAATACATGATCACATTATTTCAAACACATTTTTTGTATACATTTTTCATATACGTGATAAACATGTTCTCTATAGGCTTTTAAAAAATTTCAAAAGCTTGGTCAACATTTTCCGAATCTTTTTATGTAGTGCGATTTTGTAATAATTTATTTATAATATTTTGGATGTATAAACAGAAGTAAAAGATGAAAAAGATAAAAATGAAAAAAAACAAACAAGAAACGAGGTTTTTGTTCCCGCGCGCCCGAGCAGGCCCAACTCGCGCCACCCCTAGCGAGGATTCTTGGTTCTCTCATGAGCGCGCTTAAAGCGGCTATGGTTTAACATGAGATATAGATGCGCCACCGGTCGCGGCTACTTTTTTTGAACACAAGAAAGGCGCCATCAAGGGCCAAAATTTCATTCAACTCATATGCAGAGTACATCATGAATTACAAAGCCCTCAATTTGGAGATTTTGAATCTAGAGCATAGTATGACAAGGGCTATTGCTACGAGCTGAATGAGTACAACAATGATAGGTTCTAGCCTAGAGTTGAGAACCCGATGAGCTGCGTTGTGAGCAATACCATTGATATTCCTATGAATATGATAAACAACATGATGTTATGGATGAGTGTCCTGGAGAAAGCTACTAATTGGTGTTCGACATCTCCATGGAGTGTTGTTGCTGCTTAAGTTCCTGGAAGCGGCCATCTTTGCAAGAGAAAGATTATCCGTGAGAAAAGAGACTCGCTGAAGTTGGAGAACTCAAGCAATCTTGGCTGCTAGTTGCAAAGCTAAAGCTTCTCCCACAAGTGGAGAGTGAGTATCGTCAGCCGAAGCCTGAATCATAATATTCCTATCATGTTGGTCCACTGATTGGTCAATGTAGATTCCAATCCCTGTAGCTGGAGAATAACCTCTTCCAGGAATGTTTTTTTGCCAAGAGGCATCGGAGTAAACTTTGGTACCTGCAATGAGCAAATCAGATCTTATAGTTGAGCCTTGCACAATCTGGTTCTCTAGTTGGCCCTGAGAGGTATGCTTTGAATTCTGCTGCCCTTCTATGGCCGAGTCCTGCAAAATTTGTGAAGAGGAAATGGCAAGAGAAGCATATTGCATTTGGTGAGGAAAAGAGTATTTCTTGCAAAATAGAGCATCACTTCTTGCCTTCCAGAGACACCACAGGAAGGTGAAAATGCTTTCTACAGTTGCATGTGGGTGATTCATAGTTAAAAGGGTGTGAATGACATCATGAATGGAACAATTTTGTTGCACCAGAGAATCAGTCCTAATAAACCAGGGGGATGCAAACCAAGCAACTCTAGCAAATGGGCAGAGAAAGAAGAGATGAAGATCATCTTCATCAAGGCTGCACCTAGAGCAATGAGAACTAATATGAACAGAAAACTTACCTGCCCTGACGCCAGTGGGAAAAGCACGCCTAAGAAGTCGCCAAGCAAAATTTTGGATCCTAGGGGCATGTGCTTTTGCTTCCAAACCTGTTTGTAGAATATCCTTGATGATTAGGGCTACCTATCTTGGGGCATTGGCATGGTGAGAGTGAATCTATTTGAGACATAGTTTGTATGTGCTTTTGGAGCTACATTTTCCTGATGGAGTCAAGTCCCAACAGAGAGAATCTCTGCAGTCATCATAGACAATAGGTATAGCAAGAATAGTTGAAGCAGTTGGTTGCTCAAAGAGATCGTTAATTAGCTGCACATTCTAGGTTTTTGTCCAGGAAGCCAAAGATCAGAGATCTTAGTAGGGTAAATGTAATTTCTATGCTGAATTATGAGATGATCATAAATATCTTCCCAGGAAGCACACCAAGGAGTACTCCAAATAGAACTATTCCCCTGTGAAATCTGAATAAAAGCATGAGATTTAAGCAGAGGCATCACTTTAAGAATGGAGGACCAAAAAGCAGATTTTGGGATGTTAGCAGAAGCTCTCCAAATGGAAGAATCGGGAAAACATTTAGACTTAAGAATTTTATGGAGATGCCCTTCAGGGTTTTCAGCAAGCCTCCAAGCCGAGGCAAGAAGTAGGCCTTGATTCACAGCAAGCATGTTTTTAATACCAAGGCCACCCTCCTTCTTAGGAGTACAAAGATCCTTCCAAGCCCTAAGACACATAGCTCTAGCACCTGGCTCCTCTCTAATTCCAACCCACCAGAAGTTTCTGATGATGGAAGTGAGCTTTGCTAGGAATTTTTTAGTGAAAAGGATATTGGACATGTAATAGACAGGGATGGAGGCAAACACAGAATTAATAAGCCCGAGCCTCGCTGCATGGGATAACTTGTTCACTTTGTAGGTGGTGAGGGAGTCCTGGATTAGGGGGTCTCCGGACAGCTGGACTATATCCTTTGGCCGGACTATTGGACTATGAAGATACAAGATTGAAGACTTCGTCTCGTGTCCGGATGGGACTCTCCTTGGCGTGGAAGGCTGTAGCACCCACGATGCGGCTATATCTCACACGTGTCGGAGCACGACTTAGAGGCATAACCGCATTGTAGGCATGTCGCAAGAGGGGTAATCTTTACCCATCCCATGTTCTGAATAAGAAAAGAGGTACATAGTTGGCTTACAAATCACCACTTCACACAATACATAAGAATAGCATTACATCATCCAGATACAAACAAGGTCCGACTATGGAACCAAAATAAAAGAAGACTACCCCTAATGCAAAAGATCCCCGATCGCCCCAATTGGGCTCCACTACTGATCGTCTGGAAAGGAAACGTAGTATCGTCCTGAGTCCTCATCGAACTCCCACTTGAGCTCAGTCGCATCTCCTGGAATGGTATCATCGGTCCCGGCATCTGGTTTTGGAAGTAATCTGTGAGTCACGGGGACTCAGCAATCTCACCCCCTCGCGATCAAGACTATTTAAGCTTATGGGTAGGGAAAAGGTATGAGGTGGAGCTGCAGCAAGCACTAGCATATATGGTGGCTACCTTACGCAAATGAGAGCGAGAAGAGAAGGCAAAGCACGGTCGTGAACTAGAAGTGATCAAGAAGTGATCCTGAAACTACTTACGTTCAAGCATAACTCCAACACCGTGTTCACTTCCCGGACCCCGCCGAGAAGAGACCATCATGACTACACATGCGGTTGATGCATTTTAATTAAGTTAAGTGTCAAGTTCTCTACAACCGGACATTAACAAATTCCCATCTGCCCATAACCGCGGGCACTATCGTGGATCTAAGACTGATAGTAGAATGGGGGGTAGGTATGAGGAGGCAAGATCCTAGCTATGGAGTAGTTGTACACACGAGTTTTACGAGTTCAGGCCCTTCTCGGAGGAAGTAACAGCCCTACGTCTCGGTGCCCTGAGGCGGTCGACTGGATTATATGTGTGTGTGTGTGTGTTTACAAAAGTGCGAACCCTTGTCCCAGAGGAGGGGGTGGCTTATATAGAGTGCGCCAGGACCCCAGCTCCCCTCCGTTACACAGGGTTCAATGTTCATAAAGGTGGGGCGTTACTAGTAACATCTACAATAAAGTGTTATAAAATCCCATAATGCTATGGTTTAAGTCACGACCGTTGCAGAGTGGAGGGCTTCTCGTCTTCTGTTGGTCGAGTGTCTTCAAGGTGGTCGAGTGTCTTCAAGGAAGTCGAGTGAGCACATCTTCATGGTCGAGTGGTCCTTGGGAGGGTATGCTGGACAGGTCCATGACCCTACCCTAGGTACATAGCTTCATCATTAGCCCCCGAATGGATCAGGGTTCGAGTGAGGAAGGGGTTGAGAACACTTCCGACCCACTCTTTGTGCTATGAATATGCCTTGTCCTGAAACAATGAGTTGAGGAGATGACGTCGACTCCTTTCTCAGTCGCCTTGGTCCATTCTTGGTTGTTGTCGAGTGAACTTTCATGGTTGAATTCTGAATGACGATGTAGAGGGTGTTTGTCTTCAGTCTGACAGGTTGTTCCGCTCTCCGCGGATCTCACAGGATTCGAATTTTGGGAAGCGCGCCAGACGGGAGGAAACGAGGTTATCGGGACGGATTAGGTAAGTCTCCTCGATCCCAGCGCCACCTTTTTCACCACGTACTGCGCGCGCGACTGTTGCAGGATTTGTTTAGATCGCTTGGGTCCACTAGTCAGCCACTCGGCGAAAGGTTTTATAAAAGGTCTCGGGCCAGGCCTCTGCTCCGCACGCCCCCATTCTCTCTTCTCTCTCTCCCGATCTCTCCGCCACTCTCGCTTTCGCCTCGTCGCCGGACCTCCGCTCGAGCTTGATCTGCCACCATGGGGAAGGATAAGACGGCGGGGCTGGAACGCGCGAGGAAGGCGACCGTGAAGGCGAAGGGTAAGCGGACCAGCCGGGGCGGATCCTCGTCGAGGTCCGGCCTGCCGGTGGGCTGGATCCAGGGCGACTAGATCCGCTCGGCAATCACGCAGGACGACCTCGACGACCTGGTGGAGGGGGGATTGATCCCCCACAAGTCGGCTCGGCTCCCGAGGGACGAAACCGAGCCGCAGCCTAGAGAGGGCGAGTGTGTCCTCCTAGCAACCCACGTAGATCGCGGATTCTCGCTGCCTCCCCACCCTTTCTTTCGGGGTTTTTTGAACTTCTTTGGGGCTCAGCTCCACCATTTCACTCCGAACAACATAGTCTATCTGGCCGCTTTCGTGTCCATGTGCGAAAACTTCTTGGGCTGTCGACCGCACTGTGGGCTTTTCAAACACATCTTCACTTGCCGTTCCCAGTCGGTCAAAAAGGCCAAGTCGAGTGACGAGAGGATGTGTGTGATCCAGATGTGCGGTGGTCTGGGGATCCATATGAGGAGCAAGAGTACTTTCCCAGCGATGATCCTTCCTGACTCGGTCCGGGGCTGGCAGTCGACTTGGTTTTACTGCAAGGATCAGCCAACCCCTGGCCAGTCGACTGGACTTCCTCCTTTCTCCTTGGCTCGAGTGGAGAAGCCTGCTCCCCTGAAGGTAGTTCCAGAAGAGAAGGCGCAAGTCAAGGAGCTGGTTGAACGGGTCGTCCAGCTTGTCCGCGACGGAGTGACCGGGATGGATCTGCTGGAGGTCTTTCTCGGTCGACGCATCCAACCTCTTCAGGCACGTGATCATCCGATGTGGATGTACTCTGGGCTCGAAGATACCACTCGGATCCACCCGGAGGAGGTCAGCGAGGATATCTTGGAGAACTGGTTGAGGGGAATCACTGGCAACAAAGACAACCCTCGGGGATCCAGGAGGGTGATTCCATTCGACAACTCGCGCCAGCCAGAGCAGGTATATTTCTGTTTCATCAAGTATCTTTCCGATTCACCACGTGATGTCCCGTTTGTGGTCGATTGAATGTCTTTTGATTGTTATCCTTTCAGGCCCTCATTGAAATGTACTCGATGCCCAACGGAGTGCAGGACCCCGGCGCTGAAGAAGAAGGGGGCGGGGGCGAGAGCGGCGAGGAGCATTCGGAAGCCGAGGAGGACGAGGAGAGCGATGAATCGACCGATGAGGAAGAAGTCGACTCGCCTCCTCGCAGGGAGAGGAGGTCCAAGCACACTCATGACCCGGCACGCACTCCGGACATGGTGGCTGCGCCGATCGGGCAATCCTCAAAGCGCCCCAGGACGTCTTCCTCGACACCGACTGAGAAGCCTCCAAAGCAATCCAAGGTCGCGCCGCTTCCAGCGCCGAAAGTGCCGAAAGCCATCTCTTCCAAACCGCCCAAAGCTTTGCCTCGGATCAAAGTGACCGTTCCTACTATCTCCGGGTAACCATCTGACTTGTCCTTTATGTGGATTCAATTAACTGGGTGTTACCAATTGAATGCGGGACTTTGTAGTGCTGCTACGTCAGGGACCTCTTCATACCAGTACCGGGACGAGGAAATGGAGGATGCGGCAACCTCTAACCCAGGTATGAACTCTTGCGATTTCGATTCTTGATCCTTTTAGGGTCGAGTGGTTCACTTGGGGTCGAATGTTCTGTCTTACAGCTCCACCCAACATCATTGACCTTCCGGACGACGACGAAGATGTGGCTCCTAAGCCTAGGAAGAGCAAGAAGGTAACAGCTGGCAGGGTGGCTCGGCAGGAACCAACTGCAACGCCTCCCGTCTGTCATGCTGAAGATGCGGGCAGGGCCGCTGTGACGTTCGCTGCACCCTTGCCGAGTGGGCATCCCACGCGGTCGACCGCGCCTGTGGTTCCTTCAACTATCCAACTCCACACCACGGAGCCTCAAGCAGCTGCGCCTGGGTCGTCTGCACATTTTTTCACCAGCTACCCCGTCCCAGACAACCAGTCGGAAGCGGCTGCGGAAGCCATCCGACAGGCTGATATGATGATGGAGTGGGTGAAGATAGTGCACGAGAGCAGTCAGGCTGCCTAAGATGCTAGTGCCGCTCTTCGGGCCAACGTCCAGGTGAGTAGACTTTCCGACTATTTTTGTTCTCGAAAAATCTTCTTCTGCGCAATCTCCTGTTGTTCGCGTTGAATTAGAGCACCCACTGGGTGTTGCTATTGTTTTTGGTAGTTTCGCTTTTCCACTCGGTCTGGGCGAGTGGGATCAGAACCGGTGGGGGCACGCCAAGTGCATCCACTGGGTGTAGTCCCCGAGACCGCGGTCGACTGCTGGCAGTTGACTGTGGTTTGAGTTCTTATTCTCTTGACGGTGCAATTGTTCTTTCTCTCTCTTTTTTTACTCCTTGCACTCGACTCCGGCAGGCCTGGCGAGTGGGATCAGAACCGGTGGGGGCACGCCAAGTGCACCCAGTGGGTGTAGTCCCCGAGACCGCGGTCGACTGCTGGCAGTCGACTGGGGTCTGAACAGCTTGTTGTCCACTTCTTTAGGTTTTATTCACTCGAAAATGAACTGCTTTCGAACCTATCGATTGACCTGTCTCTTGCCTCCTGCAGAAGTCTTGTACTCTTATCTCCAAGTTTGCCGAACTTGAAGAGAAGCAGAGGCAACTCAACTTAGACTTGGAATTGGCTCAGCAAAATCTGAAAAAAGCTCAAGATGAGGCCGCTGGTATGGAAGGTAACTGATTGCCGACTGAATTTCAATATATCTCTTTGATCTCTTTTTTGATTCGATTATTTATTTTGCAGAGAAAATGAAGTTGGCTCTGGACAAGAAGGACTCGGACCTCGCCGCCGCGCAAAAAGCAGCCCATGACAAAACCGCTCTCGCAGACAAGAAGCTTGCTTCAGTCGGAATGCTTGAAGGAGAGGTGACTAGACTGACATCTTGTCTTAATGAAGCTAACCGTGAAGTGACTAGCCTAAAGAAGGATAAGGTCGCCCTGAACGAAAAGTTGGAGTCTGCGATCAGCAAGAGGAACGACACAGAAGCTTATCTGAGGACCCTCGCCAAGAAGCTTTATCTCGTGTTGGGAGGTATTTCTTTTAATCCGACTGTGTTGATGCTTGCCATCGGATTTTTCTTAGTTGATTGAACTGATTTTTGGCTGCAGAACTTTG
Source organism: Triticum urartu (assembly GCF_056163025.1). Lineage (NCBI taxonomy): Eukaryota > Viridiplantae > Streptophyta > Magnoliopsida > Poales > Poaceae > Triticum > Triticum urartu. The sequence continues at coordinate 170,182,215 of NC_141877.1, read as the reverse complement.
TCAAGGCTTTGACGAAGAAACTGGAAGGGTCGAGACGGGTCTGGACCCTATTGCTTCCCCGGTCTGCGACGAAACTGCAATGAACATGCTCCGACTGGAGTCCCGTATCGCCAGCGCCACAAGCTACCTCGCACGCCTGAAGGAGGTTGTCTCTCGAATCGATTCGACGCTTTGGCCAAAGGCGACGCTTCAGAATGATCTGGAATCTCGGATGACTCGACGGAACGAGATCCCTGACCGAGTGCAAGAATGGAAGAAATCCTCCGCCTGGTGTGGTGCTGATGTGGCGCTGTCCCTGGTGCGAGTCCATTGCAAGGAGGTTCGTGAAGACAAGCTGGCTGCGATCAAAGTCGCTAACACTAAAAAGCACGACTTCCAGTCCTTCATGGAGACTTTCATTGCTACCGCCACTCGGATCGCTGATGGGATCGATCTGGACTCATTCGTGGAGCCTGCCAGTCCTCCTCCGGCTGAGTGAACAATCTTATGAAACTTGGATACGCTTTAAATTTGCCTCGGAATGCCTAGTGGTTTCTGTAACTGTTAAACTCCTTCGGGCTTGGTGCCCGAGGACCTTTGATTCGCTGCTTGGAACCTTTTAGTATTTATCTGAATTTGGTTTATCTCCGAATGTGCTCGTGTTTGCCTTCAGATGGACTTTGCTTGCTGCACCTCTTCGTCCTTGCGGATAGGGATGGAGCGGACGTTGTATTTGTGCCGCAGCTCCGAAGGAGAAGGTGGCAGTCGACCTGCACCTCATCGTCCTTGCGGATAAGGATGGAGCGGACATTGTATTTGTGGCGCAGCTCCGAAGGAGAAGGTTGCAGTCGACCTGCACCTCGATGTCCTTGCGGATAGGATGGAGCGGACGTTGTATTTGTGCCGCAGCTCCGAAGGAGAAGGTTGCAGTCGACCTGCACCTCATCGTCCTTGCGGATAGGGATGGAACGGACGTTGTATTTGTGCCGCAGCTCCGAAGAAGAAGGTTGCAGTCGACCTGCACCTCGTCGTCCTTGTGGATAGGGATGGAGCGGACGTTGTATTTGTGCCGCAGCTCCGAAGAAGAAGGTTGCAGTCGAGCTGCACCTCGTCGTCCTTGCGGATAGGGATGGAGCGGACGTTGTATTTGTGCCGCAGCTCCGAAGAAGAAGGTTGCAGTCGACCTGCACCTCGTCGTCCTTGTGGATAGGGATGGGTCTCAAACTTAGGCGAGTACTGGACTGCAGCTAAGCCCCTGAGTGGGAGGATTGCTCTCCACTCGGTAGGATTTTTCCAAACTTAGGCGAGTGCTGGACTGCCGCTAAGCCTCTTAGTGAGAGAACTTAGGCGAGTGCTCGACTGCAGCTAAGCCTCCGAGTGGGAGGATTGCTCTCCACTCGGTAGGATTCTTTCAAACTTAGGCGAGTGCTGGACTGCCGTTAAGCCTCTTAGTGAGAGAACTTAGGCGAGTGCTCGACTGCAGCTAAGCCCCTGAGTGGGAGGATTGCTCTCCACTCGGTAGGATTTTTCCGAACTTAGGTGAGTGCTGTACTGCCGTTAAGCCTCTTAGTGAGAGAACTTAGGCGAGTACTCGACTACAGCTAAGCCTCTGAGTGGGAGGATTGCTCTCCACTCGGTAGGACTTTTTGAAACTTAGGCGAGTGCTGGACTGCCGTTAAGCCTCTTAGTGAGAGAACTTAGGCGAGTGCTCGACTACAGCTAAGCCCCCGAGTGGGAGGACTGCTCTCCACTCGGTAGGATTTTTTCAAACTTAGATGAGTGCTGGATTGCCGTTAAGTCTCTCAGCGAGAGAACTTAGGCAAGTGCTCAGCTGTAGCTAAGCCCCCGAGTGGGAGGATTGCTCTTCACTCGGTAGGATTTTTTCAAACTTAGGCGAGTGCTGGACTGCCGTTAAGCCTCTTAGTGAGAGAACTCAGGAAGTGCTCGACTGCAGCTAAGCCCCCGAGTGGGATGACTGCTCTCCACTCGGTAGGATTTTTTCAAACATAGGCGAGTGCTGGACTGCCGTTAAGCCTCTTAGTGAGAGAACTTAGGCGAGTGCTCGACTGCAGCTAAGCCCCCGAGTAGGAGGACTGCTCTCCACTTGGTAGGATTTTTCCAAACTTAGGCGAGTGCTGGACTGCCGTTAAGCCTCTTAGTGAGAGACCTTAGGCGAGTGCCTGACTGCAGCTAAGCCCCCGAGTGGGAGGACTGCTCTCCACTCGGTAGGATTATTTCAAACTTAGGCGAGTGCTGGACTGCCGTGAAGCCTCTTAGTGAGAGAGCTTAGGCGAGTGCTCGACTGCAGCTAAGCCCCCGAGTGGAAGGATTGCTTTTCACTCGGTAGGATTTTTTCGAACTTAGGCGGAACGGATTCGTGACTAAGCCCACCCACCGGGGGATTTCAGGAGTAAATAAGAACAACACGATCGAATGAGAGAACCGTAAGCTCTTGTCTTTGATAAACGAATTACAAAAGGTGTTGCTTATTACATTTTATTCGAACGAGTGTTTAAGTATAAAAGGGGCGGAGCAGCTCCGCGTTCTTAGCCCGTGGCTCGTCTTTCTGATGCTCGATACTGTAAAGATGGTATGCTCCGTTGTGGAGAACTTTGGTGACGATGAAGGGGCCTTCCCAAGTTGGAGCGAGCTCGTGTGGTTTCTGCTGATCCACTCGAAGAACCAAGTCTCCTTCTTGAAAGGCCCGACCCCTCACATTCCTGCTGTGGAATCGACGCAAATCTTGCTGATAAATGGTCGAGCGGATCAAGGCCATCTCTCTTTCCTCCTCTAAGAGATCGACTGAATCTTGCCGGGCCTGCTCTGCTTTTGCTTCGGAGAAGAGTTCAACTCGGGGTGCGTTGTGGAGCAAGTCACTTGGCAGAACAGCTTCGGCTCCATAGACTAAGAAGAAAGGAGTTCTTCCAGTGGACCGATTAGGAGTTTTCCTTAAACCCCACAGAACTGACGGAAGTTCATCAACCCAAGCACCTGCTGCGTGTTTGAGATCACGCATCAGTCGGGGCTTCAGTCCTTTGAGAATTAGGCCATTGGCTCTTTCTACTTGTCCGTTCGACTACGGGTGAGCAACAGAAGCATAGTCGACTCGAGTGCCCTGAGAGGCGCAGAAAATTCTGAACTCATCGGAATCGAAGTTCGATCCGTTGTCCGTGATGATGCTGTGTGGGACTCCATATCTGAACATCAATTCTCTGATAAAACTAACAGCGGTGCTAGCGTCAAGGTTCTTGATGGGTTTGGCTTCGATCCATTTGGTAAACTTGTCGACTGCAACGAGCACGTGAGTGAAGCCGCTTCTGCCGGTCCTCAGCGGTCCAACCATATCCAGTCCCCAAACAGCGAAGGGCCAGACAAGGGGAGTGGTCTTCAGGGCTGGCGCTGGCTTGTGAGACATATCAGAGTAAAATTGACAGCCTTCACATCTGTCAACTATATCTTTCGCCATCTCATTTGCTCATGGCCAATAGAATCCAGCTTCGTATGCTTTAGCCACGATGGCCCGAGAGGACGCATGGTGGCCACAGGTCCCTGAGTGGATGTCATTGAGGATCATTCGACCTTCTTCTGGTGTTATGCACTTCTGACCGACTCCAGTCACACTTTCTCTGAACAGCTGCCCTCTTATCACAGTAAAAGCTTTAGATCGGCAGACGATCTGTCGAGCTTCTTCTTCATCCTCTGGGAGCTCTTTCCTGAGGATGTACGCAATGTAGGGCACCGTCCAATCGGGAGTAATGGCCAGAACCTCCATGATTAGGTCGACCACAGCTGGGACCTCGACTTCAGTCGGATCCATGGCGCTCTTGGGTTGTGGGGGCTCTTCAGTGAAAGGGTCTTCCTGAACTGTCGGTGTGTGAATATGCTCTAAGAACACATTGCTGGGAATGGCTTCTCTCTTGGAACCAATCTTTGCCAATTCATCGGCTGCTTGATTTTTCAATCGGGGGATGTGGTGGAGTTCTAACCCCTCGGACTTCTTCTCAAGCTTTCTCACCCGTTGCAGTAACCAGTCATGGCTGGGCTTCTGACGTGCCACTCCTTCATCACTTGATTAACTACCAAATCTGAGTCGCCGTAGACCATGAGGCAACGGACGCCGAGTGAGATGGCCATGCGCAACCCATACAGGAGTGCTTCATATTCTGCTTCATTGTTGGAGGAATCAAAGTGAATCTGGAGGACATATCTGAGCTTGTCTCCTCGGGGGGATACCAGAACTACTCCGGCACCAAAACCGCTCAACATCTTGGATCCGTCAAAGAACATGGTCCAGTGCTCAGAGTGAACTTGAGTCGGCAGTTGCTGTTCGATCCACTCGGCGAGGAAATCTGCTATTGCTTGGGACTTGATAGCTTTCTTTGCCTCAAACTTGATATCCAAGGGAAGGAGTTCAATCGCCCATTTTGCCACTCGACCAGTTGCATCCCTGTTGTGCAGAATCTCTGACAGTGGAGCGTCGCTGACGACTGTAACAGAGTGATCTGAGAAGTAGTGTGCAACCTTCTTCGTTGTCATGTAAATTCCATAGACAAGCTTCTGATAGTGAGGATATCTCTGCTTTGACGGGGTCAGGACTTCAGAAATATAATAAACTAGGCGTTGAACCTTGTACGCTTTTCCTTCTTCTTCCCGCTCGACCGTAAGTACTGTACTGACGACTTGTCCAGTGGCTGCTATATAAAGCAAAAGAGGCTCTTTGCTGATTGGAGCAGCAAGCACCGGCTGGGTGGAAAGCAGGGCTTTTAGCTCTACAAATGATGTATCAGCTTCTAGAGTCCACTCGAACGTATCTGATTTCTTCATCAGTCGGTAAAGGGGCAGCGCCTTTTCACCAAGGCGAGAAATGAATCGACTTAGGGCAGCCAAGCAACCAGTAAGCTTCTGGACATCATGCACATGCACAGGGCGTTTCATTCGGAGTATAGCGCCTACTTTCTCTGGGTTAGCATCGATTCGTCGTTCAGAAACAAGAAAACCGAGTAACTTTCCGCCTAGAACTCCAAACGTACACTTTTCTGGATTGATCTTGATACCATACCTTCTGAGGTTGGCAAAGGTTTCAGCAAGGTCGGTCAGCAGGTCGAAACCTTTGCGTGACTTAACCACAATGTCATCCATGTATGCTTCCACATTCCGACTGATCTGAGTGAGCAGGCACTTCTGAATCATTCGCATAAACGTGGCTCTGGCGTTCTTCAAGCCGAATGGCATTGTGACATAATAGAAGCACCCAAACGGGGTGATAAAAGCTGTCTTTATTTCGTCGGGTCCGTACAGACAGATCTGGTGGTACCCGGAGTAGGCATCCAAAAAGGACAAACGCTCGCACCCAGCAGTCGAGTCGACTATCTGATCGATGTGAGGGAGAGGGAAGTGATCTTTTGGGCAGGCCCAATTGATATGCTTGAAATCGATGCACATGCGGAGTGAGTCATCTTTCTTTGGGACCATGACAACATTGGCTAACCACTCGGAGTGGTAAATCTCTCGGATAAACTCAGCTGCCAAAAGCCGAGCCACCTCTTCGCCGATTGCTTTTCTTTTCTGGACGGCGGACCGTCGAAGATGCTCTTTGACTGGTTTCACTTTCGGGTTGACTCGCAAACGATGCTCAGCCAGTCCCCTGGGAACACCTGGCATGTCAGAAGGCTTCCATGCAAAGATGTCCCAGTTCTCACGGAGGAACTGGATGAGCGCTTCTTCCTATTTGGAGTCGAGTGTGGTAGAAATGTGGGTCGAAGCTGCATTGGGGTCCGTCGGGTGAATGTGAATAGACTTCGTCTCGCCAGACGACTGGAATGCTGAATCCGTGGCTGGCTTTTTGGCTCGCAACAAGTCACTTGGGTCTGCATTTTTCTGGTATTCTTGCAATTCTGCCATGGCCATCTGGGCATCGGCGATCTTTGAGCCCTTCTGGAAACACTCTTCCGCCTTTTTCCGATTACCAGAGATAGTGATCACTCCTCTGGGACCAGGCATCTTCAGTTTGAGGTACACGTAACAAGGTCGATCCATGAATCATGCATAAGCTGGCCTACCCAGAATTGCATGATACGCACTCTGAAAATCCACGACTTCAAACGTCAACTTTTCTTTGCGGTAATTTTTGGCATCACCGAAAACAACGTCGAGTGCAATCTGACCGAGGGACGCAGCCTTCTTGCCTCGGATGACCCCATGGAAACTCATATGGCTTTCACTGAGTCTGGACATCGGAATGCCCATTCCTTTCAACGTTTCTACGTACAGAATGTTCAGGCCACTGCCACTGTCCATCAGGACCTTTGTCAGTCGAGTGCCTTCAACCACCGGGTCGACCACCAGCGCTTGCCTCCTAGGGGTGGCGATGTGCGCTGGGTGATCAGACTGGTCAAACGTAATGGCAGTCTGCGACCATTTCAAGTAATGGGGTGTCGCCGGAGCGACCATGTTCACTTCTCTGTTGATGACTTTCAATCGACTCTTGTTTTCAACATTAGCAAAAATCATCAGAGTGGAATTCACGTGAGGATAACCATCATCATCTTCCCCTTCACTCTCAGCCTTGTCTGCCTCCTTCTCCTTTTCCTTGGGTTGTTTCTCTCGGAACTGCTGGATCAGGAGCCGACAATGTCGAGTGGTATGCTTCGGGTAAATGAAATTACCTTCTTCATCTTTTTTGGTGTGGATATGGCACGACAGATCCAACACGTCATTTCCATCTTGATCTTTTACCTTCTTGGGGTTCCACGGCCCTTTGGGCTTCCCCTTGAACTTTCCTTGAACCACAGCCAAGGCCTCACCCGGAGCAGCTGGTTCGGCCTTGCGTTTTTGTTTCCGACTGGAGTTTCCTCCTCCGGCTTCGTGGGCGACTGCTTTGTGCTTGCCGCTCCGCAGTCGCTCCTCCTCTTCACCATTGGCATACTTGTTGGCGATTTCCATCATCCGAGTCAAAGTCATGTTCCCTGTCTGACCGAATTTCAGATTCAACTCCCAGTACCTGACGCCTTCCTTGAAAGCACAAATTACCTGATGATCAGACACATCTTCCACCATGTGGTGCAGGGTGATCTACCTCTGGATATAATCTCTCAAAGTTTCATTCGGTTTCTGGACGCAACACTGTAATTCTGTCAAACCTGCTGGCCGCTTGCAAGTACCCTCAAACGTTCTGACAAACACTCGGGCGAGATCTTCCCAACTATAGATGCTGCCCGGCGCCAACTGATTCAGCCACGCCCTAGCCGAGCCCTCCAACATCAGAGGAAGGTATTTCATGGCCACCTCATCATTGCCGCCACCAATCTGGACAGCCACTCGGTAGTCTTCGAGCCAGGTGTCAGGCTTGGACTCTCTGGTGAACTTACTGACTCCAGTCGCCAACCTGAAGTTGGGGGGAATCACTGCAGCTCTGATAGCTCTGCTGAAGCACTCTGGGCCAGAGACATGTACCCTGTTGCTGGTTTGCGGGCCTCTGTCATGGCCATCTCGGTGAGCTCTGTTTTTGTCGACCAAGCCTTGTACGAGAATAGATCTCGCATCAAAGCCTGGCTCCCTAGGGTCGACTGGAATACCTCTTCCGACGCTGTTAGGGCGCCTGTCCTCATGTGGTCGCGACACATACGACCCACTCCTTGGAGGAGGCGTGGGCACTCGACGGCGACCATCGCGATCGGCTCGACGATCATACTGCTCCTGGTTTCTGTACTGATCACGCCGCTCTCCACGTCCCTCACGCCTCAGGGGTGATCTCGGGCTATGGGCCGACTGGACTATATCTGCGACCACAGGTCTGCTATGGATCCTATCCATGACTGAGACACGGCCGTATTCTGCTCTCCTGCCGCCCGGTGCAGGGCCCTGATCTGCGCCAGACCTCGGCCAGCTTCTGACTGGGAAGGTTGAATCGACTCTGCTATCCAGGCAGCAGCTGCTAGGTTTTGGATCGGTGTCCGGTATACCTGAGCCGGAGGTGGAAAAAGTTGGCGTCGGCTGGACTCAGGAGCACGTTGACGAGCGCGATCGTCGAGTGCGCGTTGTAGGTTCTCCAGCCGAGTGCGCTCAGCCAGATTGGCCAAGCGAGCCTGTTCCAAGTCCTGGGCCTCGGTCGTTTCTCCAACTATAGGAGTATGCAGGGCATCCATGTTTCGGCGACGAAGTTCTTCTCTGTGCTGCGAGGAGAGAGGCTCGGGGCGGTACTCCTTGTGAACGCGCGACGGATCGCCATTCCCGTCACCTCCATCTTCACGATCGAAGCCAGGAGGACTGCGTGGTCCATTAACCATCAGGACTTCCGCTGCCGAGTCATTGCTGCCGCACTCGGATGCAGTCTCTACGGAGCCAGTCAACAGATCGAACAGGCCGTAGAGAGACTTGTCGGGCTTGAGCGTCGCGACTTGAGGGGTGGCCGACTGGCGGGCCACCGCATGCCTCACCCACCGTTGAACCCTCGATCGGCCGGTGCGCTTGTTCCGGCGGGTCATAGGGAGGGGGAGAGCCGTAGGAGTCGACTGGTACTGGGTCGACGGTTGCCGCAGGAGGACGCCGCGGACGCACGCGTGAAAGTGCGTCTCCCCACGGGCGGGGAGCGCATCAACGTCGAGTGGTGCCTCCTGAAGCCAAGCGGAGTCGTGGGCGACAAACACGAGCGCGCCGAGACGGATCTCACGGCCCTCAGCCAAACCTTTGCCTGGAACCATGATGATGGGGATCGGAAAAATTGCAACTTCTCCAATAAGTCGCTAAGACACCTGCCCCACGGTGGGCGCCAACTGTCGTGGATCTAAGACTGGCAGTAGAATGGGGGTAGGTATGAGGAGGCAAGATCCTAGCTATGGAGTAGTTGTACACACGAGTTTTACGAGTTTAGGCCCTTCTCGGAGGAAGTAACAACCCTACGTCTCGGTGCCCTGAGGCGGTCGACTGGATTATATGTGTGTGTGTTTACAAAAGTGCGAACCCTTGTCCCAGAGGAGGGGGGTGGCTTATATAGAGTGCGCCAGGACCCCAGCTCCCCTCAGTTACACAGGGTTCAATGTTCATAAAGGTGGGGCATTACTGGTAATGTCTACAATAAAGTGTTATAAATGCCCATAATGCTATGGTTTAAGTCACGGCCGTTGCAGAGTGGAGGGCTTCTCGTCTTCTGGTGGTCGAGTGTCTTCAAGGTGGTCGAGTGTCTTCAAGGAAGTCGAGTGAGCACATCTTCATGGTCGAGTGGATGATATTTTCTCTTCGACTGCTTCTGATTCTTTGTAAAGATGTCCTTGGGGAGGGTATGCTGGACAGGTCCATGACCCTACCCTAGGTACATAGCTTCATCAGGCACGGCTTTCGAAAGTTCAAAACCCTGCAGAGGTGTCCCAACTTAGCCCATCACAAGCTCTCGCGGTCAATGAAGGATATTCCTTCTCCCAGGAAGACCCGATCAGACTCGGAATCCCGGTTACAAAACATTTTGACAATGGTAAAACAAGACCAGCAAAGCCACCCGAATGTACCGACAAATCCCGATAGGAGCTGCACATATCTCGTTCTCAGGGCACACCGGATAAGCAATCCGTGCAACTAAAACCAACCCTCGAGTTTCCCCGAGGTGGCGCTGCAAGGGGCTCTAGTTTGGACCAACACTCAGAGGAGCACTGGCCCGGGGGGGTTTAAAATAAAGATGACCCTCGGGCTCCGGAAACCCAAGGGAAAAGAAAAGGCTAAGTGGCAAATGGTAAAACCAAGGTTGGGCCTTGCTGGAGGAGTTTTATTCAAGGCGAACTGTCAAGGGGTTCCCATTATAACCCAATCGCGTAAGGAACTCAAAATCAAGGAACATAACACTGGTATGACGGAAACTAGGGCGGCAAGAGTGGAACAAAACACCAGGCATAAGGCTGAGCCTTCCACCCTTTACCAAGTATATAGATGCATTAATTAAATAAGAGATATTGTGATATCCCAACAAATATCCATGTTCCAACAAGGAACAAACTCCAAACTTCACCTGCAACTAACAATGCTATAAGAGGGCTGAGCAAAGCGGTAACATAGCCAAACAACGGTTTGCTAGGACAAGGTGGGTTAGAGGCTTGGCTTAGCAATATGGGAGGCATGATATAGCAAGTGCTAGGTATCGCAGCATAGGCATAGCAATAGAGCGAGCAACTAGCAAGCAAAGATAGAAGTGATTTCGAGGGCATGGTCATCTTGCCTCAAATCCCGCAAGGAAGAAGAACGAGTCCATGAAGAAGACAAACGGACATAGTCGAACGGATCCTCACAAACGCGACATTATCAGAACTAACCCGAAGAGGCAACACCGGAAAGAAGCAAACAACATAGTAAACAACCACCACATAAGCATGACATGATGCACAACCAAGTATGATGCATGTCCGGATTAATGAGGCATAGCATGGCAAAGTGCACAAGCAATTCTACAAATTAAGTGGAGATCAATGCAACGAGTTGCATATTGACGAAACACCACAACAAGTTATTTAGTTTGATCTTGTTTATGTACTCAACAATATTCAATGTTGTTTAGCATGGCAAGGGGTGAAGCAAAACAAAACTACCTATCTAGGCAAGTTTAAATGAGGCCGGAAACAACGAACAACAATTCCGGTAAATCCCCATATGCATATTTTAGATTTGGTGCTGTTCTGACCTAAACCCAATTTTAGAGTTTTTAAACATACGAGATGAGTGCACCATGTTAAACTAGGCATTTTTCTACCCCATTTACATATAAAGTTTATTAAAATCGGAGCTACGGTTATTTAGTTATGAATTTAATCATTTTAGCATGTTATTAAAGCAAATTAAAGCAAACATCATTTTAAGCATTTTAAACATGCATGAAAGTGGCATATTATGAAACTACACATAAATCTAAGCATTTTTCATATATAACTTATTTTAAACCGATGCACGGTTGAGGAGTTATAATATGCATGAAGTGGAAGGGGTTTTCTGCAAATCGGTAAAATCCTGGGATAATTGGACAAATTCGCCGTGCACAGGAAAAATATATATATATTGGCCGAAACAGAGGTCTGGCCCAGGGCGTAGGGGAGATTCTCACATTGGGCCTTGGAGAGGGGCACAAGCAGGCCTGGTGGGCTAGCGGTGGAAAAGGCTGGCTTGGGGGGGGGGTCGCTGTCGAAGCAGCTGGACGCGGTCAACGAAGCAGGGACGAGCGGGCGTCCTCTGCTCGACAAGAAGCAGAGCCGCGGCGGCGCGGCCTTGGCACGGATCCAGCGCAGAGGTGGCCCAGGCGGCCACTGGAACTTGGCATGGCGGTCTCGAGCGGCATGGGGAGACTCAAAGCGGCAGCGTCGTGGACGAAGATCGGCGATGCAACTGCGGGTACAGGGAGGCACTGCAACTAGCGCGACCCTCTGCTCGTCAGGAAAACAGAGCAGCGACGGGACTTGGGCGGAGGGCGGTGATGGCTCGCCGGCGTCGGGGCTCGAGGCGGCCGGGTGCTGTAGCCGTTGGTGCTCCTAGACAGAGAGAACACTTGAGGGATGAGAGACAACAGGGAAAACGAGCAGGAGAAGGTCGGGGATGGGGAATCCGTGCGTGGGCATGCTGAGAGCATCGAATCCGGGCGCGGGCGACGCGACCTGAAGACGAGGGTGGCCATGGCGTACGGGGCCTTGGATGCTCGCGGCTGCAGGAGCTCTTGCTCCTGTGGTCGTGGACGAAGGCGGCTGCTGGGCCAAAGGACGACGAGGATGCAGGAGCCGCAGGGTGGCGGGAAGGTGGCCCGGGATCCAATGGTCTGAGCTGCTGGAGTGGAGGCAAGGCGGCAACTGCCTCGATCCCATCTAGATCGAGTACCTGGGGCGTCAGCTGAAATTGAGGAGAAGGAGCTTGAGGGGAGGCTCGAGCGCATGTGGTTTGTGAGAAGATAATCGGGGTGGATCCCCATGGAGGATGAGGTTGTTGGCGGCTCCAATGGGCAGGGGAGGATGCGGGATGGATCCCGATGGAGAGGCTAAGTGGAAGGAGAGGTGGCTGGCTCGGGTTGGTGTGGTGGTGAAAGCGAGGAGGGATTTTTTTTTGGATCGGGGATGAACCCGAGGAGGAAGAGACAGGAGGAGTGGCGGCGGCTTGGGGTGGATGGGACAAGTGCTCTAGGTTTTAGGGTTTGGTCTGAAATTAGACTACGGGTGGACTATATATATGGAAAAGAGGGGAGTTGGACCATCCGATCGAAATCAGACGGTTGAGATAAAATGCTAGGGAAGGCCAAACAAATAATCGCAGATGTTTTAGGGATGTTTGGGGATGATCCGAATCCAACGGTGACGACTGCCCGGGTCGGTTCGGGACAGCTTTCGGACGCGCGCGTGAGGAGGGCCGCAGGCTGACGAGAGAGCTTAGGTTGCCTGGCAGTAGGTAGTGGACTGTGTAGACGGTCCAGAGAGGAAAGATAGGGAAAGCCCGGCAACAGTTTCCGGAGACCGAAAACGTCCGACGTTAGAGCAGCTATACTGCCGCTATAGTTATCCGTTGGGGCATCAAACGAACTCCGAATGTGATGAAATTTGACAGGCGGTCTATCTACACTATAATAAGACCGCATGCCAACTTTCAACCCATTCCGAGAGTATTTTTCAGCCACTTATAAAATAATATTTCGGACGTGCCGTGGGCGCATGCAAGTGTGGTTCAGCTCAGAACGGACAACGAATGGATCTGGGGAAGCCCAAACTAATGCAAGTTTAGAAAACATGATGATGCAATGCGGATGATGACATGATGAAATGCAACACGCAAGCAAATGACATGGCAACGACAGCGAATAACTGAAAGACACCTGGCGCAACGGTCTCGGGGCGTCACAAAGGCAAGCTTGGCAATATGGATATGTAGATCTCCTTCCTTGTAACCGACTCTGTGTAACCCTAGCCCCCTCCGGTGTCTATATAAACCGGAGGGTTTAGTCCGTAGGACAACAACAATCATACCATAGGCTAACTTCTAGGGTTTAGCCTCTACGATCTCGTGGTAGATCAACTCTTGTAATACTCATATCATCAAGATCAATCAAGCAGGAAGTAGGGTATTACCTCCATCAAGAGGGCCCAAACCTGGGTAAACATCGTGTCCCCCGCCTCCTGTTACCATCCGCCTTAGACGCACAGTTCGGGACCCCCTACCCGAGATCCGCCGGTTTTGACACCGACATTGGTGCTTTCATTGAGAGTTCCACTGTGTCGTCACCGTAAGGCTCGATGGCTCCTTCGATCATCGGTAACGATGTGGTCCAGGGTGAGGTTTTCCTCCCCGGACAGATCTTCGTATTCGGCGGCTTCGCACTGCGGGCCAACTCGCTTGGCCATCTGGAGCAGATCGAGAGCTACGCCCCTGGCCATCAGGTCAGGTTCGGAAACTTAAACTACACTACTAACATCTGCGGAGACTTGATCTTCGATGAATTCGAGCCCATGTCAGGTGCGCCGCACAATCGTGGCGAGCATGACGTAACTCTGTCGTCGGACAGTGTTCGGGAGATTATACCTGCAACTACTCCGACCCTCAATCCGGAGCAAATTGCGCCATCCGAGGACGGGGGGATAGACCCCGCCATGGAGGCCACACTCTCAGTGGCGATGGAGCCGGATACTGACTTCACCCCTTACGAGAGCCGTGTTGCCGAACCACTGGATTCGTCTCCCGCCATGGACACCGAGCCGCATGCGTCCGTGCCTATCGAATCCGATTGGGCGCCGATCATGGAGTTCACTTCCACGGATATCTTTCGGCACTCACCTTTCGGTGACGTGCTAAATTCATTAAGGTCTCTCTCCTTGTCAGGAGATCCTTGGCCGAACTATGTCCGGCTAGAATGGGATGCGGACGACGAAGAAATTCGCTGCCCACCCACAACCCACTTAGTAGCCTCTGTCGATGATTTAACCGACATGCTCGATTTTGACTCCGAAGACATCGACGGCATGGACGACAATGCAGGAGAGGAACAGGAACCAGTGCCCACAGGGCGCTGGACAGTGATGTCTACTACACAACCTTCTTCTTGTAGACGTTGTTGGGCCTCCAAGTGCAGAGGTTTGTAGGACAGTAGCAAATTTCCCTCAAGTGGATGACCTAAGGTTTATCAATCCGTGGGAGGCGTAGGATGAAGATGGTCTCTCTCAAGCAACCCTGCAACCAAATAACAAAGAGTCTCTTGTGTCCCCAACACACCCAATACAATGGTAAATTGTATAGGTGCACTAGTTCGGCAAAGAGATGGTGAAACAAGTAGTATATGGATGGTAGATAAAGGTATTTGTAATCTGAAATAATAAAAACAGCAAGGTAGCAAGTGATAAAAGTGAGCGTAAACGGTATTGCAATGCTAGGAAACAAGGCCTAGGGTTCATACTTTCGCTAGTGTAAGTTCCCTCAACAATACTAACATAATTGGATCACATAACTATCCCTCAACGTGCAACAAAGAGTCACTCCAAAGTCACTAATAGCGGAGAACAAACGAAGAGATTATGGTTGGGTACGAAACCACCTCAAAGTTATTCTTTCCGATCAATCTGTTGGGCTATTCCTATAAGTGTCATAAACAGCCCTAGAGTTCGTACTAGAATAACACCTTAAGACACACATCAACCAAAACCCTAATGTCACCTAGATACTCCATTGTCACCTCAAGTATCCATGGGTATGATTATACGATATGCATCACACAATCTCAATTCATCTACTCAACCAACACAAAGAACCTCAAAGAGTGCCCCAAAGTTCTACCGGAGAATCACGACGAAAACGTGTGCCAACCCCTATGCATAGGTTCATGGGCGGAACCCGCAAGTTGATCACCAAAACATACATCAAGTGAATCACATGGTATCCCATTGTCACGACAGATACGCACGGCAAGACATACATCAAGTGTCCTCAAATCTTTAAAGACTCAATCCGATAACATTACTTCAAAGGGGAAACTCAATTCATTACAAGAGAGAAGAGGGGGAGGAGAAACATAAGATCCAACTATAATAGCAAAGCTCGCGATACATCAAGATCATATCGTCTCAAGAACACGAGAGAGAGAGAGATCAAACACATAGCTACTGGTACATACCCTCAGCCCCGAGGGAGAACTCATCCCTCCTCGTCATGGAGAGCGCCGGGATGATGAAGATGGCCACCGGTGAGGGTTCCCCCCTTCGGCAGGGTGCCGGAACAGGGTCCCGATTGACTTTTGGTGGCTACGGAGGCTTCTGGTGGCGGAACTCTCGATCTAATCTCCGTTCTGGAAGTTTTAGGTCACGTGGGTGTATACGGGTGCAGGGAGGACGTCGGAGGAGCCACTGGGGTCCCACGAGACAGGGGGCGCGCCCTAGGGGGGCGCCCCCTGTCTCGTGAGCACCTCATTCCTTCCTTGACGTGGGGTCCAAGTCCATCAGGTGTGTTTCCTTCCAAAAATAACTTCTCCAGTTGATTTCATTTCGTTTCGACTCCGTCTGATATTCCTTTTCTTCAAAACACTGAAATAGGCATAAAACAGCAAATCTGGGCTGGGCCTCCGGTTAATAGGTTAGTCCCAAAAATAATATAAAAGTGGATAATAAAGCCCAATATTTCCCAAAACAGTAGATAATACAGCATGGAGCAATCAAAAAATATAGATACGTTGGAGACGTATCAAGCATCCCCAAGCTTAATTCCTGCTCGTCCTCGAGTAGGTAAATGATAAAAACAGAATGTTTGATGCGGAGTGCTACTTGGCATAATTTCAATGTAATTCTTCTTAATTGTGGTATGAATATTCAGATCCGAAAGATTCAGACAAAAGTTCATATTGACATAAAAAAATAATACTTCAAGCATACTAACTAAGAAATCATGTCTTCTCAAAATAACATGGCCAAAGAAAGTTATCCCTACAAAATCATATAGTCTGGCTATGCTCCATCTTCACCACACAAAATATTTAAACCATGCACAACCCCGATGACATGCCAAGCAATTGTTTCATACTTTAGTAATCTCAAACTCATAAACTTTCATGCAATACATGAGCGCGAGCCATGGATATAGCACTATGGGTGGAATAGAATATAATGAGGGGGGTTATGTGGAGAAGACAAAAAAGGAGAAAGTCTCACATCAACGAGGCTAATCAATGGGCTATGGAGATGCCCATCGATTGATGTTAATGCGAGGAGTAGGGATTGCCATGCAACGGATGCACTAGAGCTATAAATGTATGAAAGCTCAATGAAAGAAACTAGTGGGTGTGCATCCAACTTGCTTGCTCACGAAGACCTAGGGCGCTTGAGGAGGCCCATCGTTGGAATATACAAGCCAAGTTCTATAATGTAAAATTCCCACTAGTATATGAAAGTAACAAAACAAGAGACTCTCTATCATAAAGATCACGGTGCTACTTTGAAGCACAAGTGTGGAAAAAGGATAGTAGCATTGTCCCTTTTATTTTATTTTTTATTTTTTTATTTGGCCTTTTATTTGGCCTTTATTTTATTTGGCCTCTCTTTTTTATGGCCTTTCTCATTTTTTTGGGACAATGCTCTATTGAATGATGATCATCACACTTCTATTTATTTACAACTCAATGATTACAACTCGATACTAAAACAAAGTATGACTCTGTATGAATGCCTCCGATGGTGTACCGGGATATGCAATGAATCAAGAGTGACAAGTATGAAAGAATTATGAACGGTGGCTTTGCCACAAATACTATGTCGACTACATGATCATGCTAAGCAATATGACAATGATGATGCGTGTCAAAATAAACGGAACGGTGGAAAGTTGCATGGCAA